>NW_006408546.1:11992696-11993359 GCF_000296735.1 Chrysochloris asiatica | reverse complement strand
ATTGCTAGAAGAATGAACAAATCTATTTCGGAAGAAGTACAGCTAGAAAGTTCCTTAGACACCAGGATGGTCAAGTACTTTGGACATGTCATCAGAAGGAGCCAATTCCTGGAGAAATCTTGGTAGAAGGTCAGCAAAAACGAGGAAGGCCCTCATTCACATAAGTTGATATAGTGGCTGCAAGAATGGGCTTAAACATGGTAACAATTAGGATAATAGGGGAGGACTGGGCATTATGTTGTTCTTTGTACTTAGAATGGTTGTGAGTTAGAACCAGTTTGATGATCACCTGTCTTAGACTGGGTTCTCTAGAGAAGCAAAACCAGTGAAACATGTATGTACATATAAAGAGAAGTTTTATATCAAGAAAATGATATAAACACAGTTGTACAAGTGGGAGAGTCCCAAGTATGGACTAGGCAAATCTTGATTGACATGTCAGATGGTAGGCATGTCCAGAAGGCAGGTAGGCTGCTGATGACTCCCAGGATTGGCAGAAAATAGAGTAGACCATTGGCTCAAGTCCAAAGATGAACCAGATTCCAGATCCACACCCAGCAGAAAGAAAGAAAGCTTTACCTGAGTCTTTAATATATTGGAAGCAGGCCACACCCCTAAGCTTCCAATATATTGCTGTTGTTGTTATTGCTGTTGAGTCAGTTC
>NW_006408546.1:11982849-11992596 GCF_000296735.1 Chrysochloris asiatica | reverse complement strand
AGCTCTTCCCCAGTTGCATTTTGAGTGCCTTCCAACCTGAGGGGCTCATTTTCCAGTACTATATCTGACAGTGTTTCTCTGCTATTCATAAGGTTTTCAGTGACTAAATATTTGGAAGTAGTTCGTCACTCCTTCTTCCTTGTCTGTGTTTTTCTGGAAGCTCATCTGAAACCTGTCCACCATGGGTGACCCTGCTGGTATTTAAAATACGAGTGGCATAGCTTCCAGAATCACACAACTCACAAGCCAACCCAGTATGACAAACTGACAGACAAGTGGTGGCTTTCCATTTAGGCACACCCATTTAGGACTTTACACAAATGAGAAATAAGCATCTCTCTCAGGTCTGAGTCATCACACATATTGGGTTTATTACAGGAGCAAGAAGTATCTTAACCAAAACACTCTTAGAATTGAGTTTTTCTTAATAGGCTCAGGAATCATCACTGGATCAGGACTCCACTTCTGATCCAATCAATTCTAGCAAAGGTATTATGCTTAAAAAATGGCCTAAGACTTAGTTCAGTAGGGGTTCCAGTGGGGTAATCAGCATAGCAGTTACCTTGATTTACTGTCTAGTGCTCCTAGACAAAAATCTCTGTATAGCTCAAATTTGTCTTCCAGTATCTCCCCCTCTTAATCTCAGTTCTTGCCTTTGGCATGTTTCCAGGCATTTTATTATCCAAGCTATCCCCCAGTCTCACCTTGTTTCTTTTACTGTTTGCTTTCCCAACATTGGTTTTGGAGTCACAGAGACATGAGATCAAAACTGGCTTTTCCCACATACTGGCCTTGTGATTTTTGAACCATTTCAATGAATCACAATGTCCTCATCTGTAAAATGGAGATGTAGGAACTTCAGAGGTTGTTGTGAATATTTAATGAGATCCTTTACCTAAAAGCAAGCAACATTGTATTTGGCAAAATAGGTACCTACTCAAAGCAGATGTTATTTCTGTTGTGTTTGATATTGTCATTTCCTATCCCTCATCATTCTAGTTGTTGTTGTTAGTTGCCATCGAGTTGTTACTAACTCATAGTGATCCTATTCACAATAGAACGAAACACTACGCCAGTCTCATACTCATTGCTGTGCTTGAACCCATTGATGCCACCACTGTGCCAATCCATCTCTTTGAGAATCTTCTTCTTTTTCACTGATCCTGCATTTTATCTGACCTCCCTCCACTTTACCAAGCATGATGCCCTTCTCCAGGGACTGGTTCCTCCTGGTAATTTGCTCAAAGTATGAGCGATAAAGCGTGGCCATTCTGGGTGCTAAGTATGCATTCTAGCTGTACTTCTTCCGACACAGATTTGTTTGGTTGTTGGTTTTTTTGTCAGTCCATGGTACTTTTAATATTCTCCTCCAACACCATAACTCAAATGCATCACTTCTTCTATTGTCTTCTTTATTCATTGTCCAATTTTCACATGCATGTGAGGTTACTGAAAATGCTGTGGTTTTGGTCAGACGCACCTTAGGACTCAAACTGACATCTTTGCTCTTGAACACTTTAACACACATAGATTTCTTGGTTAGTGACTGGATGTATTGAGACTGGTTCAAATCCAGTGGCACTTGGATGTGAACACAGTTCTTTCTGCAGCTGGCATCTAATTGACCTCAGTTTAGTAAATGATTATTTCTTGTAATGGGGGTACTGTCCTTGTGCTTCCTCTATCAAGACATTGGTCATGGAGCTTTGTCATAGCTGGAATTTCAGATCATTTCTACACATGAGACATCACTTTTAGTCCTAGACCTTGACATTCCATTCCTTCTCCCATGATACTGTCTACTAGGGGGTGGTTTGGGGAGCCTGGCACATTCTGAAGAATCTTTGAAAGGATTCTCTGGAATAATCATTCTTAACTTTCTTTGGGCCATGGGCTTTTTTGAGATTTTAATAAAAGTTCTGGATCTTCTCTCTAGAAAAATGCCCATACACTCACAGACTCAGTGCTTTGCATACCATTTGTGAGACTTTGAAGGAGTGTCAGTTCTTGGTTGACAAGGCTGAATTGTGAACAAGTTCTAAGGAGTTGGCAGTTCCTCCTCAGGAGGGAGCTTCTGGTGACCCCTCCTCCCAGGGCTGTGGCAAAAGGAGAACAACAACAAGCACTTTTCTCAAATGAATTGAGTGAAATCTCAGAGAGGCCTTCTCCATGCTTTCCTAGTCATCTCAGTTGGAACAATCTTATAGGCTCTAAATGTTCATCAGTGTCATTGTGAATCTCTGTTGATGTTATGTGGAACTTAATTGGTTCTTTGGAGGAAAATGAGTCACCAACCAGGAGAATAGGCTGCAGGGAAGAAACAGGAAAAGAAAAATGAAACTGCACGCATAAAAGGTCAAGTATGCCCTTACCACTTTCCATAGACTACAATCCCAAGGAGTCCACTTTTGCTGATAAGGGCTTAAAGAGCTTTTCAGATCCACAGAGACAAAGAGCACTACCTCCCCCTCCCCAGTCTTTGTTTTCCTCCTTCCTTTTCTGCATGTGGAGCCATATCCAGTGGAGGAGGGGGAAGGGGACAAACCATCCGCTTGACTGTCAGAGCTGATCACTGCTGACCTTATCAAAACAGAGAATCAATACACTCTCCTCCCAGTGTCCCAGAAAAATCACAAGGAGTTTGAACCAAAGCAATTTGAAATGCAGAATCATCTGAATCAGAACACAAGCCTGTAAACTGTTGGCTCTTTAAATCCTCCCATGTCCTTCCTCAGAGTCAGGTGATACCAGTATAGTCTTTTAGACATTCTGGTGTAGGATCAGCCCCCGAGGAGGAAGGATATCCAAAGCAACCATCATAAATCAAGCCCACCTCCTAGCTGGCTGGCACTCTGGACTCAGAGCATCAACAGCTGTGCGGTGAAGAGGTGTGTGGGACTGAAGAATATACCCCAGGGCAGTGATCTTAGCCTTCCCCAGAATCCTTCATAGACTCTTGGGAAGGCCCACTCTGGGCCTGACCCTGGAGCAGAGGTCACTTAGCTCCAGCTACACCTTTGGAAAAGCCATGCTATGGCACTGATTGAGTGCTAAGGGACCTCATAAGGTTTCCACCTCTCTCCTTCCTCCTGTTTTTTTTTTTTTGTTGTTCCTTGTTATGGATTGAATTGCACTCTCCCAAAAGGTATGTTGAAGTCCTAACCCTTGGTAACTGTCATCATGAGCTAGTTTGAAAATAGGATTTTTGACAGTGTTATCAATTAAGTTTACATGAAGACATATTGGAGTAGGGTAGGTCCTAATGTAATCTGAGTCATGTTCTTATAAAAGAGAAGAAAAGGCACAGAAAGACAAAGAGGAATGATGGTCATCTCTGCAAACCAAGGAATGCCTGGGGCTACCAGAAACTGAGAGAGACAAGAAAGGATCTTCCCCTAGAGCCTTCAGCAAGAAGCTGGCCCTGCTAATACCCTGAATTCAGACTTCTAGCCTCCTGAACTGAGAGATAATCAATTTCTGTTATAATAAGCCACTCAATTTGTAGTCTTTTGTTACAGTAATCCTAGGAAACAAGTACACTTCTTCTTTATATCTTTTCTTCCAGACTTGCTTTCTCCTCCTTTCCTTCTTCTGTCTTGCCTCTTATTTCAGGAGAAAGACTGGCAAGTAGGAATTGAAGAGACTCATTGTAGGTGAGAGGCATGGGGTATTTATTATATGTGGTTACCTGGTACCTACAGAAATGCCAGCCTGCCTGCAAAAGATGGGGGTCATCCTCTGTGGAAAATTCTGGATTGGAGTAGGGGAACCCAGCCTCTTCATGAAACAGAGGTTGTTTCCAGGTGATAGTGAGGCCTGAATTCCCCTTGGCTTTGTTTTCAACCCCCTTTTGGCCTTCTAAGTCCTTCTGATAATAACCAGTGTTATTCCCCATCTTTCCTCTGGCATTCCTGCCATCTCTGAGCTCACGGAAGTTGGAGCCAGGGCAGCTCAGGTGTCCAGAGTTGGCAGGACCATCAGGCACTGTCGTCACACTTTTCTGTAATTGTCTATTCAGTCTTTGTTTCTTGCCTAGCAGTGAGACCTCTGGGCACAGTTACTGGTCTGATTCTTCCTTGTGACCTCAGCATCTATTCCAGGAGCCTGCACAAAACAGAGGTCAAGGACTGAAATGTCTGAGGGACTCAACCCTCATCAGGATGGCAGGCCTAGTTTGACTGATTGGTTTCTATGCTGATCTCCACATGATGGCATCTTAGCCACCCCTTCAATAGCCTCATACTTTCATTGTTGAACAAGAGCATGGGCAGTTCATGCTGTCCACTTTTCCAGCTCACTGCACCCTCATACATGGTCATAATTTGACATATTTGGATGCATACTACCCAGACTGAATTGATTGCTCTTTATTCTGAGTTCCTAAAGGACTTTGTACTCATCTCTTTTATAGCACTGATCACACTGTGCTTTACTGGTTGTTCACATGGCAGTCTCTTCCTGCATTGATTCACAAATACTTGTCAGGCATCTAGTGTTTGCCAGATGTGAATACACACAAGGAGCAGTATAGGCAGGTTTGTGGGAACTTATGGAGCCAAGGGGAGGATGAATTGCCCAGAAATGCCAGGAACAAAGTAGGCCCACATCAAGTGCTCATGGAATGAAATTGAGGATATGGTATTTGGAGAGGCTGGGCAAGGAAGGGAACCAGAAACAAGAGATTGAGGCATTTTTAGATAGTTGACATTTTACTGTTACCAAGTCAGAAAGTCTAGAACTGGGAGGGGAGAAAAGTAGGCAAGAACAAGGAAATTTTGGCCGATGCAGGGGGAGCCCAGCAAGTTGGGCCAGCAGCACTGTCGAGGAGCCCACCCCTCAGCAGGGTCCATCTTAGGTTAAGGCTACAAACGTTCTTCCTACTATTTATGCCTGCCATCACAGTGCACACAGGTCTCTGGGTGTGCAACTGACCAGGGTTTGGATGAGGGGCGTGGCTATCAGGAGAACAAGTGAGGAGTCGCAGAGGTAGGCAGACCCTACCTTAATTAGTTGAGAAGAATGTAATGCTTTTAATTTCTTTGTAATCACATGAATAATGGAGGGAAACCATTCTTAAGCAGGCAATAAAACATCAAAGATGAAGCATCAGGAGTCGGTGTTCTTACCTATGTTGTTGTTGTTGTTAAGTACCATAGAGTGGGTTCCAACTCATAGTGACCCTACACAGGGTTTCCGAGGCTGTAAATCTTTATGGGAGCAGACTGCCTCATCTTTTTCCTATGGAACTGCTGGTTGTTTTGAACTGCCAACCTTGAGGTTAGCAGCCCGATTCATAACCACTACGCTACCTGTAGGGAAGGAAAAAGCCAGGATGGGGTACCCTGAGCCTCTTGGGTCACCAGATCACAGAGCCCAGACGGAACACTGTGCAGAGGGGAGTATGCCAGAGTGAGGCTTCCCAGCTCTCAGTGCAAGTTAACACACCCTAGTGGCAGGTGAGGCCACCAGCATGCCTGCTGTCAGGATTTCCTGGCTGAGTAACCAGGAACCAGCCCCTTGGAACAGAGGAGGGCTGGCGCCTGACCTCTCTTCCCAGCACATTCCTTCCCACACAGCAGGCCTTCCTTAACCCGGGCACCCTGGGAAATTCTCCAAGCCCCAAGAACCTCATCAACCCGCAGGGAAGGGAGTAGAAGTAAATGTGGCAGCACCAACCACAGATGGCCACAGCTTCTAAATAAGCATTTCATTAGTTTGGAACCCAGGGAAAACATGATTCAAGTTATAGGGAAAAATAAATGAGTGAGGAGAGCTTGACTTTAAATCCTGCTACTTAATTCCAGCATATCCATAAAATAAGCAGCACTATCTTTTTAAAGGGGCACTGTTAATTAGCTGCGGCACCCATTTGAGAACTCCATTTAGTTATAATGTGGTTAGACCATGCTGGGAGAGAGGCTTAGGATTCCACATATCCTTTTAATGCCTGCTCCTGTCATGCTGAAATTGGCTCCCTCACTCTGTAACTGTGGTTTATGTTGGAGCTGAACTGGAATAGTGTTGGCTGTGTTTATACTTGCTGCCCACCCCTGGAAGGCCAATTCTTCCTTGTTCCTGCTTCCTGAGGTTGGTGCTCAATCCTGATTGGAATGAACACCCGATTCCATTTTCACAAGCTGGGTGTTCTGCTGCTGTTTTTCTTTCCCCAGTAAGTAATGCCTAGGCATGTTGTTTATGTCCTCTGTATAGCCCACAAAAGCTTGCACCAAGTTCTTCATCCTTCCAAGGGAATAGCAGGAATCCTGCTTCCCCCATGATGAAGCTTCCAGTCTCTTTTCTTCTCTTTGAATAGGCTTGTCTTGCCTAAAATGGATTTAGGCTGTGAATCAAAAGCCTCCTTAATGCCAATGTGGTGACAAGGAATGCGTGGGCCACCTAAGAACTGGGTTTGAGTCACAAATCCACCACTGATAACTTTGCTGAACCTCAGATTCCCCACCTGTAGGATGGGGAGGAGGGCTTTGAGTGATTGATGCAAATGGCTTGGCTACTAACCAAAAGGTTGGTGGTTCAAATCCATCCAGAGGTGCTATAGAAGAAAGGACTCATGACCTAATTCCATAAAATTATAGTCATTGAAACTTACAGAGTGTAGCTGTACTCTGACACACATGGATGGGGTTATCTGTGAGTTGAAATACACTCGATTGGCAAAGGGTGTGGTTTTAGAATGGGGTTGAGAAGCTCTATTGTTGTAAGGAATGTTTGAATGATGGCTACAAAGTTTCTGACCCACTTCTTTAGGTGTAATTTGGGCTTACATTAAATATTTAAAAAGAATAACCCACTGCCATTAAGTAGCTTCTGGCTCATGGCTGATTCTGGGTGCAAAATTTCCTAGGTTCTAAATAGGTCTAGTTGGTTTGCATGTTCTGAGCTGCATGCACTTGGAAGGACCCCAAGGATCCTTATTAGTATAATAGCTTTTTTTTTCTGAGTGCCTACTGTGCAAGTTCTGACTTAGCAGATTTTACTGTTTGTATTATTTAATATTTGTCACCATTCTATAAGGGAGTGCTTTGGCTATGTCGGATAAGCACTGGACTGCTAACAGTTTGAGCTGGCAGTTTGAGCCCTCCAGCTGCTCTGTGAGATAAAGATGAGGCTCTGTACCCATGGTGAATTATAGCTTTGGAAACACTTTACTGGGGCACTATGAGCCAGAACTGACTTGTTAGCACTCAACAACACTATGAAGAAGATATTATTATTTCCATTTTACAGATAAGAGAATGGATTCAGGGAGGTTAAGTAATGAGTCTTAGATCTCACATTTGCTAAGTGTGAGAGTTGGGTTTCAACTGGCCTTTCAATTCTATCTTTCCATTAAGCATTGTTGTGTCTGCAAACATTTAACAATCCCAATAGAGCAGTGTTGTCCATTGGAAAGTTTCCTACAATGATGGAAATGCTCTATTCTGTACTGTTCAATATGGCTACAACCAGTTGAGGAATATCAATTGTGATGCTTCAACAAACACATGCAATGTTGGAAGTGCTTACTTGACTACGCCAAGGAATCTGAAACATAGTTACATGGCCAAACTGGCTGGAAGATATATATGTTCATGTGTATTCCAAAGAAAGATGATCGAACAGAATGTAGAAATTATAGAACAATATTCTTAATATTACACACAAGTGCATTTTTGCTGAAGATAATTAAAAAATGGTTGCAGACATACATTGGGAGAGAACTGCCAAAAATTCAAGCAAGATTTAGAAGAGTATGTGGGATAAGGGATATTATTGCTGATGTCACATGGGTCTTGGCTCAAAGCAATAAATGCTAGAAAAATGTTTACCTGTTTTATTGACTATGTAAAGGCATTTGATTGTGTTGATCAAAACAAATTATAAATAACATTGTGAAGAATGGGAATTCCAGAACTGTTCATTGTGTTCATGTGGAACCTGTACAAAGACCAAGAGGCAGTCTTTTTCAACAGAACAAGGGGATACTGATATTGTATGGTTTAAAATCAGGAAAGGTGTGTGTCTGGGTTGTATCCTTTTACCATGCTTATTTAATCTTTATGATGAATAAATAATCCAAGAAGCTGGATTATATGAAAAGAACATGGCATCAGTATTGGAGGAAGACTCATTAGCAACCTGAGATATGCATATTGACAACCTTGCTTGCTGAAAGTGAACAGAATGTGAAGTACTTAATGATGAAGATTAAAGACTATAGCCTTCAGTATAAATTACACCTCAACATAAAGAAAACAAAAATCCTTACCAATACATAGCATTGTTATAAATGTAGAAAGGATTGAGTTGTCAAGGATTTTATTTTACACTGATTCGCAACTGTGGAGTAGTGAATTATTTAATATGTATCTTCTAGTCCTGTCTTTAGTAACTTCCACCAAATGACTCTTTTCCTGATAGGTCTAGGTAAGAAGTAGGTGGAAGAAGATACTGATCAGATGATATGATTCAGCTATAGGTGTCAACAGAGTTAACTGTAATTGTGAAAACTTGGAACTCTAATGTGGATTTCAAATGAGCCATCTCAGAAGCTGGAAGGGAATCTCACTATTATCAAAGACAAAGAATCAGTAGTGGGGCATATCCTTTGGACTCAGAGACTCCTGAGCATTGAAACTCCTTGATCCAGGACAGAAAGCTGTGACACCAGAGGAGTGGCAGTAAGAGCAGTAGCAGCAGAACCAAGAACCACAACACAAGGCAGAGCAGTGGGCTTCTCAGGCCGTAGTGTGAGGAAAGCTGAGCAATTTTGGGTAGGAAGCTTGCTTGTAGAATGAGGTGGCTAGAGGCACTTAAGTGGGGAGCTAGGGTTGCTGACTCAGAGCTAGAGCACAGTGCCTTCAGGTTGAGGCTTATGGTGGAGTGGTGTGTCCTATGGGCATTTATCAGCAGCTGATTGGAACATTTATCAGCAGCTGAGCATTTCTGACCCTGTTTACTTCAATAATAAACCCTGTAACTCTGAGTTTGATTTCTAAGTTCTGTGTGGTCATTGCAATTAGTTATCAAACTTAGCTGAGTAAGAGAGTTGTGGGAGAATGGTTTGATATATTTTTGCAACAATCAGTGCCCATGGAAGCAGCAGTTAAGAAATTAAACAGTGTATTGCATTGGGAAAATCTGCTGCAAAAGATCTTTTAAGTGTCACTTTGAGGACTAAAGTGCACCTGATCCAAGTCATGGCATCTTCAATTTCTCCATATGCATGTGAGAGCTGGACAATGATTAAGGATGACTAAAGAAAAAAGCACTAGGGCTTCTATCATGGAGGGCGGAGGTTAGACAATGTGCGAGAACTGTGCAGACCTGGTGGAGGTGTTAAAGGAAACCCAGATACGGAGCGGCGGGGTGAGAGGTGTCTGGAGACCAGTTCTTTGGGGAGACGCTGCCTAGCTGGAAGAGACTGCAGGGGCCAGCCAGGCTGTCCTACTTACCCTGGACGCGAGAGTGCCGTCCTAGCCTAATCGTTGGATTGTGGCTTTGAAGTGGGGTCGACAAACTTAGAGACCCACAAGTGCAGCCCAAAGCGTCTCACTACAACCCAGTCGCCCCTGCTACGCTTCTGCCTCTTGATTGACATCCGAGGATGGAAATCCCGCCTTTGAGCCAGACATATGGGCCTAGCATAAGGAGATTCCTATTTAACAGCAACCACGCAACCTCCACTCGTCTGTCTGTCGTGCTGTGGTGGTTTGAATTGCTGTGATTCTGAGGGCTATGCCACTGATA
>NW_006408546.1:11981550-11982749 GCF_000296735.1 Chrysochloris asiatica | reverse complement strand
TTTAGTAAAATTTTCCTTGCATGGGATATCAAAGATATTGTCCGATGATTTCCGTACTCTGTTGGGTCACCTCTCTTTGAAATGGGCACAAATATGTATCTCTACCAATCAGTTGGCCAGGTAATTGTCTTCCAAATTTCTTGGCAGAGATGAATGAGTGCCTCCTGTGCTACCTCACTTTTTTGAAAGATTTCAATTTTTATTCCATCAATTCCTGGAGCCTTATTCTTTGCCATTCCTTCAGTGCACCTTGGATTTCTTCCTTCAGTGTCGTTGGCTCTTTCTTGATTGTATGGTAACTCTTGAAACAGTTGAACATTAACCATATCCTTTTGGTACAGTGACTCTGTGTATTCCTTCCATCATCTCTTGATGTTTCTGCATCATTCAATAATTTGCCCAGCGAGTTCTTCAGTAATGAAAGTCAAGGCTTGAATTTTTTCTTCAGTTTCCCCAGCTTGAGAAATGCTGAGCATGTTCTTCCTTTTTGGTTTTCTGACTCCAGTCAGATCTTTGCACATTTTGTTGTAATATTTGGCTTTATCTTCTTGAGCTGACCTTTAAATTTTTCTGTTCAGCTCTTGGACCTCCTCATTTCTTCCATTTGCTTTAGTATCTCTGTTCTGGAGAGCAAGTTTCAGTGTCTCTTCTGACATCCATTTTGACCTTTTCCTTCATTCTTGTCTTCTTAATGACTTTTTGCTTTCTTCACGTATGATGTTCTTAATGTCATCCCCCAACTCTTCTGGTCTTTGGTCTTTAGTGTTCAATGTATCAGATCTGTTCTTCAGATGATCTCTAAATGCAGGGGGGGACATATTGAAGGTCATATTTTGGCTCTCGTGGACTTGTTTTCATTTTCTTCAGCTTATAAGTAATTGATATAATTGATATCAATTATAAGTATAAGTAATTGATGGTCTGTTCCACAATCTGCCCCTGGCCTTGTTTTGAATGATGATATAGAGCTTTTCCATCATCTCTTTCCGCTGATGTAGTCAATTTGATTTCTATGTATTCCATCTGGTGAGGTCCATATGTATAAACATCTCTTATGCTGTCTAAAGAAGGTATTTGAAATGAACTAATCATTGATTCTACAGAATTTTATCATGTGATCTCCAGCATCATTTCTATCACCAAGGCCATATTTTCCAACTACTGATCCTTCCTCTTTGCTCCCAACCTTTGCATTCCAA
>NW_006408546.1:11976469-11981450 GCF_000296735.1 Chrysochloris asiatica | reverse complement strand
AGTTAATTACATTTTATTAGACTTCATCATGGGGATAACTATATCCCACCTGCCAAAACACCAAGAGTCCTGGCTCAGTAAAGTTGACACAAAACTGTAATTATCACAGTCTACCCCTTGTAAATGTGGTAGATATTTCCTTAAATCATATACATTATTTCTAAGTAAAGATAATTTTAAAGTCATACTTGCGCCCTATAAGATACAACTAATATGTATACAACCAAAAACACACTGACCCAATTTACATCTTGTATTTTAAAAAGGAACAAAGTAAAAATATTTGATGCACACATAGAAAAAAAATACTTATAATTACATTCCTCATTTCTGCAACTGGTTACTTGGATATAGCTGGTATTTAGAATTACCTTCCTCTACTACCAATTCAGAATTCCCGTTGCCCTCAGCAAGCACTTCAGTTGGCATTGTTTCTTTGCCTGGTGGGGTGACCCGAACCTTCATTCATGAAGGGTCTGGGCCATTAGTAGTCAAGTATGAATTGGGTTGCTGTAGTTTACCAGTGTAAATTAATCACAGGGCATGGCAGTACTAAGAGATGTCCTCAGGAATCTCCTAGATTCCACACGTATTCTTTTTTACCTCCATTATGTAATGTTAATCAATTTTCTTCTTGATAATCAAGATCAGTTATACTGCCCAATAAAGTAACTCCTTTCTTTGCCCGTTGGTTAAGAGGCACAGGGAGCCCCAAATTGCTAGTGGTCATTCTTAACTTCCAGTGCAGGAAATCTGTATTGTGTCTTCAGATGGGAGTAGTCCTCCCTTTGAAAGTAAAATGAACAGAGCTGAAGAACATAGAATCACAGGAACAGGAAGCAAACATTTTATAAGTGGCTCATTAGTACAAATAATGAGTGGTACCACTCCTATTCTCATCCCTTGGTTCCTGGATCTCTGGATCCTGGCTACTTGAGGAACAGCCCCATATATTGGACACTGGGTTAGAGCATATGCAGCCTCTAGAGAACATTTACCTAACTCTGAAAGGTATTGCCACCTGATTGGTATTGTAATTGCTGTCTTTAAAGGCCATCCCTTTGTTAAGTCAGTTGCTTCAGGATGATGAGAAACATGGTAAGACCAGTGAATTCCATGGGTATGGACATCATTGCTGCATTTCATTTGCTGTGAAGTGGATCGCTGGATCCATTGCATTGCTGTGTGGGATACCATGCTAGTGGAAAATGCATTTTGTAAGTCCACCCATTTTAGTTTTGGCGTAATCATTGCATGCAGGAAAGGCAAACCCATATCCAGAGTAAGTGTCTTTTTCAGTAAGAACAAAACACTACCCTTTCTATGATGGATGTGGTCTGATGTAATCAAACTGCCACGAGGTTGCTGGCTGATCTCCCTGAAGAATGGTCCCATATCACAGACTCAGTGTTGGTTTCTATTGCTGGCAGATTGGGCACTCAGCAGTGACTGTAGCCAAGTCAACCTTGGTGAGTAGAAGCCCATGCTGTTGAGTTCACTCATAACTTCTATCCCTACCACTATGACTACTTTGTTCATGAGCCCATTGGGCAATGACAGGAGTGGCTAGAGAAGGAGGATGATTAGTTTCCACAGAACAGGTGATCCTCTCCACCTGATTGTTAAAATCCCCCTCTGCTAAAGTAATCCTTTGGGGAGCATTCACATGGTACACAAAAATCTCCGTTTTCTGGCCCATTCAAAGAGGTCTATCCACACACCTCTTCTCCACACCTCCTTGTCAGCAATTTTATAATTATGTTCCTTCCAATTCACTGACCATCCAGCCAAGCCATTGGCCACAGCCCATGATACAGTTTAGTCACACATCTGGCCATTTCTCCTTCCAAGCAAAATGAACAACCAGGTGCATGCTTGACGTTCTGCTCATTGGAAGGCTGTCCCCTTCACCACTGTCCTTCAGGGAAGTCCCAGAAAGGGGTTGTAGTGCTGCTGCAGTTTTAAGTGGTGCTTGCATATTATGCAGAACCATTTATAAATCAGGCATGCATTTTCTCTTCCTCTTTCTTAGTTGTGGAAGGGACCAGATGCAATAACTTATCCTTCACTTCATTAGGAATATCCTGATAGCCGTACCCACTGAAGCCCTAGATATTTTACTGAGGAGGACGACACCTGAATTTTTGTTGTGTTATTTTTCCACCCTTTAGCATCACACCTCCTGGATTGTAGTGTCTGGCTCTCCCTGGTAGGCACGTGGCTGGGGACTTCCTCGCAGGGTCCTTGCCTGGTCTCGGGTGGGGGTGCCCTATGTGCCTCTAAGGACAAACCTTGGCGGGGAGATTTCTGGTCTGGCCCTCTCACCTGCCTCTGTGAATGCTTTGCCATGCTCTGGGAAGCAGGGAAGCAGGGTCTGGGGTTGGAGGCATTGCACCCCATGGGAAGAGGGAGAACAAAATGCAGAGGAAGGAAGCCCATGCTGAGGTCATGAATGTGTGTGTGTGTGTGTATGTGTATGTGACAACCCTCACACGGCACACGGCCTCAAGGTCACCCTGGCGCAGGGGGTGGGCGGGGGTTGCAGTGTGGTGTGTGGGTCGTGTATGCTGAAGCCAGTTCACGGCCACGTGGCGAGTGTGTCCATGGGCCCAGGGAGCAAGGTGGACTAAGGGGGTTCCGCTCCCACGTGTCTGGTACCGGTGCCATCCTGGATCCTCCCCTTCTGAGTCTCCCTTCAACGAGTCTGGCTGGGTGCACATTCAGGCTGGTACTGGGTCATTCCCATGGTGCACCAGCGCTGTGACTCTCCTTGTCCGATACCCCCATCGCCGCCCGCCCCCTCCAGCTGTAAATATCCATTAATAATTGGAACATGGAATGTACAAAGTATGAATCTAGGAAGATTGGAATTGTCAAAAATGAAATGGAATGCATAAACATCAATATCTTAGGCATTAGTGAGTTGAAATGGACTGGTATTAGCCATCTTGAGCCTGAAAACCACATGGTTTACTATGCCGGGATTGACATTCATTGTCAAATGAATGTTGCATTCATTGTCACAAAGAACATCTCAATATCAATATCTATCATGAGGTACAACCCTGCCTGTGATAGGATAATATCCATGTGACTATAGGGAAGACCAGTTAATACCATGATTATTCAAATTTACACACCAACCACTGAAGCCAGTGAGGACAAAATAGAAGAATTATACCAACTCCCTCAATCTGAAATTAATAAAACATTCAATCAATTGTTGTTGTTGTTATGTGCTGTGGAGTCAGTTCTGACACATAGTGACCCTGTACAGGGTTTCTGAGGCTGTAAATCTTTACGGGAGCAGAAAGCCTCATCTTTCTCCTGCAGAACAGCTGGTAGTTTCGAACTACTGACTGTAAGATTAGCAGCCTGATTTGTAACCACTACGCTATGTATTGGTAAATACTGGTGATTGGAATGCAAAGGTTGGGAGCAAAGAGGAAGGATCAGTAGTTGGAAAATATGGCCTTGGTGGTAGAAATTATGCTGAAGATCACATGATAGAATTCTGCAAAATCAATGACTTGGTTATTTCAAATACCTTCTCTAAATACCATAAAAGACGAACATACACATGGACCTCAAGATATGGAATACACAGAAATCAAATTGACTATATCTGTGGAAAAAGCTCTATATTATCAATCAAAACAGGGCCAGGGGCAGATTGTGGAACAGACCATCAATTGCTCATATGTAAATTCAAACTGAAGCTAAAGAAAACAAAAATAAGTCCACAAGAATCAATATATATTCCATTTGATTTTAAAGATCTTCTGAAGAACAGATTTCATACATTAAACACTAAAGACCGAAGACCAGAGAATTGTGACATAACATCAAGAACATCCTACATGAAGAAAGCAAAAAGTCATTAAGACAAGAAAGAAAGAAAAGATCAAAATGGATGTCAGAAGAGACACTGAAACTTGCTCTCTAGCATAGAGATGCTACAGCAAATGGAAGAAATGAGGAGGTACAAGAGCTGAACAGAAAATATCAAAGATCAACTTGAGAAGACAAAGTCAAATATTACATCCAAATGGAGTCAGAAAACCAAAAGGGATGAACATGACCAGCATTTCTTGGGGAAACTGAAGAAAAAATTCAATTTTTGACTTTCGTTATTGAAGGATCCTCTGGGGAAATTATTGAATGATGCAGAAAACATCGAAAGAAGATGGAAGAGACTTCCAGTGCTTCCCTGACCAGACAACACAGGCACACAGGCTCTGGAGAAAGCAGGGGGGTGGTATCACACAGGGGAGGCCCCTGTCTGGTAGACAGACAGCCTTTGAGTAAACATAAGACTTTAGGCTTCAACATTCTGAACTTGCTTTTTAAAAAGACCAAATTACTGAGGAATTACAGGCATTTTGAGCTTTTGCCCACCTGCACTCGGCAGCCGCTTGGGCGACTGCCCCCATCCCCTGCAGAGCTTGGAATGCGGGGCTGGAGCGGACCCATTCAGAAAGCGGGCGCTCTCAGAGAGTGAGCAAGGCCACAGGAGATAGCTTAGCCTATCCCAGGGGGGCCTCATTGCCACAGTAGGCATTATCATCGTGGATATCAGGCAATTGGGGGTGCCCACGGTACAGAGACAGAGAGAGGCATTATTGATATCATCAGACACAGATGCCACCTGCCTGCAGCCACTACCTACCTGCCCGCCACTCCCTCGGCCTAGGCCAGCCCTCTGCTCACCCTCTAAGGCTTAGGCTTGCCCAAGGCCTAGGCCCGCCAACCAAGGCCCAGGCCAGCTCCCCGGCACAGGCCCGCCCAAGCTGAGACGCTCTTGAGTTGCTTTTTAGCACCAGTAACAAAAGGGTCCTGCTGTGGCTATGTGGGTTAATGCGCCAGACAGCAAAGCCTTTTGAACTGCAAGGTCGGTGGTTCGAGCTCACCAGCTGCCCCTTGGAAACCCTATACTTGGTTGCTGTGGGTCACAGTCAACTCCACAGCACTTAACAACAAG
>NW_006408546.1:11949543-11951159 GCF_000296735.1 Chrysochloris asiatica | reverse complement strand
TGGAAAAGCTCCATATCATCTCAAAACAAGGCCAAGGACAGACTGTGGAACAGACCATCAGTTGCTCATAAGCAGGTTCAGGCTAAAGCCGAAGAAAATTAAACAAGTCCACAAGAGTTGAAATATGACCTTGAAGTTATCCCACCTGAATATTGAGATCTTCAGAAGAAGAGATTTGATACATTAGACACTAAAGTAGAGTTGTGTATTGACATCAAGAACGTCATACAGAAAGAAAGGAAAAGGTTATTAAGAAGAGAAGAAAGAAAGTAAAGGCCAAAATAGATGTCACAAGAGACTCTGAAACTTTCTCTCTAGCATAGAGATGCTCAAGCAAATGGACGATATAGGAGGTAAAATAATTGAATAGAAAATTTCAAAGGTTAGCTTGAGAAGACAAATAAAATATTGTAACAAAATTTGCAAAGAACTGAAATTAGAAAACCAAAAGGGAAGAACATGTTCAGCATTACTCAAGCAGAGGGAACTGAAGAAAAAAATTAATGCCTGAACTTGAAATATTGAAGGATTCTATGGACAAAATATTGAAGGATGCAGAAAGCATCAGAAGATGGAAGGAATATACAAGTTGATGTAAATGGTTGTGTAAATGGTTGATGTTCAACCATTTAAATAGTTAGCATATAATCAAAAGCCAATGATACTTAAGGATGAAGTCCAAGGTGCATTGAAGGCATTGACAAAGAACAAGGCACCGGGATTTTATGGAATGCAAATTGAAATCTTTCAACAAACTGATGAAGCACTGGAGATACTCACTCATCCATGTCAAGAAATTTGGAAGACAACTGCCTGGCCAACTGACTGGAAGAGATCCATATTTGTGCCCATTCCAAAGAGAGGTGGCCCAGTGGAATGTGGAAATCATTGGACAATACCATTAACATCACATGCAAGTGACATTTAGCTAAAGATAATACAAAAGTGGCTATACCAGTACATTAACAGAGGTTCAAGGTGAATTCAGAAGAGGACATAGAACAAGGGATATCATTGCTGACATCAGACGGATCTTGACTGAAAGGAGAGATTAACAGAAAGATGTTTATCTGTGCTTATTGACTATGCAAAGAGTTTCGATTGTACAGGTCATGATAAGCTATGGGCAACATTGTAGACAATGAGTACTTTGGAACACTTAATTGTGTGCATCAGGAATCTGTACATAGACCAAAAGGCAGTTGTTTGAACAGAACAAGGGAGCACTGAATGACTTAATATTAGGAAATGTATGTGCCAGGGTTGTATTCTTTCACAATACTTACTCAATCTGTATACTGAGCAAGTAATCTGAGACACTGGATTTTATGAGGAAAAAAAGTGGCATCAGGATTGGAGGAAGACTTTTTAACAACCTGTGATATTAAGATGATACTACCTTGCTTGCTGAAAGCAAAGAGAACTTAAAATTCTTTCTGATGAAGATCAAAGACCACAGCCTTCAGTATGGGTTTTATTTCAATGTAAAGAAAGTCAAATTCCTCACCACTCGACCAATATACAACAGCCATATAAATGGAGAAAAGATTGAAGTTGCCAAAGACTTCATTTTGCTCAGATCAACCATCAACTCTCATGGAAGAAGCATTCAAGAA
>NW_006408546.1:11932573-11949143 GCF_000296735.1 Chrysochloris asiatica | reverse complement strand
AATGGACTCAAACATAGCAATGATTGTGAGGTTGGTACAGGACTGGATAGTGTTTTGTTCTGTTATGCATAGGGTCACTATGAGTTGGTACTGACTTGTTGGCACCTACTAACAAAAGCATGCATATGTTTAAACAGTAAGTCTAGAGTCATTGATAACTTCTTCCTTACTAGGTCTAATCAGCATCATGCCATCAATGTACTGGACAATTCAGATGTCTTGTGGCAGGGAAGGAAGATCAAGTCCCCATGTGGACTAAATTATAGCATAGTGCTTAACGTTGATGTTTTTCTAAGGTAGGTAGGATAGTACAGGTATATTGTTGGCCTTGCCAGGTTAGAGGCAAACTGCTTCTGGTGATGCATCTGAACTGGAACTGAGAAAAAGGCATTGGCAAGATCAATAGCTGCATACGAGGTGCCAGGAGATGGTTTCATTTGCTCAGCGATTAAGCAATATCTAGAACAGCAGCTGCCATTGGAGTTACCACCTGATTACATTTATAATAATCCACTGTTCTCCAAGAAACATCTCTTTTTTGCACAGGTCAGTTAGGCAAGTTAAATGGGGATGCTGTGGGAATCACCACCTATACATCCTTCAAGTCCTTGATTGTGGTACTAATATCTGCAATCCTGTAATGCAGTATTGGTTTGGGTTTACTATTTTCTTAGATAGAGGCAGTTCTAATGGCTTATACTTGGCTTTTCCTTCCATAATAGCCACATTTCAGGAATCCAGTGTGGGAGTTATTCCATTTGCTGAGTATGTCTATTCCAGTGATACATTCTGTAACTAGGGAAATCACTACAGGATGAGTTGGGGACCCACTGGGCCCACTATGAGACAGACCTTATCTAAGACTTTATTAATAACTTGACCTCCATATGCTCTCACTGTCACTGGTGAGCCACAGTGATGTTTTGGGTGTCCTGCAATTAGTGTCAATACAGACCCAGTATCCAGTAATACCACCAAAGTCTAATTATTTCCTTTTCCCAGTTAATAGTCCCTCTTGTAAAAGGCTATAAATCCCTTTGGGGGAAGGCTGGTAAAAAGACTGACAATATAAATTTTTGGTGGTATAGTGGGAACCTTCATTCAAGGGGTGGTGGGTTTGTAAAGTGAATCAAGTTTGGGAATAGATTGAGAGGCCATGATACTCTGCTCTGATAATTCAAGTTAGACTGCCATTCACTTGTTTGCTTGACTTACAATTCTTTTGCCCCTACAGATGAAATAAATATTTAGTAGGTTTCCCATGTATTTCACTTTTAGGGACACCCTGTCTAAGTAGCTAATGCTATAAGTCAGACTATTCTGATTACTACTTTGATGCTGCTGTTTGTACATTTGTCTTAGTCAATTAAATGCTGTCACTTGGCCCCTACCACTACGGGTCCAGTCAGCCCATTCAGCTATGTGTCTTAATTAAATTTGTCAAAAGCCACAGTCAAATGTGTCTTACATAAAATAGCAATCACAGCAGTCTTCAAGGAGGCTGGGTTTCCCTTCACAAATTTGTTCCTCACTGTTGTGATAAAGGTGTTCCATCTCAGCATTCCACATATGGGTTTATGAGTCTATCCTGATCAATCCACTCTAATTTCCCAAAGTCTTTGCATTCCTTGCTCTACTGAATATCAAGGCAGGTCTGGTATTTCAACTTGATATATTTTAGTTCACTGTGCAATCCATGCTTGAGTGAACCAACCAAATAAACTATTAAATCCCCTCCTAACTTCTTAAGCTGAAACATTGGATGAAGGATTTGTGCTTAATGGGCCCACAGCAATAAACTCAGACTGATCTAACATGATGTTCTTTGTACCATTGTCCCACACACATATTCTCCAGGTTTCTGTTTGTATATATTAGAAAAATCAAGTGGTCGTTTTGGATTGGGCAGTGTTTCATTCTGCTGTGTATAAGGTTGCTATGGGTCTGTACCAACTTGATGGCACCTAACAAAAACAACAACATACTTCTTCCTGGACTACTGGTGTGGATCCAATATTAACACTTACAAAAGTAGTAGTTAAAAAATCAAATGACGTATTGCATTAGGCAAATCTGCTGCTTAAGACCTCTTTAAAATGTTCAAGAGCAAAGATGTCAGTTTGAGAACTAAGGTGCATCTGACCCAAGTCATGATATTTTCAACAGCTTCAGATGCATGTGAAAGTTGGACTACGGATAAGGAAGACAGTGGAAGAATTGATAAATTTGAGTTATGGTGTTATACAAGAATATTAAAAGTACCATGGACTGCTAGAAAAACCAACAAATTTGTGTTGGAAGAAGTACAGCAAGAATGCTCCTCAAAACCAGGATGGTAAGACTTCATCTCTCATAATTTGGACATGTTATCAGGAGGGATCAGTCCCTGGAGAATAACATCATACTTGCTAAAGTGGAGGGTCAGTGAAAAAGAGGAAAACCCCAATGTGTTGAGTTGGCACAGTGGCAGCAGCAATGGCCTCAAGGTTAACAATATGATTGTGAGGATGTTGCATGACTAGGCAGTGTTTTCTTCTGTTGTTCATAAGGTTGCTATGAGTCAGAAGCAACTTGATTGCACCTAACAACAACAATGAAAATAAAAAACCAGAACTACAAGATGTTTTACTTACTATTGCTACGTAACAGTTTACCCTCAAAATTAGAAACTTAAAGCAATATTTTATTTTTTTCATGATTTTTAGGACAGGAATTCAGGAAGTACTTGGCAGGGTGGTTCTTTCATGGTGTCTATTTTCGTTGCTGTCAAAGTTGACTGGGCTGCAGTCACCTGAAAACCTGACTAAACTGGATATGTAAGATGGTTCACTCACATGGCTACACTGGTGCTTACTGCTGTTGTGAGCTCAGCAGGGATTGTAGACTGGAGTGCCCACATGTGATCTCTGCAACTTGGTCATCTCGGTATAGCTGGACTTTTTACAGGCCAGCTGACTTTCTCCAGAGTGAGTGTTTTAAGAAAACCAAGTAGAAGCTATAGGCCACTTCTGACTGAGCTGTGGAAACCATATGGCATATCTTTGCCCATACTCTGCTAGTTGAAGCAGTCACAAGTTTGTCCAAATTCAATGGGAGGGGCATAGTCTCTACCTTTCAATAAGAGAATTGTTAAATATTTGAGATCATTAAAAAAAATTGCCATGGAAGATATTTTACATGTAGATATACCCGGGGTGATAATTAGCATTGCATTTATCATTAATGGTACACAAGGTTTGAAGGAACCTACATCTAAGAAGGCATCCAGATACCATGCTGGATATGCAAGATGGCTATCAAGATAGTTGTTGGGTGAATGTGTATGTGCATGTGGGCTAATATGAGCAGAGCTAGGGATTTATTACTCATCATTGTGAACAAACAGTTCACAGGGTTTTGAGTTGAGCACCATCACTGAGTTGAGTTGGCTGACTGCTGAACCCTAGGCATCTCTGATATTAGGAAGATAGCTCAGAGGGTTTCAGTCTAGTGGGGGGATTCAGTTTTTCATACCTCCCTTGAAGAGTAATTGAGATGCCAAACAGCAAACCTGACAGTTGTAACAAACTAAAAAGTGGTTAATCCACTATACCCACCAAATCTGCACTAAGGGTGTCCCATCCCCAGGACCAGGGTGGAGGAAAGAAAGGACATGCACCTGATTTCTTGTTCTTACCACTGAATTTCAGTGAGCCTGAGTATCAAGGCCTGATTTTATCAACCTGGGCAAGGTAGTAAGAAAACAAGATATGTGAGAAAGCTCTGGGATTTATCTGTTTTAATTGGTAACCTCATCTAGTTTGGGGCATCCGTTATGCCATGTTATATCAGGTACTTCCCTTGACTCAGTTGCTTTAGGTGCCTCAATCTAGCTTTGCTCCCAACTGGACAGATGATCTCAGGGGTCATGAGGCCAAGATTCTGTCCTCAAGATTTAGCATCCTTCATAATTTCTTGGGCCCTTCTCCATAATTTTCTGTGGTTCTCTCTAGAGTCACCAGATATTGGTTAGGAATGGAGCCCACACCTGACTAGTTACCTCACTCATCTGCAAAGCACACTGCAGGGTGGGTTGGGTCAGAACCCACTGGGATTTTTTTCAGAACACTCATGACCAGGTTCTATGCTGGACCTGGGAAATTAGATTTCTGGAGAATGGCGAAGGGGGTTTGGCATGTCCCTTTGAAATGATTTTCTGACAGTTAGGATTCCACCCTGCCTATTTTACATCTGTCACCTCAGTTGATCTTCACAAAAGGCAAGGCAAGTGTTATTATCCTTGTTTTACACAAAAGGAGACAGAAACACAGAGAGGTTAAATGACTAGTTTGTAAATCTCAAAGCTACATTTCAATCAAGAACTTCTGACTCCTTTAGAATTTATTCAGCTAGTTCCTTTCTGTGAAGACCTCATGAACACTCTCTTCTCTGTGGCTTCCTGGGTCTGTCACTGGGGTGACAGGCAGATGTCTTGTTGGATTGTGTTGGTAGCTTTATGAGCCAGAGGGTCTAGTGCAGGGAAGCTCTGGAACTTAGAATGGCCTCCTGCTGGCTACTCAGAAGCACTGTCCTGTCTGATTAGCTTGCAAGTTTCAACTGCATTTGGATTGTGAAGGTGACACTTCCTCTGGTGGGAATGCTAAGGGTATTAAGGATGCACAGCACATCTCCAAACACTACAGCCTGTGAGGTTCCACTCCTCTGGAATGCACGCTGGTGCGGGGGGGGGGGGGGGGGGGGGAACAACAGAACAAATCTTTCTTTTACATATCAAAGTGCTGCTAGGAGAGGAAGGTTGGCCTACTGTTTAGAGGTGAATCTGAGTAGGAATCAACTCAAGGCTAGGATACATCCTTTTGATTGAAAGCAAAAGAGTATACCAGCAGTAAAAGCCTTCATTGCTCCCCAGCAGAAATAGTGAATGATAACTCTTGTTGTTGTGTGCTGTTGACTCGATTATGACAAATAGTGACCCTATAGGACACAGTAGAATTGCCCATAGGGTTTCCAAGACTGTAATCTTTATGGGAAGAAGACTGTCACATCTTTCTACCATGGAGGGGTGATGGGTTCAAACTGCCTTCCTTCCAGTTAGCAGTCAATCATGCAATTACTGTGTCACCAGACAATCCTTGAATCCTAACTAATCCTGCAACACTTTGGTGATAAAACAAAAACAAACACAATTTGTTCATCTTGGAAGAGATAGGCAAGGGTGAGAGCCACAACCTAAGTGTTAAATGGATGTGCAAATGTCAGCTCCCATGATTTATCACACAAAAGCCAAGCTCAGAGAGGAGAAGCAACTTGTCTAAAGTTACCCAAATTATATGTGGCAATAAGAGAACTATAACCTTGGGCTTCTCCCAACCAATGTCCTTGTTTCATTACACCACCTGCCACTTTCTAGGGCTCCAAATGCCTGGGTGGGGGACAGATGATTATTCTTAACCCAATCATGGCATCTACAGTAGGACAAAAGACCCAGGTGCAAACACAGCCAGCACTTCTAATATGGCAAGCTTTCAGTTTTGAACCTGTTTATAATGCCATCCCATCCCTTCCTTTGATAGTGGGACAAGCTGTGGGTTAAATAGAATGTTTAGAATTGGCCTGGTGAGATTTGAATGTTCAGAGAACCTCCCAAGCCTATCACCATAACCCAAAATGACCTCTGTTTGTAGCTACCAGTGTTCCCAGCTAGAATGTAAAGCAATATACTATTATTGTCTATAAATATATGGCCTCCAATTTTGTTTTCCTGGTGAAATAAAATTGCTAAGCAGATCTTTTGATAGGGAGAGAGGACCAGTAAGTTTGGTGACTAGAGGTGGACTGTGAATGATGTGAGTAATGACCACTGTCTGGGGAAGACCTACTTAGTTGGGAATTTCATGGGTCACTGGGGACAATATAAAAGTACCAAGATCCTAGAGTCAGGGGATGCAAGGAGAGAGAATTGCCAAAGAACAAGGAGAGAAAGGAGTAGAAGGACCAACGAGCTCCACTGTCTAGCTCAAAATTTTGCTGGAATTCATCCGTGATTCAGGCCTAAGTCATCCTTGAAGACATTGTCGTCATTAAACTTTTAGGTCAGTGGCCAGAGAATCTTGGTCTCTTTGGGTCCTAAGAACCTAATATTGATCAGAAGTACTCTCTGGAAAGACCCTCTAATGACAACTAATAAGTCCCTTCACTAAATAGGTGAGGCCTCAGAGACTGCATGATCTGTACCAGCTGGCTAGTGGGGGTTGAGATTGGGTCCCTTCCCCTGACTTCTATATATCTCCCTTTCAGAACTTACCCTGAAAAGGTGCCCAAAACTACTGTTCCATTGTTCGTGATTGGGACTTAGGACCCTGTTTTTGGCTTCTAGCATCACTGAATTGACAGGTGTTGGATCAAGGTAGACTTCTAATATCTTGTTTGGATTAAGTGATCAGGTTTCCTCTCTCTGACTGATGAGCATTTCCTAATCAGGTGTATTACCTAGTGAACCAAAGGAGTAAGTGAGAAAAGCAAAGGAAGAAGAGAAAAGTGGCTGTGGTTTGCAAATTAGGCAAGGATCAAAATTATTTTCACAGTTCTCCTTCCCAAAGAGTGTTCTATATAAGTGGGATATCCTGTTCAGAGGGAGAACCCAATTTTTCCATGCATCTTTATGCCTTTGATGGTGGTGGTGTTGGTTGTGTGCCGTGCTGATGGTTCTGACTCATAGTGACCATGTATAAAGTTTCTGAGGCTGTAAATCTTTACAGGAGTAGAAAGCTTCATGTTTATCCTGTGGAGTGGCTGGTAGATTAGAACTGCTAACTCAGCTCATAATCCACTATGCCACCAGTGTTCCTTGCCACCTTTGATAGAGGCCAACTCTGGTAGCATAGTGGTTATGAATCAGGCTGTGAACTGCAAGGTCAGCAGTTCGAAACTACCAGCTTTTCCGTGGGAGAAAGATGAGGCTTTCTGCTCCTGTAAAGATTTATAGCCTCGGAAACCCTGTACAGGGTCGCTATGAATCGGAACTGACTCCACAGCATACCACCACCACCACCAACCGTAATTTACATTGACTTTGAAAATATTTCTAAGAAACTAAAAAATATATTATAAATGTCATGTGCTGTGACAGGCCCTATTATCCTGTGAAAGATATTGCAACAAATCATCTAATAATTAATTTACAAATATAAGAAAACCAGAGGGTATTAGACAAAAACTAGCATGACTGTGCAGGGAACCAATCACGTCAGACCAATTTAATTCCCTCCAATGTCAGAATGACAGGTCTGGAAGATAAGGCAAAAGCAATACACATAAAATATCCTGACTTCAATAAGCCCTTTAGTTCTATTCCATATGATGTCCTCATAAACATGCTATGAAAATATGGTGTGGCTTATACTATTGTTATTTAGTTTTTGATTTATTGTTATTCTTTTTTCTCCAAGAGTTTGAGTGGAGTATTATGCAGAAAAGTATCTGTTGCCCAGGAGAGCACCAGGAAGGCCTCACTCAGGAACTAGGCTCCCAATTAGTATTGTTCAGTGACGTGATTTTGTTGATAATTCATGGTGGCTCAACACTTTAATATTTACAAAATGCTTAAAGTTGGATCTCAAACCCAAGTTTTTAGAATCCAGAATCAGATTATTTCCTGTGCTTTCATAATTGCCTTGAAAGGAGCTATTTACTCAATTACTCCAGAAGAGCTATGCTCTTTCCCCCAGGAGAGTGATGAGGGAGTCTTAGAACAGTATAATATCCATAGTGGAGCTAGGAAGAAGTGGTTTCTGGTGAATAGCAACCAGGCCTATGGCTTCTAGGCTCTTCCCATAACAATTCCCTCACTAGAGGAACAGTTATGGGTGGGCCTTCTAGTAAGCCTGTTTGTTGGGAGTTTGATTGAGGTGAGGGCAGAGTAGGGCAGAGTAGAGAGAATTCTCCATTCTCAGGAACTTGGCTGAAAATAGGGAATTTCCCAACTCCCTAAGAGGGTCAGTTGCTAAGAGGACTGGTGTTACCCGCAGAGAGTGACTTCACATGCTGTTAGATGTGAGTGGTCCCTGGAAGTGCTGCCTGAGTGTTTTTCAGGGCAGAAGAGGACCACTACCTGGTCCTACCACAGTGACACCTGGGGCAGAACTGCTTCCTTCCTGTACTGCAGGAAGGGCTGGTAACCATTTCACAGCTCCCCCACTGCTAGCTCCCTCCAGAAGCAAACCTCCACCATCATTATAATGCGTACTAGTGTGAGAGACCCTCAGCAGCCTGAACTGTCTGAGGGCTCATGGAACACATAATCATGAGTAGGAAAAGGAAAGTCATGACATGCTTCAGGAAATTTAGTAAACAGCTAGAACAGGTGGCTTTTACTGAGGTAGAACAGAATGAATAGGAGGATGAGAGGTTTAGTAGAATAGGAGAACTCTCAAAAGAAAACTAGAGAACAGCATTGACTTTTGAAAGCAACCAAAACAGATTTTTTAATTTGAAAACTTTGATAGGTAAGCTTTAGAAGAGACTGTTTACTGCTGGAAATCAAGTTAGTGTTCTGGATAATCATACAGGAGAAACAGCTCATAAAGATATACACATCAGGAGCAGAAAGCTTACAGATATAGCTATGAAATCTAATACACAGGGATTCTAGCACAGTAGCTGGAAAAATCATAATGAAAGAAACTATAGAAGAAACATTTCCTTATTGAAGAAGACCTGGTCTTTAGTATGATAGAGCTCACTAAAGGTTCCAGAATTGTTGCAAACAGACATACCCTAGTTATAGTCAGGTGGCATTGGTGAGTTCAAAAAGAAAAAAAAAGAGAACATTTTTAAGGCTACTGATAGAAAAAGTGGGTCATTTACAAGAGAAAGAACTTTAGATTAATTTGCAGTAGTGGAGGCTAGAAGACAATGGAACAATATTTAACAAAACTGGAAGTAAAGGATTCTAATTTAAGAATCTTATCCCAGGCAAAGTAATGATCATCTCTCAGGGAATTTTAAGCATACAAGGAGCATTTGACCCATATTCCACATGTAAAGTAAAAAATTGAGAAGAGATGTTAAAGATTGCTGTAGCCATTCCAACAACAACCATATTTATATTTCCTTTTGTAAGTGTGTTTATGTGTGTGTTACTGATGTGTTAGGGAAGGAAGTCATAAAGGAGGGAATGTTAGGGAAAAAGTCACAACCATTATGTGGGCTTCAGAAGGTTTGGATGCTTATTCGCATTTACAAATGAATTAGCCATCATAAACATAATCCCAGGCCTGTATGAGAGGACCATAGGGAAACCAGGTAGTTGGAGTGAAATTTCCCAGTGGGAGATATGAGACATAGTGCTACACATCTGGAAGTCCCTGAGAAGTTCCCACTTAGAGTTGTCAAATTGGCAAATACAAACACAGGATACCCAGTTAAATCTGAATTTCAGGTAAATAATGAAATAGTTTTTAGTGTATGTACCAAATATTGCATGGCTAGCCTGTATTTGAGGAGCTCTGGTAGCGTAGTGGTTACGAATCGGGCTGCGAACCTTAAGGTCAGCGGTTCGAAACTACCAGCTGCACCGCGGGAGAAAGATGAGGCTTTCTACTTCTGTAAAGATTTACACCCTCGGAAACCCTATACAGGGTCGCTATGGGTCGGAACCGACTCGATGGCACATAACAACAAGAAGAAGCCTGTATTTATCTGACAAGTCTATTCCCAGTTGTGTTCTCAACTTGGAGCCACATAGAGAGAGAACTACATTTTTCAGGGTACTTGGGATGTCATCCATAGATGGATATTTAATACTGAAGTTTCAATGAGAGGGGAGCAAGGAAACCTCGGAATGAAAGATGGGATCACTGTTACTGTGGGAGTCACAGGAGAAGTGATTTCTAAATGTCAGCTTGTCTCTTCCTAGGCTTAAAACACATTGGAACCAGCCCTTACCTTTGTGGCATTTAGTCTCATGAAAAAGATTGTATATGTGTGTGTGATTAAAAAAAAAGATTATTCATTGAGAATATCTCATGTTTTAGTCACTTACTAACCACATTTTCTCACGTATTCTTCAGTGACTCCCATTTTATAGATCCAGAAATTTAGGTGCAAAGTGTTTAAGTGGGTGTTACATAATCAGCAAGTGGCAGAGTCAGGACTTGAACCTAGGTTTGTCTGACTCTGGGAACTATGTTATTGTCTTCTATGCCATCCTACTTCATAAGCTAGACTAGCAAATTAGTCCCCACTGCCTCCACACATTAAAAAAAAAAAAAAAAGTAAGCAAGCAAGCTAACCCAGTGCAGGTAAGGTTTCTTGGAAGCGGGGACTCAGGAACTGGCTTCTCACTAATGGGTTTAGATTTGAGATGGTGAAAGGAGTGGTGAGAATATCCATTTGGATTAGTGGAAGGAAGAGGTCCAGTGGGGCAGGTTATGAGGTAGTTTCCTAGCAGAGAAGAGTATTTGTAGCCAGTATGTCTGTCACAGAGTGACCAGAAGGGAGGTTCTCCATAAAAGTCAGAGAGGTGGGCAGGGCCATGTCACTGGGGGAGCTGGGTGAATTGTCATGGGTTTGTGGGTGGAAAGTGTGAATGATGTATGCTGTTGTTGTCATCCTAAGGACAATGGGAAGTTGCTAACAGGTTTTAAGATGGAGAGTTAGGTTGGAGTGGATGGGTTTGAGCAATGTTCAGGAAACTAGATAGGACCTGATAATGGTACTAGATGTAGAAAGAGAAAGATGGGAACATGCCACCAGGGACAAATGGCAGTGACCTGAAGTGGGCCTGGAAGTGGGGGCAAAAGGAGGGAGCCTTGTTGGCTAAAGTGTTGGGGAAAATGTTGCCAAGAAAAGAGGGACCTGATGGTGCCTCTTCCTGGGCAGGGAACAGACAGACAACCCAAGTGGGAACTAGGACTCCCCTTGAGAGTGTCCTAATGGTGGTGCCTCTGTGTTTTGTGATTTCATGCCAAGCTGCAGAAGCACATGGAGCAGATCTCTCAGGGGCTTTTTAGCACCTAGGCTGGTGCAGGGCCTACACAGAGACTTATGCTAGAGGCACAGGGTTAGGCCTGGCTGCCTTTGAGACAGAGCTCATTTGCTGTTTCACCTCCAAGGCCCTGTCTACCCCACACCCTGATTTTACATAAAGCCCACACATGCTTCCTGATTACTCACTACTGTGGGCCAGGAACTGTCTTCAACACTGATGGTGGAGAAGCCAAGCCGTTGCTATGCAAGGCGATTGAAATAAAATGTGTAACTGTGCTCCAAGATACCTTAATTGTTTATTAATTACTCCATAAATCATAGTGACACCTGTGTTTGTGCTCCTGTTAATTCACTCTCAAGGGGTGGGGGATGGAAGCACATTTTGCTTCTTGAACAGAAGCAGAACTACAGAGCAACTGGGCCCAAAACAGTAGTATGGAGGTACCCAGATTGGGACCAGATATCAAGGATCTCAGTCTGTCTCCACCAACTGCCATCCCATCCACCTTTCATTACTAATGCCATTAGTGGAGGCTTGATGAGACGAGTGTAGAGCTAAATGTTCCTCTTCCTTCATTTGGTTTCATCCTCCCAGAAACTTGTGAAGAAACGGATTGTTAGATTAGTTTTAAAGGTGAGAAAGGGACACTGAGAGGTTGTATGTAAATTACCCAAAGGCACACAGCCAGTTAAGAGGCCATGTTGGATTTTGAACCCAGGTTTTTATTTTTATGATGTAAAAATGATGTAGCCCCTTTTTATTGTTAAAAATCTCTGATACCTCCTTTGCATTTTCTACTTTAACACAAAGAAAGAAACAATTTCCTAAGTGAAATATCCTCAAATTTTTTTGAGGATCACATCTAAAATGCAAACAGATTCCTTCAGGTCTTTTGGCTGGGATATTCTGGTGCTTTTTAGCTCGGCCTGGCCGCTGCTAGATACCCCTCTAACTGACCTCCATTCCTAGACAGACACTAGTTCCTGTCCTTTGGAGCCTCTGTCTGCCCACATCTGTTGGCAGCCTTCAGCGACTGAGTGCCTGGCCCGGGAGAGTGTGTGATTGCGCCAGATGGCTAATAGAACTTTATTGCCACTATTATTCTTAATGTGGCCATTGCAAAGCCCCTGTCTGAAAGCGCAGCTCCTGCTGATATGCCAGTCCTTGGCTGCTATGAAAGGGCTCTCAGATGTTGTGAAAGGTTCTTTAGAAGACAAGTAACCCTATAAAACCCAGTTTGGGGTAATCCTTTTCCCAGGATTGAGATTAGAGGTTTGAAGGGTGAAGGGAGCTTTAGAGGTGGCTCTTGGAAAAGGGCTGTCTGCTCTGTTTCCTGAGCATGGTGGAGGGAGGTGGGGTAGGTGGTGAGAGTCCAGCTCATCCTCTCCCAAATCAGCATGCTTGTTCCTCAGACCTAAGTTTCCAGAGACCAGCCAATCTTGTCCTTCTCTCCCTTTGCAATCTGTATTGTTGTTCCAGGTATATTTTTCTCCATTTGTGATGCTAAATTTATTCATAGGTTTATTTGTTTATTGTCTCTCTCTGACAATAGGTTATGCAGGGTGATGTTTGTTTTGTTCATCACTATACCCGGGCTAGCACAGTGCCTGATACCTAGTAAGTACTTAACAAATATTTGATGGATGAACATACAAGTGAATAAACATTATTATTATTAAGTTATGGTCACTCTTTCATCAACAATTCTTTTAGGCTACACTGATAGGAATCCCTGGGTAGCACAAACAGTTAAATGTTAGGCTACTAACTGAAAAGTTGGCAGTTCAAATCTACCCAGAGGTGGCTTTGAAGAGAAGCCTGATGATCTATTTCCAAAAGATCACAATCACTGAAAACCTTGTGGAGTATAGTTCTACTCTGAAACACACGGAATCTCAATGAGTTGAAATTGACTTGATGGAAATGGGTTTGCATTTTTGATTTTGCACTGACAGATGTATTATAAGGTGATTTAAGACTGGAAGGAAGGATGAAGGAAATTAAGATGGTTTCGGAGACCTACAGAGTTGTTGGATTCTGGGCTGTGAAACCTGAGGCTAAAATGAACACAATAAACAGTGCGTGAATGAATGAATGAGAATAGGTTACAAAGAATTTCTTTCTTCTGTGTGGATAGCAAAGGTGAATCTATGGGAAAGTGTCTTAGTTACCAAATGCTGCTGTAACAGACATACTACAAATGGGTGGCTTTATACAGAAATTTATTTTCTCATTGTCTAAGAAGCTAGAAGTCTGAATTTCAGAGTGTGGTCCTTCATTGTCTATTTCAGCTTTTTGTCGTAGCCAGCTATCCTGGTGTAGCCAGCTATCAGTTGCATCTGCCTCTGTTGTCTGTCTTCCCCTATCCTCTGTGTGTGCCTGTGTCTATTCTGCATTTTATTTTATGGTTTCAAAGTGATTAGGTTTCAGATCCACCCTACTCAAGTATGACCTGATAAACATCACCAGGAAAACTATTTCCAAACAGAATCACATCCACAGATATTGGTTCAGGACTTCAATACACCCACTCTTTTTTTTTTTTTTTTTAAGTTTTTATTGTGAATTGAGTGATAGGTTATATGGGATAACATCAGTTTTATGCTTATCCTATCATATTTCATTTCATTGCAATGATTACAATCCCCTCCATACATCATCATTCAATAGTGTGTGCTTCTATTTATTCCCTCTGGGTTCTGTTTTTTTTTTGTTGTTTTTTTTTTTATGTACACCAAAACACTCAGAAATATACAATCATTCAAACAACCAAAGGTCACACACTGCAAGCCTGCCCCCGGCCACCAGCACAAAGCCACTCTCCTTCCATGAGTCTAGGGTCCTCAGCTGCTCCCTCTCTCCACATCATCATCTCTGACCCCATCTCTGGCATCTCTACTTCTCTGGATAGGGTCCCACACTCCGCTCCCACTCTTCTCTCTTGATGGTCCCAGGGTCCTTCATTCCTGGACTGTAAGGTCAACCATTCCCTGTTTTTTGCTACACAACTTCTACCTTTACAATTGTGGCAATCGCAATTAGTCATGATAACAGTTACTTACTATTGAATCATAATAGTCTTATTCCCATCTCCTTTCACCAGACCCATCTAGACAGGATGAAAACCACTCAGTGGGGATTCTACCTTCCCCCCCACACTCTGAAACTAAACTCCCTCTTGAAAATTTGTAAGCCAGTCACTTTGTGCCTTTATAGACCCCCATTTTAGGTAGCCAATGTCTAAGGTACCCATCCCTATCAACCCTGTGTACAGAGGGGATGGGAATGATCCTTGCCAATATACCCACTCTTATCAGCATGGTTATAAAGACTACATCATTACATTACTGTCGTACATCAAATGGAGAATGACTATATTATTACATAATTGTCAAATAATACCACTGAATAACTGCCAAACCACTGAGACTTATGGCCCAGCCCAGTTGACAAATAACCCTAACTAGCACAATCAGCATTACTCTTGCTTTACATCTCAGCATTCATTATTACCAGTTGTGCACCATTAGTGCACAAAGCAGTCATTTAGATATTTTACTACTGTAAATATGAAATAAGGAGCTCTGGTAGCGTAGTGGTTATGAATCGGGCTGCGAACCACAAGGTCAGCAGTTTGAAACTATCAGCTGCTCTGCGGGAGAAAGATGAGACTTTCTGCTCTCGTAAAGATTTACAGCCTTGGAAACCCTGTACAGGGTCGGAACTTACTTGACGGCACTTAACAACAACAACCAACATGAACTATCAGGTAACAAGATAGTTGATAAATGAGGAGTAGGTGTATATATACTTTAGAGGACATAATTCAATCCATAACACTGTGCCTGTCACAAAAAAGGACTAGGGTGTTTCAACATCATCCCTCATGTTTATAAAGTAATTTCACCACAGCAGAAGTGGATACATGTACCTTCCCAAACAAACTCCACCCTCCTATGCTCTAGCTCAGATTAATTGGAGCCTGTGGGAGGCCAGAGAACACAGTCTGGGGTGGCAGAGAAACTGCCCAGAGGGATGTGTGACCTACAAGGGAAGGTTTGCTCTGGTTGCTGGACTAGATGCATTGTATTTAATTGTCATGGCTGTTGTAGGGCAAGTCCTCATGAGAAGCAATGGGACTTGATCTGGGTCCTGAGAATAGATTAGATAAGCAGAGGGACAGCAAGCATTGTAAGTGTGTGGGTAGGGGGCATAGATTGTGAGGACAGGATGGAAGTGAGGGACACAAAGGTCCAGGGGAAAAGAGGCAGAGAGATTCCTCAAGAGGAGGCCTATGTGTACCCAAGGAAGGGCTCTGGAGACAGAATGAACATCCATGATCTTAGAATCACCCATGATTTCTGTGGGAGCAGGAGAGTGTGAGAGAGAGGCTATAAGCTAAGTATTCCTAGGAACTTAAAGTTTTTAAAAATTTAATTTAAGTCACAAATAAAAGGATTTATTTGTATATTTTACAGACAAAATAATGAGGCCCAGAGAGGTAGAATACATTGCTCAGGGCCTCACAGTCTTTCTTAAATGGTTCCCAAATATTTTATATACATTTTGTCCCATATTGTGGATTGGCCTCCTACGCTTAATGTTAGAGACAATGGCAGACGAGAAGGGTGTCTTTAAATGAAATCTGCTCAGTTATGATATATTGAGCAAGAGTTTGATGGACTATAATTTCAGCTTTGGTACAAGGGGCTGGAGAACAAGGGCCAGACTACAGCATAGCACTCCTTCCTCCTAAATCAGATCTGCTTAGCTGCAGTCAGAAAACTAAAGAAACTGTAGGGACAGCTGAATAAGGCTAATACAGGGCAGGACCAGATGTGGGAGTTCAGCAATGTTCAGGTCTGGAGACCAAGTGAATGTGAAGGTAGGAAGTAAGAAGTAGAATTTTTCCAACACTATTCAGTTCCTACATGTATTGTCTATGCTTGGCCCATAGACACCTGCTAGGGATTGGGTTTGCAATGTTTTCTATTTTCTCAAATGCCCTATCTTTTCATCACATGTGCTTGTACCTCTCACACATTGACTCACCTACTCTCCTTGACTTTTTTCATTAACCCACACAGAGAGCTTCATTTACCTCTGCCCAAAAGCTCATCTTCTAGCCTCATACCCCTGATCTTTGTTACTCATCCTTCAAGACCCTGTTTAAATGAAATCTCTAGGAATTATTATGTGAAGATGGGATATGTTTTCCTTCTGTGTTTCTGTATTCTTTAGAACCATTTTATATCAAAACCATTTTATACCTCTCAGTGTGCTTCATCCACTACATTGGGAGCTCCTGAGAACAGGGGCTTTATTTAATTAATCTTTATATCTCCATAGTGAATGTTTAGGAAAATTTGTTGACTTTCACTAGGGAGAAGGCAGAGCTATGCAGTTCTCCGTATAGGCTGGACATAGCAGGACTATGAGGATGAAAGTAGGAAGAAGGTACTGAGGCATGACACGAGTCAGGAGAAGGTGAGGTACCATTAGTCATGAGAACAAGCTACATACACTTTGCTGAAAGACTTTGTTGTTGTTGTTGTCGGGTGCCATCGAGTCGGAACCGAC
>NW_006408546.1:11928329-11930323 GCF_000296735.1 Chrysochloris asiatica | reverse complement strand
TCCTCTTTGCTCCCTACTTTTGCATTCCAGTCACCAGTAAGACTTAGGAGATGTGAATTAACACTACAAAAAATCCCTACAATGGAATATTAAACATTTGATTTATGAAAACTTAGGAAAGATATTGTGATCATTTGCGCTCACCATGGATTCATTAAGTTTTGTCAAATTCACCTCAAATTTTGGTCAGGGTTACTAGTGGAATCTTCCAAGTAGATAGGTCAAGAGAAATGATATACTGATGTGACCCTATTTTAAATGAGTCTGGGGCCTTGCAGTCTCACATTATCTCTGTGTTTAAGATGACAAAATATGTGTTGTAAATAATAGTAATATTGGGACAGTCATAGTGGTGGGTGTGAGAGTGAGTGCAAAATAAAGAGTATTTAGATAGGGTGAGAACATAATTTATCATCTAAATGGGTTCAATTTTTGAGCATGAATGGAAACAGGTGCCAGCTGATACCTCAGGATAGAATTAGGAGGACAACCATTTTATTAGGGGATTGTTGTTGTTTTCGTTGTTAAGTCCATTGAGTTGGTTCTCACTCATAGCGAACCTTTATAGGATTTCCGAGGCTGTGAGCAAATATGGACTGTAGAATAATTCTGCGTTGGGTGGAAATACCTTGCTCAGTTATTGGTCAGGGTATTCTAAGGACATGACTTTGGCTTAAAAATGGAAATTATCCTGAATGATTGTAAAAATGTTGTAGGGGGTGCATCTGACCTACACTGACTTTCTAAGAGTGAAGGAGAATCAAACTCAACATGAAGCCCAAGGCTGATTCTAGTGGAGCAGAGGTCAGACTTGCTAGCACCCTCTAACCTTCTTACCAACTCTGACTCTAGTTGTCCCCTCCACAGAAGGCACTCTCTACTTTTCTGCTGGATTTGATAATTCATTGCAATGACCACACAGAACTCACAGATAATAGTTGTGACTATGGAGTTCATTAAGAACCATGATGGTGCTTGTCGATTGGGGGTTGGGTTGTTAACTGCAAAATTGGCAGTTCAAATCCACCAGTTGCTCTGCTCCCATCAAAATTTACAGTCTTGGAAACTCTATATAGGGTTGCTGTGAGTCGGAATCAGCTTGATGGCAGTGAGTTTGGTTTTGGGATTTGTTTCGAGAAGTTAACAGGTAACATACATTTCAGAATCAGAAATGCTGAGGATACAGTTCTTTTGTGAGAATAGTTTCTACTCAGCCATGCCAGGAAGCACACTTCTCTATGATCCTCTGGCCTTTCAGGCCCTTGACCTCTGCCCTGCTTGGGCAATGTAACAAAGCTCTTTTAACACTTCCAATAAATGCCTCACAGGCACTCCTCTCTACCTCAAGCCTCAGCCTGAAGGCACTCAGCTCTGTGGGTCAGCAAACCTAACCCCCACAATGAAATACCTACAGGCACCCCACTCTGCAATCGATCTTCCTGCCCAAAGACACTCAGTTTTACTAACTTTGTGGGTCAGGAAACCCACTTCTCTGTCTTGTGCTGTAGTTCTTGGTTTTGCTGCTGCTGCTCTTCTGTCATTTATCTGGTATCATAACTCTGTTTCCTGGATCAAGGAGGTTCAGTGTACAGCGATTTTGTAGTACAAATGACACACTCTGTTTATGGCTCTTCTTTCTTTTTATTAAAAATGTTTTATTGTGAATTATGTGATAGTTTACATGGGAGAACATTAGTTTTACATTCATCCTATCGTATATCATTTCCTTGCCGTGGTTACAGTCCTCTCCATGCGTCATCAACAAACTAAAGGGTATACCTTGCAAGTCTGCATCCCAGTCGTCAGGACACAACTCCTCTCCCTCTCTGGGTCTAAAGTCCCCAGCTGCTACATCTCTCCACATCATCGTCTCTACCCCCATCTCTGGTGTCACTGCTTCTGTGGGTAGGGTCCTGCTCTCTGCTCTTCTCCCTTGATGGTCCCAGGGACCTCTGCTCCTATACTGCAAAGTTAATCACTCCCCTCCTTGTTAC
>NW_006408546.1:11926597-11927624 GCF_000296735.1 Chrysochloris asiatica | reverse complement strand
AGTCTTAGTCTTGGAAGTTGTGTTTGCCCTGAGGGGACCCGACCACTTGCCTTGATGTCTCCTGGGCAAGCAACTTGCTTGTTCTTATAATAACAGTCGGTCTGCCTTTATTGTTTTGTATTTTTCCTCTAAGTCTTTCTTTCAAGAAGTATCTTCTGTTCTTCTAGTTGCTCCAGGCTGGTCTGCCCATCCTTTCAAGTGGAAATTTACCACCTCTGAAGATTCTGGATGCTATTCAGGATTCCACCTATATTTTTATGTAATACAGAGGCTCTGGAGGAAGTATCCTTCACTGGGCATGTTTTAGCCCCATTTTAGGTATTCCAATCAGTTATAGGCAGAAGAAGGACTTACAAACTTTCTGTGGTGATATTTCTGACTATTCATTTCTCTCCCCCTCCAGTGTCTATTTTATAATGGTATGCAAAGGCAACCAAGATTCAAAAGACAGCCAAGCATCTTAACATTATTTCCTCCCTTTTCCCTACTCCAACCATGTCTCAATCCCTGTATCCCAAAGCCCTGTTGTTCCAAGGCTGTGCATACATCATTCTTTACCTCTGTCCCACTTAGCCCATGCAAACCTGCCTAGTTGTTCTCCCATCTGTCTTTTACTTCCATTTCCCTATCCCTTTTTGTATATTGTCCCCCTCCCCAGCACCCAAACTATCCTGTGTCTATTCCTTGCCCTGTGTTCTACCTTCTCTTCCGTCCCCTCACCCCAACCCGACATGCCAGCAATCAGCAAAGAATCCCCCGCCCCTTTAATATGGGTTCTTTTTCTTTGACTTTTACAGTAGTGGTCCTATGCAGTATTTCTCCTTTTGAGACTGACCAATTTCACTCAACATAATGTCCTCAGGGTTCATCCATGTTACGCGGTGGCTTGCAGCTTCCTTGTTATTCTTCAAAGTAGCATAATATTCAATTGTGTGTATGTACCACAGTTTGTTTATCCATTCTTCAGTTGATGGGCACTTTGGCTGTCTCCATCTTTTTGCTATTGTAAATAGTGCTGCTATGGACA
>NW_006408546.1:11914624-11926450 GCF_000296735.1 Chrysochloris asiatica | reverse complement strand
TTTTTTGATCTTTGCTGTTATTGCTGGTTAGAGATGATATCTCATTATTGTTTTGATTTGCATCTCTCTAATGGCTAGTGATCATGAACATTTCTTCATATGTTTGTTGGCTGCCTGGATCTCCTTGGCTCTTCTTTCTTGATGGAAGTGAAATCCTCCATTCCTGCTTCTGAGATGACTCACTTTATACCCAGTGGAATGGCAAAATGGACCAGTCTTACATTAGAGTTCCAAGTTTTTACAATCACAATGAACCCTGAGTAATCTCCCACAACTGAATCGTATAATCCTATCAGCATCTTGTACTCCTCCTTCTCTTACAAAGACCCATCAGGAAAAATGCAAATACGTCCATTTGCATGATCCTACCAAATGTTTGATGAGAGTTACAAAAATTATGGCTAGAAAAGCCATATCAAGTAAATCACTGCACCACAAAGATGTAACAACTGTAGGCTGATAAGTAACTACAGTTCTTTCATGGTATCTGGTTCTAGCACAGGACATTATTAATAATTATGCTGGGATGATAAGAAAGGCTAGTACTGTTCCTCACAAATCAGGACATCTAGTCATACTATGCAGGAATAATTTCTTTTAGAAGGATCAGCACAAGGCTGGTGCTTATGAGGTTGAAGTTAAAGATATCTCAAATGTCCAAATTTTCTAAAGTGTTATGTTTTTGTTGTTTTAAGTGCCATCGAGTTAGAGCTGACTCATAGCGACCCTGTATATGGTGAGTTTGAACCACCTACTTTAGGTGCAAACCAACCTTGCTGTTGAGTGCTTATCCTACAGTGGTCACAGCAGAACTGTAACATTCCATAATCCCTGATATCAACCACCACTCCTTTTCTCAGTGTTTATCCCCTACCCCCCACATCCCAAAGGAGCTCTGGTAGCATAGTGGTTATGAATCGGGCTGCTAACCTCAGGGTCAGCAGTTCAAAACTACAAGCTGTTCTATCGGAGAAAGATGAGGCTTTCTGCTCCCATAAAGATTTACAGCCTCCGGTAGCGTAGTGGTTACAAATCGGGCTGCGAACCTTAAGGTCAGCGGTTCGAAACTACCAGCAGCTCTGCAGGAGAAAGATCAGGCTTTCTACTCCCATAAAGATTTACCCTCGGAAACCCTGTACAGGGTCGCTATGGGTCGGAACCGACCCGATGGCACTTAACAACAACAACAAATCCTGTACAGGGTTGCTGTGAGTCAGAACTGACTTCAGGGCACATAACCACCACCACCACCCATGTCCCAGCATTCTGACATTTACTTCAATGTCTCACAGAACTCACTGGCCATCAAGGAAATGGCTCATGTAGTTGTGGAGGCTGGCAAGTCCCAAATCCACAGTTCACACATCAGTCTAGAGGTTTCTCCTCACTCATGCCAAGTTGGGCTGTCGACTCATAAGGGTGCTTGTATTGGGTTTCTAAGGAGTGGCTGATAGGTTTGAATCACCAACCTTGTGGTTAGCTGTCCAGTGCTTATCCTACAGCACACACCAGGACTCCCATAAAGCAGTGGATGTTGGCAAATCAGGTCAGGCTATGGTTCAAGTCCTAAGAATGGAGGTCAAACTGAGGCAAGCTTAATTAGTCAAGCAAAGGATTGTCCCACCCACTCATATCACCAAGGTGGCTCAGTTTATATCCAGGAGGATGGCAAAACTGACCAAGACCCTTACTAGATTTCCAGGTTTTTACAACCAGAATTAAACCTGGTAACAATCACTCACAACTGAACTAATCCTATCAACATCTTCCACCACGTTTTCTCACCCAGACAGTCATTTGGTTGGAGTTGCAAAGACATGGAAGAAGTGCAGCCAGAATACACCTTAGAAGCTAGGATGGCTGGACTTTATCCCTCATACTTTTGACATATTATCAGGAGTGACCAGTTCCTGGAGAAGGACATCATGCTTGGTAAAGTGGAGGGTAAGCGAAAAGAACACTCACAATGAGATGGATTGAAACAGTGACAACAACAATGGGCTCAAATATAGCAACAATTGTGAGGATAGTACAGGACCGCTCAGTGTTTTTGTTCTGCTGCGCCTACAGTCACTTTGACTTGGAACTGACTTGATGTCACACAACGACAACATCAACAAAAGCAAAGATATGGCTAGGAAAAAAAAAACCCCAACATATTAAATAACGAATTGAATGGCTATTTCCTGAAAACTATCATAGGATTAAGACTGTGATTCTATCTTGCCCAGTTAATATTTTCTTCTTTAACCCAATTGCTCAAGTAAAATAGCTAATCTTTTATATGTCAGGAGTGATTTTAAGCACTTTATATAAATTCATTCATTTAATTTTCCTAACAACCTCATGAGGTAGCCTGTTCAAGATCGCACAGCATATAAGGGGTATAGCTGGGCTTTTAATCCAAGAGATTTTCTTCCATGACCTTAAATACATCTCATTATTTATAGAATTTTGAGCTAGCAGTGACTATAAAGATAATTTCATCAAGTTCTATGGACTTTGTATAATGTTCCTACTTTGTGTAATGTTCCTACTGTCATGTAGAATGTTAGGACTTAGTGCCTAGATCCCTGACTCCAGGGTTTCTTCACTGTTGCATATACCCCAGACAGGCTTATTGAATTTGTAGATAATAGAAAGTTGGTTAAGAAAACTCTTCAGTTTTCTTAATACAATAAATGTCTGAAGTGATTTTGACAGGCTACAATGCAGGGTTGAAACCAACAAGATGAAACTCAACAGAAATATATGTAGGCTTCTACAGTTAGGTTTAAAAGCATCAATTGCACTAGTGTCAGATGGGGAAGACCTTGCCTGAATGCAGTTTATTGATAAGAAAACCAATAAAAGGTAATAGGAGGCAAGACTGAAGGAATGCAATTTTAGACTGCATTAATAAAATAGCATTCAGATCACAAGAAGTGAGGGTCATTCCTGTGCTCTTCTTCATCCACATCTGGGAAGTAGAATACTGAGCTTTCTTCTGGGCACCACATTTTAACAGGGGTGGAGACTAAGTCAGAAATCCCTGGAGACAGGTGCCCAGAAGATTGCACCTCCAAACTGTGCTCATGAAGCATAGTTGAAAAAGCTGAGCCTCAGTGGACGAAGACTAGGTGCATTGGCCCATTCAGTGAACATTGCTGTTCTGTCAGATTTGCCAATGGCTGGGCCAGCGGTAGCCTATCCTTTCTTTACAGCTTGAGAAGCAGACTCAGAAACTCTGCATAGCCTGGGGGTCTGAGTTAGCACCCAATGTACAAACATGCTAACTGTAAAGCACCAGGAAACATGATTACCTTCAAGAAAGTTCTCATTACTGGCCTCCTTTCCTAAAGTATTTGGGGCCCTTTCACTTCCCTACTCAATCATCTTTTATTTTGTTACCATCCTGTTAGTCTGCCCATTAGTGCAGTTGTGGTGAAATGGCGCAGCACCCAAGGACTTGACAGAGCACAAGCCTCTCTTAGAATCGCCCAAATATGAGAGAGGAAATCTTCTACAGGGGGCTCGAGTTCCCAGGTAATGACTTCTTAAAACTGTTCTACTTTAGCTTGTGGACACACCATCTTGCCTAGATCTAGACTACAGAGAAAGAAAAGAGGCAGAGAGGGAGACAGAGAGAAAGAGAGAGACGAGAGAGAGAAGATAGATGGCAGGCAGAACCTTGGAGATGGGTGGAAACAGAAAGATCAAATTAGAAAGTGTTGAGTTTGTAGCTTGCGAAGGTTCTTCAACGGGAAACCTTTTCCTTAAAGGTTAGGAGTTCAAGAGAGACTGAGGGATTAGATGTGGTGTTACTAGCACACAGTTGGATGTTGAAGCTGATAAAGGAAACCATGAAGGTAAACACTCAGCTACTCAAAGTGGTCCATATACCAGCACTATCAGCAATAGCAACTTCTTGTTAGAAATTAGAAATGCAGAATCTGAGGACTCACCCTAGGCCTACTGAATCTGACCTTGCATTTAACAAAACCCCAAGGGTAGCGTAGTGTTTATGAGTCGGACTGCCACCCGCAAGGTCAGCAGTTTGAAACTACCAGCGGTTCCGCAGGAGAAAGGTGAGGCGTTCTGCTCCCATAAAGATTTACAGCCTCAGAGACAGAGACTCTGTGCAGTGTCACTACTAGTTCGAACTGACTCCGAGGTACTTAACAACAACAACAACAAGGGGATTTAAAGTCTGAGGAGTGCTGTGGTTCGCTTCAACTCAGATCCACACCCCAGAGTCTGATTCTATTTGTATGAGGTGGGATCCAATAGTCTTTTTAAGAAAAAAAAAAAAAAAAAAAAAGCTTCCTAGTGATTCTAATGTGTAGGGTTTTTGTGAATTAAATAAATCCTCCTCAAACTTGAGTAAGCATCAGGATCACCTGGATGATTTGGTAAGCTATAGATTGTTAGCCTGACTCTAGGGTTTCTGGTTCAATAGGTCTAGGGTGAGGCCCAAGATTCTGCATTTCTAACATGTTCAAAGGTCATGTTAATGTTGCTTGTCTAGGCACTATACTGAAGACTGCTGGTTTAGAGGAAGGAGAGGCTGGAAAGAAGGCCTGGGATAGAATCCCAAAGAACACCAACACTTTACAAGGTTAGGAAAGGAAGAGGTTTTCATAAAGGCAAGCAGGGGAAGCAGTTGGCATACCTGGAGAGAGAATTCTCTCCTGGAGAGAGAATTCTCCAACCTCTTACTAAGTTCAAACATCATATCTCTCCCCAAAGCCTGCCCTGAACCCCCCTTTGGTCCTATCTTCTGTCATAAAGCTCACCACATCACATTTTGCAATTGTTGATTTAACTGGCTGCCCTTCTCCCTGTACATGGGCTCCATCTGAGTGGAGAACAGGGGTTTATTTTTATCTCTCCAATTCCTAGTACAGTGCCTGGTAAATGGAATGAATAAAATACAGGAATCAGTGAGTGGATCTATATAGGAAGTGCAGACTCATTTTAAGCCAGTAGCATGTTCCTCCAATCCATGGTATCTATCAGTTGCATCCTTCCTACTACTGAAGTGAAGACAAAGAACTCCCCTGTGGCCCCTGTCCTGTGGGAAAGCACTAGTGGATCACTTCTACAATGCCTGTCATGGTTGCCTCTGTCTTCATCTCCTTGGCCAACAAATTGACAACTTCTCTTTAGACCAGAGACATGTGGACATGTGTTCTATTCAGATTGACAACTTTTACTTTCCTGGTGGACAATTAGCATGGGGAAAGGCAGAGAATGAATGTGTTTCCTTTCAACTTCTATGTGCTTTCCGTGCTCCAAGACTTCTAATCCAACTTTCAAACATGAGCAGGGAAGCTCAACTTTCAAACACTACCAGGTGGCCTGGGAGTCAATACTAAGTGGACAGGCTCCTGTGGGCTCTTTAATACAGCAAATGAAAAAAAGAAACTGCCTACAGGAGCAGTGGTGTTTCAGTGATAGAATTCTTACCTTACACATAGGAGAGCTTGGTTCGAGTCCCAGACAATGCACCTCAAACACAACCACCACCCCTCCACCACCCCCATATGCCAGGGGAAACTGAACAGATTTTAGTGAAGCTTCCAGACTGAGATGGTAGGAAGAAAGGCCTGGTGATCTACTTCTAAAACTTAGTTAATGAAAGCACTATGATATGGACTATGTATAAATGATTTCTTTTAGAAAGATCAGCACAAGGCTGGTCCCTATAAGGTGGAGGCTAAATATATCCCAAATATCTAACTTTTCCAACATGTTATACCATTCCATAATTCTTTATATCAATCACCACTCCTCTACTTCCTCCTGTCCCAGGGTTCTGCAATATACTGCAGCTCACAAAACTCACAACTGTCAAAAGTAAAGGCTAACTCATCCCAAATCAGCAGTTCAGCTGTCAGTCTGCAGGATTCTCCTTACCTATATAGTCTTAGGAGCTAAGGAACTCAAATCAGTCGGTCAGCTGACATGCTAATAATGCACAAAGCTGTGGGAGCTGGTGAATCAGGTCAGGTCACATGTTGCAAGTCCAATAAACTAAAGGTCAGATGTGATGAACCAGATGCAAGATCCAGAGTAAGAGAGTGAACTTTGCCAAGATAGTCCTATAAATTGGACTCAGACCATAACCCCAAGGAAAACACACACCATCAAGTAAGGTGGGGGCATCCTTTATACTTAGTTCCACCTTAATTCCTACTTCTTGGTGGTGGTTCTTTTATGCCATCAAGTTTGTTCTAACTCACAGCTACCCTGAATAAGGTTTCTGAGGCTATAGATCTTTATGAAGCAGAAAGTCTCATCCATAAAAGCAGCTGGGTGGATTTGAATTGCTGTACTTTCAGTTAGCAGTTCAACTCATAACTCACTATGCTACCAGGGCCTCTTAATCCCAGCTCCTTAGCCCCACTTTAATCCACATTGTTGATAGGTGCCATGGAATGAGTTTCAACTCAAAGAGACCTTATGTACCACAGAACAAAACACTGGCTGGGCCTATGCCATCTTCACAATCCTTGTTAAGCTTGAAACCATTGCAGCTGTCACTGTTCCAATCCATTGTATTGGGGTCTTCCTCTTTTTCTTCAACCCTTCACTTTACCTAGCATGATATCCTTCTCCAGGGACTGGTCCCTCCTGATAATATGTCCAAAGTATGACAGATGAAGTCTGTCCATCCTCGCTTCTGAGGAGCATTCTGGCTGAACTTTTAACACAGATTTATTTGTTCTTCTAGTGGTCCATGGTAATTTTAGTATTCTTCTCCTGCACCATAACTCAAATTAATCAATTCTTCTAGGTATTCCTTATTCACTTCCAACTTTCACTTGCATAGGAAGCTGCTGAAAATACCATGGTTTGGGTCAGGCGTACCTTAGTCCTCAAACTCTTTGCTCTTGAACAAAATCTTATTTCTTAGTTCCATTTTTGTTGCTGTTGTTATTGTTATGTGCCATTGCGTTGGTACTGTCTCATAGTGACTCTGTGTACAACAGAATGAAACACTGCCTGGTCCTGTGCCAGCCTCACAGCAGTTGCTATGTTTGAGTCCATTGCTGCTGTCACTATGCCAATCCATCTCTTTAGGGTCTTCCTCTTTTTCTCCAACCCTCCACTTTACCAAACATGATATCCTTAACCAGGGACTGGATAAATATGCTCAAAGTATGAGAAATAAAGTCTGTTCATCCTGGCTTCCAAGGAACATTCTAGTTATACATCTTCTGATACAAATCGGTTTGTTCTTTTGGCAATCCATGGTACTTTTAATACTCTCCTTCATCACCAAAACTCAAATGCATTAATTCTTTTACAGTCTTCCTTATTCACAGTAAAACTTCCACATGCATATGAGGTTACTGAAAATACCATGGCTTTGGGTCAGCTACACCTTAGTCCTAAAACTGACATATTTGCTCTTCAACACTAAAGAGGTCTTGTGCAGGAGATTTGTCTAATGCAATATGTCATTTGATTTCTTGACTGCTGCTTCCATGAGTGTTGATGGATGATGTAAGCAAAATGAAGTCTTTGAACTTCATTTTGATGTTCAAAGCAAATTGATGTAAGCAAAATGAACTATAATCTTTTCTCCATTTATATGTATGTTGTTTGTTGAACCAGTGGTGAGGGTTTTTGTTCTGTTTACATTGAGGTGCAACCCATAGCCAAAGCAGTGCTCTTTGATCTTCATCAGTAAATATTTTAAGTCTTTTTCATTTTCAGCAAGTAAGATTGTATCATCTACATATCACAGGTTGTTAATGAGTTTTTCTCCACTCCTGATGCCACATTTTTCTTCATATAGTCCAGCTTCTCAAATTATTTGCTTGGCATACAGATTGAATAGGTCTGGTGAAAGAATACTACTCTGGTGCACACCTTTCCTAATTTTAAACCATTTGGTGTTCCCTTGTTCTGTTCGGACAATTACCTCTTGGTCTATGTATAGGCTCCTCAGGAGCACAATTAAGTGTTCCAGAATACTCATTTTCCATAATGTTGTCCATAGATTGTCATGAGCCACACAAACGAAAGGCTTTACATTGTCAATACAGCATGTGTAAACATATTTCTAGTATTCTCTGATCTCAGCCAAGATCCATCTGACAACAGCAGTGATATCCCTTGGTCCATGTCCTCTTCTGACTTTGGTTTGAATCTCTAGAAGTTCTCTGTCAATGTATGGTTGCAGCCATTTTTGTATTATCTTTAGCAAAATTTTACTTGCATGTGATATTAATGATATTGTCTGATGCTTTCTAAATTCCATTAGGTCACTTCTCTAGAATGGACACAAATATGGATCTCTTCTAGTCAGGTAGCTTCATCCAAGTTTCATGTCATACATGAATGAGTACCTCCAGTGCTGCTTCAGTTTGTTGAAATATTTCGATTTGCATTTAATAAATTCCTGGTGTCTTGTTCTTTGTCAATGTCTTCAATGCACCTTGGACTTCATCCTTCAGTATCACTGACTTTTGATCATATGCTAATTCTTGAAATGTTTGCACATTGAACACTTCTTTTTGTTACAGTGACTCTGTGTATTCCTCCCATCTTCTTTCGATGCTTTCTGCATCATTCAATATTTTGCCCGTAGAATCCTTCAGTATTTCAAGTCCAGACTTGAATTTTTTCTTCAGTTCCCTCAGCTTGAGAAATGCTGAACATGTTCTTCCCTTTTGATTTTCTAATTCCAGGTCTTTGTACATTTCACTATACTATTTGAGTTTGTCTTCTTGAACTGCCCTTTGAAATTTTCTACTTAACTCTTCTTTCTCCTCATTTCTTTTATTTGCTTTAGCATCTCTATGCTGGAGAGCAAGTTTCAGAGTCTCTTGTGACATCCATTTTGGTTTTTCCTTTATTTCTGTCTTCTTAATGACCTTTTGCTTTCTTTCTGTGTGATGTTCTTAATATCATCCCACAACTATGGTCTTTGGTCTTAAGTGTCTAATGCATAGTATCTGTTCTTCAGATGATCCCAAAATTCAGGTGGGATATGTTCAAGGTCATATTTTAGCTCTTGCAGACTTGCTTTTATTTTCTTCGGCTTCAGCCTGAACTTGCATATGAGCAATTGATGGTCAGCTCCACAATCTGCCCCTGGCCTTGTTTTGACTGATGATATGGAGCTTTCCCACCATCTCTTTCTACAGATGTAGTCAGTTTGATTTCTGTGTAGTCCATTTGGTAAGGTCCATGTATATAATTGTCTTTTATGTTGTTTAAAAGATGTGTTTGAAATGAAGAAGCCATTGGTCTTGAAAAATTCTAGCATGTGATCTCCAGTATTGTTGCTGTTACCAAGGCCATATTTTTCAACTACTGATCCTTACTCTTTGTTTCCAACCTTTGACTTCCAATTGCCAATTATTATCAATTTCAGACTGAAGAAGTTGGCAGAATTCTTCAGTTTCATCATCATTGGCTTTAGTGGTTGGTGTATAAATTTGAGTAATAGTGATATAAACTGGTTTTCCTTGTAGGCATATGGATGTTATCCTATCACAAACAGTGTTGTACTTTAAGACAGATCTTGAGATGTTCTTTTAATAATGAATGTGACACCATTCCTCTTCAATTTGTCTTTCCTGGCTTAGTAAACCATGTGATTGTCAGAATCAAAATCGTCAATATCAGTCCATTTCGGGTCACTAATGCCTAGGATATTGAAGTTTATAAATTTCATTTTTGGCAATTTCCAATTTTCCTAGATTGCTACTCTACACATTCAATGTTCCAATTATTAATAGACATTAATAACTGTTTCTTTTCATTTTGAGTTGTGCCCTGAAGGTCCTGAACACATTTCTTCATTTGTACTATCATGGTCAACTCTACTTTGAGGAACTCTTCCTCAGTTGTAATTTGAGTACCTTGCAATCTGAGGTGCTCATCTTCCGGCACTGCATCTGACAATATTTTATTGTTCTTCATCATGTTTTAATATTCAATATTTTCATGTTAACAGTGTTCCAGTGCTATTCATAATTTTTTTCAGTGACTGTCTCCTTCTTCCTAGTATGTCTTCATCTGGAAGTCAGTTGAAACTTGTGGGTCACCCTGCTGATATTTCTTTTATTTATTTTAAAGTTTTTATTGTGAATAGAGGGAAAGTTTACAGCACAAATTATCAGTTTTACATTCAATAAGTCATATTTTGTTTCATTGCAATTATTACAATCCTCACCATATACTATCAATCAACAGTGGTGGTAGTGGGTGGTAGTATGCTGTGGAGTTAGTTCTGACTCATAATTACCTGTATAGGGTTTCTGAGGTTGTAAATATTTACAGAAGCAGAAAGCCTCATCTTTCTCTCATGGAATGGCTGGTAGTTTTGAACTGCTGACCTTTAGGTTAGTAGCCCAACTTGTATTCCCACCCCCATCACTTTTTAAAAATTTTACACATACAGAACATAAAACACATATTCATTTAAATGCCCAAAGGGTATACTTTGCCAGCCAGACTCCTGTCTTCAGGCACACAGCCTTCCTCAGTGTATGGGTCTAGTGTCCTCAGCTGCTCTATTTCTCTAAACTGTCACCTCTACCACTGTTTCTGCTGTTGCTGCTTTTCTGGTTAGGATCCCAAGCTCCACTCATGTTCTTCCCTCTTACTGGTCCTAGGTCCTCTGTTCCTAAAGTGGAAGGTTAACTATTCCCCATTTTTAGTCACACATCTTCTACATTTATAGTTGTTACAATCACAATTAATCCTGATAACAATTACACACAATTGGATTATAAAATCATATCCCCCTCTGCCCCCATTCCCTTTTACCAGACCCAACTGGAAAAGAGGAAAACTATTAAGTGAGGATTCTACCTTATCCCCCTTGTTCTGAAACTAAGCACACTCATGAAAACTTGTAAGCCAGCCACTTTGTGCCTTTATAACTTCCATTTTTGATAGCCAATGTCTCAGTTGCCCTTCCCTATCAACCCAAAGTACTGAGGAGTCAAGCTTGATCTTTGCTATAAAGAGTCCTTCCCTTTGGTTTGGAATTTTGAGCAACTGCATCCATAAGCAAAGGTCCATTTCATCAAATTGTAGCAATTTACACTTACTCCCTGTATCAAACTACTTTATCTTCATCTGGTTGAGTTCTGGTCAGCTAACCATACAAATTATGTCAAATAGGTACTATCTGAAAGTTTTTTAGTTTCTTGCCTGCCTCCCTTCACTTCATACCAGCTGACTGCTGCACTTTCACCTCTAGCCTCCAGTTTCTAGGTGGTATGCATGGGCTCATGAGTTCACACAACTCCCTAAACTTCAGATCAGCCAGTCCTTCCACTTCTCTCTCATCTCAGTGTCAACAGGTGCCTATGGGACATGGCCAAACTCAGTCCATGTCTTCATTGTTGCATTTCCCCCTCTTCCACTCACAAGTAGACCATGGCAGTCACCAGTAAGCATACAAGTCTGTTTGTGTATTTCCTTTGAGTTTCAGTCTTAGAAAGGTAATTACCCTGATAGGCTGGCTTCTCTTGCCTTGATGGCTCCAAAGCTAACAGTTTGCTTGATATTCTAACAGTCAAATAATTTGCTTTTTTTTCCTGCTGGTCTTTCTTTCAAGAAATATCTTCTGTTCCTCTAGCTTTTCTGGGTTAGTTTGCATGTCTTTTCAAGTGGGAATGTCCTACCTGAGAAGGTTCTGGGTGTGGCTCAGGATTCCACCTAAGGTCTAATACTGCACACGGCTTAACAAAAAGCCTATTCCCTGGGAAAGTTCGAATTCCCCTTTTAGCTAATCCAATCAGTTAAAGACTGACGATGCGTTTATAAGCTTTCTGTAAATATATTTCCCAATATTCCTTTCTATCTCACGTAAAT
>NW_006408546.1:11905667-11906562 GCF_000296735.1 Chrysochloris asiatica | reverse complement strand
ATTTTCAAATTTGTTGGAGTACAACTCTACATAGTACTCTGTTGTTACCTTTTGTATTTCCATTGGTTCTGTTGTAACATCACCCATGTGGTTTCTTATGTGTGTTATTTGTGTCTTCTCTCTCTCTCTTCTTTTGTTAGCTTTTCCAGTTGTTTGTCAATTTGTTAATCTTTTCATTCCAGCTTCTTATCTTGCTGATTTCCAAGGACAAGCTATTGAGTTTGAACAGCAAACCTAATGGTTCAAACTGACCTTGAGGTCCAGTGATTTATCCGACAGTGCCACACCAGGACTCCTCTTAACACTTTGTTGTTGTTAAGTGCCTTCAAGTTAGGCCCAACTCAAAGCAACCCTGTATAGGGTTTCCGAAGAGTAACAGGTGGGTTTGAACTATTGTCCTTGCAGCTCAAACTGGCCTTGCAGCCTAGCGCATTATCCCGCAGTGCCACATCAGGATTCCTCTTGACCCATAACCTCACCTGAATTCTGTCTCATTAACAACTCACTTCAAAATATATCCACCATCACAGGAATTGTTGTTGCCAAGTGCCATTAAGTTGGTTATGACTCATAGCAATGCTGTTAAGCATTTCTGAGGAGTGGCTGGTGAGTTTGAACTATCGACTTTGTGGTTCAAACTGAGCTTGAGGTCCAATGCTTATACTACAGTGCCACACCAGAATGCCATCACAGGTATAGTGGCTAGGATTTATAATACATAACAGAATGGAACAATATGGCTAGAAGGACTATAATTCATAATTAGCTGCCCTACAGATCACAGAGGAGACTCTGAAACTTGCTCTCCAGCGTAGAGAAGCTAAAGCAAATGGAAGAATTGAAGAGGTCCAAGAGCTGAACAGAAAATTTCAAAGATCAGCTCGAGAAGATAAAA
>NW_006408546.1:11889718-11904322 GCF_000296735.1 Chrysochloris asiatica | reverse complement strand
GAGAATACTGAAAGTGCCATGGACTGCCAAAAGAACCAATAGATCTGTTTTGGAAGAAGTGCAGCCAGAGTGCTCCTTGGAGGCCAAGATGGCTAAGCTTAGTCTCTCATACTTTGGACATATTATCCGGAGGGAACAGCCACTGGAGAAGGATGTCATGCTGGGTAAGGTGGAGGGTCAGAGTAAAAGAGGAAGACCCCTAACTAGATGGATTGGCCAGGTGGCATCATTGATGGACTCAAGTGTGGCAGCGGTAGTGAGGTTGGCCCAGGATCGGACATTGTTTCGTTCTGCTGTGCATGGAGTCGCTATGAGTTGGTTCCAACTTGATGGCACCTGACAACAACAACAACAACAACAGATCACAATGATTCACCAACACCAAGGCAGCTAACAATAAAAAGAGAGAGAGAGGAAGGGTAGAGGGGTTGGACGAGAGCAAAATTGTGGCCTTGCCCTGAAGTTGTTACAATAGTGCCTAACTGTCAAACATCCCTGATCTTTATAACAGCTGTGATCAGTCCTTTTTGTTTAATAAGAATTTCCATATCTTCTCATTCCTCATGAGAAACCCAGATCTTCACGTCCATAGATGAGGGACCCAAGGATTAGAACATGGATGTGACTTGTCCAAATTCCCGCAGTATGTGAAGGTACAGTGGGATTTGAACCCAACATAGTATGCCTCCAGCCTCTTCACCCCCATCAATATGATTCCCCTAAAAAATGTTAAAACATGTACAAATCCATACAGGGTGTAAGTACAAATTATTCCTTCTGTGGAAGTGCAAACTAGCCAAGTGGTGATGGGAACTTGGCAGGGACAGAGTGGGATGAGTCAGGGACAGTTTTTTGAGGTAGAAGAGCTGTTCTGTGGGGTGTTGAGAGAGGGGGAGGCATGGCAGGCAAGGAAAGGCAGAGAAAATTCAAGTGGGAGAACTGCAGGAGAAGAGGGAGATGGTACACCATGTGGCCAGCCTGCAGTGGTGGGCTGTGGATGGAAACAGTGAGGCAGATAAAATGACAGAATGCAAAGGCTAAGTAATTTCTTGTTCTGATTAACATTGTCTCCAAGGTCAGAGCTGTGTATTTGTGGGAATATGTGTGTATGTATCTGGGATTTGGTTATGCATATATGTGGTATATGTTTGTGTATGTAGATATAGGTAGTGTTTGTATGTATGTGTATGCATTGTATACATGTCTGTGTGACGAATGTGAATTTGTTCATAACCTGGTATATGTGTATGTATGTGGGACATGGGTATATGCAGTATTTGTCTGTATGTGATATGTATGTATGTGTGTAATATAGGTATGTACGTACATGATGTATATATATGTACATGTGGGAAATGTGTGGCATTTGTGTGTGGTGGTATGTGGTGTATATTGTGCAAATGTGGTGTGTGTGTCAGATGCTTCTATAAAAATTACACTGCCTCGTCCTGCTCATCCTCATGATTGCTCCTACTTTTGAGTACATTTTTGCAGCCACTGAATCAATCCATCTCATTGAGGGTCTTCTTCCTTTTCACTGACCCTCCATTTTATCAAGTATGATGTCCTGCTCCAGGGACTGGTCCCTCGTTACAACATGTCTAAAGTATGAGCAGTGTAGTCTTGCTGTCCTCACTTCTAAGGAACATTCTTGCTGTACTTCTTCCAACACAGATTTGTTTGTTCTTCTGTCAATCCATGGTCTATTCAATATTATTCAGCAACATCACATGAGACCAGTGGGGAACAGCTTTTAGAAAAGGTCAAGAGATGAATACTTGTTAAAAGATGACATAGTTCAAGATTGGCTGGTACATAGTTTCTGCCTTCACCCACTCTGTCACTACGTTGTCACTTCCTCAGGATACTTGGACTTGAGACTCCTGGGATCTTCACAGCAATTGAAGGAGCAGTGGGGCCTGGAGAAATCTGTGAGCCCAGAAAGGTCATGATGACACTGTCCTCTCCTTGGTGACTTCTTTTTCTTCTTGACTCCCAATGTTCACCATGAGTCTGCTTCTCTTGAGCAAGAGGGGTCTTGTTGGAGACCTCAAGTTCTCAGTTTCATCCAGGTACCGCCCACCTATTTCTATATCACAGCTCAAGTGGGAAGGAGGGAGGAAGAATGAGTGAAAGACTCTTGGGAAGGAAACCTATTGGACTTTGTGTTTCTGGACTTTGATAGTAGTATAGTCTGATAGTTAGGGGCACAGACTTGGGAGGCAAACTGCCTGGGATCATCTTGAGGCTCCTTCACATTCTGAGTAACCTTCAATAAGGTATTAATTCTACCTGTATTTCAGTTTATTTCATCTGTGAAATGAGGATGTTAATGGTATCTACATTGCTGGGTGGATTAAACAAAAGTATTCTGTGGATCACATAGAATAGTGCTTGGTTTATTATTATTTATTATTACATTTTTGTTTTTTTATTATATATATATTTTTTAGTAAGGCCTCACAACCGACTCAACAGCACTTAACAACAACAACAAATCTTAATATCTGCAGTTAATATTCTGCAAATCCTACTTTTGGAGATGCGGACACAGAGGAATCCTAAGCAGAAAAGGAGGATAATGTGTGTCCACTATGCTCCAATTTCAGGTACTTTGCCTTGTAATTAGATTTTGCATGTTGAGTTTTAGTTCAGAAACTATGATTGTCATCTCTTTGAGGCATAAACAGCGATTAAATACTCTTCCTTACAGGCTATTCTCATCAAGCTGTTCCTTCCTTAAAAACTTGCCATGACTGCCCATTCCCATTTTTTATTGAGTTCCTCAGTCCTACATTCAGTTGCCTTATCTGCCTCCTCCAAGCCATGTGGCACAAGATTCTTTAACACAAATTGCCTTCTGCTGTGATCTGGGGCCCATGGCTTTCCCTTATCTCTCTCATTCTCATTTCCAGGGGTTTCCTCCATCTGTGCTATCTTACCACCTATTCTCATCTTCAAAACCTGACTTGAAGTTCCTCTCAAAGCATTTCCCAGATGTAGGTGGTTTTAGCACTCTCAGCATTATGCATGTCATTTGGACTGCATTCCTTCTGTTTATGTTCTTTCTTCCTTTTGACTGTCAGCCTCTGGCAACCCCTCCTCTCCGCCAAAGCAGGGTCTAGGCCTTCCATTTCTTTTGTAGCCAGTTCAGTTCTTTGCACACAGTAGGTGCTACTCAGGGAAAGTCTAAGGGCAACTGCAGAGTTGCCAAGGATTGAATGAATTTTCCAAGGCTAAACCCATCTTTATTGTTAAGTGTGGTCAAGTTGGTTCCAACTCATAGTGACCCTTTATAGGGTTTCTGAGGAGCAGCTGGTGAACTTGAACCGCCAACCTTGCTGTTCAAATTGGCCTTGTAGTCCAGTGCATTAACCCACAGTGTCACACCAGGATTCCATTAGTCTATTAAAAAAAGCGAGTTGCTCTTAAGTTGATTCTGACTCCTGGTAACTCCATGTATATAAAGTAGAACTATGCTCCATAGGGTTTTCAAGGGTGATTTTTTTTTTTTTTTAAGTAACTCTGCAGTTCCTTTATTTCTAAGGTGCCTCTGGATGAACTTGAACCTCCAACCTTTTGGTTAGCAGTTGAGTGTGTTAACCATTTGTACCAACCAAGGGCTTCTATAAAGCCTTTTTGTTGTATGCTGTCAAGTTGGTTCTGACTTCTATAAACCCTTTATAGGGTTTCTGAGGAGTGGCTTAAACTTCTGACCTGTGGTTACCAGTCTAGTGCTTATTCTGCAGTGCCACATATAAACCTGATTTGTTGTTGTTGATGTTACGTGTCATTGAGTCAGTTTCAAGTCATAATGCCTCCTTATAGGGTTTCTGAGAAGGGGCTGGTGGGTTTGAACCACCAACATGTGATTAGCCGTCCATTGTTTATCCTACAGCGCCACATCAAGACTCCATAAAGCAACCAGAAAAACAATGACTTTCATAGAATACAGAGGGATTTTTGAAGTAACTCTTCTAGTCTTGTCTATAGGGGCAGAAATTAGTGCCCAGAGGAACTGGCCTGACATCACACTGTGGGGATTTGTACTGTATTGACCACTCCCTGGCAGAATGCCCAACTACAACCTATATTCTGCCTAGACCTCAGTGAGGACTGTACCTGCCTTCATGGGCTGCCTCAGCAAGCCCCCATCTTCCCTTCGTCCCTCTAGAAGCTGTCACCAGAGGATCAGGGTGACATAGGACGGTAGTTACTAGAGAACACTGCCTTCAAACCTTAGCCCCATTCAGTCTGCTGTGTGCCTTTGGGAAGCTACCTAAAAATTTTAAGCTGAAATTTCTGTATTTGGAAAATGATGGTGCCCACCTCAAATAGATATATATTATAATCTGCATAGAGTATCTAGCATAGTGCCTCAAAGTGGGGACTGATCATCATGGGCTATTCCTGTTTTACATCTGACTTGAAACAAGGTCATGAAATCTGGAATGATTTCAGCTTAAAAGTCTACCCTGTATGAAAACCTCCCAGACTTCTTCTCTCTGTGCAGAATCTCTCACTTCCTCACCAGGGCCTGTGTAGTACATTATTCTCACCTGTATGGACGTTTGTCACCCTGCTCTGTAATCACAGGTCTGTATCTCCTACTATCACTATCATGTCAGGTATTGGAGAATGGGGAATCTGTTCTTTCACATTAGTGAATGTTTGCAGAAAAAATCATATTGAAAGTGGCTTCTCCTGCTCTGCTCCTCTATTTTTAAATTTTAATTTAATTTATGCATCTTAAAAATAGGCAAGCCCTTCCCGTGGTTCAAAATTCACAGTAAATATTCAGTGAAAATTCTCCCTTCTTTGCCGTTCCCTTCCCCAGAGGCAAACAATGTTGTATTTTTTAAATTATGCATCCTTCCAGAACCATGATATATGTGTGTGTGTGTAAAGATGTATAAATTGTCAGTATTCTGTTTGCTTTTCCATTTTTGATGATAGGTCTGTGTTGTTGATGTGGTTGTGACAGCCCTGGGTTTAGAGCTAGATGGTCTGGGTGCAAGAACTCACTCTGTCACTTCACATGTGTGATCTTGAATAGATTACTTAATCTCTTTGTGCTTTAATTTTCTCATCTGTAGTGTAGGCACATAGCAGTAGCTGGCCAATGGGTTGTTGTGAGAAGGCTAATGTAAAGCATTCAGAACAGTGTTTGCAAAGAGTAGGGACTCAGTGTTAACCATTTTTTATTATGTGTTGCTGCTCATTCTGTGTTTATCATGTGCAGGTATTATGCTACCTCTTCAACATTTATTATTTCCATGATCAACCAAAGAGCCTGTGAAACAAATACAACTATTTGTATTACACAGACTGGAGATGCTGGAGACTTAGATAGATCTGATGTCTGGCCTGAGGTCCCTTGGACAGTAAATGTCAGAGGTGAGGCTTGAGGCTGAACTGCTTTTGGTGTGTACTATCTCTAAGTGGATTCCTGTGTGGTGCTGTAGGGTCAGCACTGGACTGGGAACCACAAGGTCGATAGTTCAAACCCACCAGATTCTTCTCAGAAATCCTATACAGGGTTGCTATGTGTCAGAACTGATTCAGTGACACTTAACAACAACATCTCTTGAAGCTTCTTGTTGACATCCTCTTCCTAGAGCCATCTTTTGTGCACATTTACTGTTAGGTTCTGTTGAGTAGATTCTAATTCATAGCAATAGAACTGCTCCATAAGGTTCTCTTTAGGGTAAACACTGGACTGCTAACTACAAGGTGAGCTTTTCAAACTCACCAGAAACCCTATACAAAGTCCCTATGAGTTAGACACCAGGACTCCTTCTGTACACAGTTGGTGATCAATTAAAGCTCACTCACTTGTGTCTTTTCTTCCCACTGTCTTTGGTTTATGTTTCATGAGCATTTATTTTTGAACAGGACCTCTGGGGCCCTAGGTATGTCCTGGTTTGACCCCAGTTAAGCCCAGGGCCTTCTACTTCAATCTGCAGTACCCACCTGGCACCATCTCTAAGGTAATCTACCTCCAATTATCTTTTTCCTTTTTCTCATGTTTATATCAGCAGAAATGAAGGAGAGAAAAAACAGCCCTTAACTAGGATTTTATTACCCATTGACCTCAGCCATCTCCATCTATCTCTCCCGAGCTCTGCCCATTAGTTGTCAGGGCAACGTGGTGTAACTCCCAGCTGGCTGCAGTTGGCTGAGTTTAATTCTCCCCTGCTGCCCTCACTGACTGGGCATGGCTGCCCTGTGTACTTGCTCCAGAAGCACTGTCAGGCATGGACCTGGGAAAGTAAATCAGGAAAATGAGATGTGTTTGGGGGAAGAGACGGATAACTGTCCAGGCTCTAATTCTCAGAGAGTAATTACAGCTTTAAATATGGTCCATGGGTTATTGCTGGAAATCATGAAGTTGAACACATCTCAGAACCGCACATGTGGGAACAACTGAAATTCAAGTTGCTCAGCCTTTGCCGAGCTTTGCACTGTCACTTTTGGATTTCACACAGAATATCTGGACCTGGTTTCCTGATCCGAGACTTTCCCCTTCTGCTCTCTCTCCCCATTCCCAACTTCCTGGGAAGAAGAGGCATCTTTTTCATATTTACACCTTATCACCTTGGCACGTTTCTGTTTCCACACCAAGATTCTTCTCATTCCCTTCCAATTTATCCATCTTGCCACTCACTACTGTCTCTCCTAATTCCCAAAGCGTCCTACTTCCTTCCCTTTCCAGAGTTTTCAAATATTTCCCAACGTTTTCCTCTCCCTCAGCAACTCTTCTCCTTCAAATGCTCACAGGCCTCCTTGTGACTCTCTGCCACTTGAGCTGCCTTCCTCATTCCATAAGCATTTACTAATACTTCTTTAGGTCCTGGGGAGATGTGCTTGAGGTGCTCACAGTAGAGCAGCAAGACACAAGTGTAACCAATGGTAGTAATGCACAATGTGTGTGCTGCAATGGTGCTGAGCTCAGAGGCCTATAAGAGCCCAGATGAGGCTGGTGTAAGGACAGGCCAGGTGAGAAAACAGAATGAGGACTAGTGGGCTTGGGCATTCAGTACAAAAGTCAGACAATTCTTCATGGCTGCCATCCTGTCTTAGTTATCAAGTACTGCTATAAGAGAAATACCACAACTGGGTAGCTTTAACAAACAGAAATATAGTCTCTTACAGTTTAGGAGGATAGAAGTCTGAATTCAGAGTGCTGACTCTTGTCTCCTTTCTGAATTCAGAGTGCCGTAAAGTCAGCAGTTCAAACCCACTAGCCTGCTTCACTGGAGAGAAATGAAGCTTTCTGATTCCATAAAGATTTACAGTCTCAGAAACACTATACAGGGTCACTATGAACCCAGCATTCCTTGGAGATCTACTTGTGTCTTGGCATAAAACTTTCCCTATTTCTAGGAGCATCATAGTGCAGGAACCTCAGGCCCAAAGGATGTACTCCTGTCTTGGCTCTTTTTTCTTGGTTGTTGTAGGTCCCTTTCATCTCTGGGTACCTCTCCTTTTATCTCTTATGAGTAAAAGGTGTTGTAGGCCACACCACAGGAAATCTTCTGTTACCTGTTTGATCAGAGCTGTGATGGGATTAGAGGCGTTCAGGCCGCCCTTAATCCTCTTATTGGTTTACATATCATAGGGAATCACCACATTACTACCACATTGCATCATTCCATAACTGCCAAACCACTGAGAATCATGGCCCAGTCAAGCTGACACATATTTAAACAGACAAAATTCAATCCTTGACATGCCCTCTACCTAGTTTTGCCATCAGGAGCTGAAGATATGTTGGAGCTGGTTTGTACTGATTGGTAAACACTGATTCTGTAGGTTTTCTCTCAACTCAATGTTCAGTGACTTCATGTTGGTGGAAGTGTTTACACCAAGGAAGAAATCAGCAAATGTTATAAAATCAGTTTGTTTATTTGTTTTTTGAGTCAGTTTACCAGCACATCACTAGAAAGCAACATTTTTCTTGGGACTTGAAAGGACATTTGTTTGCTCGGGCATTTTCAGTTGCAAATAATAGAAAATTTGTGGGGCTGTGGGTTAATGTATTGGACTGCAAAGTTGGTTTAAACCACAAGGTTGGTGGTTCAAGCTCACTTAGCTGCTCCTCAGAAACCCTATACAGGGTCTGTATGGGTCAGAAGCGACTCAACGGCGCTTAACATCAAGGAGAACAAAAGGACTATATCAGAGTGAGTAAACAAGTATTGCTACTAGGGTTTCAATTTATACATGCACAACTTATTCCAAACAAAACATATTTAAATATGTCTCTGTAATCAGTGGATGACTGTAGACAAATTCTCTCGGTAAAATATATTACAGTGCTTTCAGACAAAAGGTCCAATCAAAGCTATGGCTTCTAAGGGGAACTACTGTGTCCGTTAAATTCAAGGCAGAGAGGTCAGCTCAGAATTTTGCCTTGTGTGTTGGGCATATTTTTGTTTTTAAATATTTCTGAAACTATTCTTGAGCTTTGCTCTGAGATGCAGTTTAATGACATCAACATAGTTTGATTATAATCGCTTTTAAGATTTGTTAGGTAAAATCAGAACATAATATAGGTCTAATTTCCCCCCACTGTTAAGGTGGAGTCCTGGTATACAGTTGTAGGATAAGCACAGGACTGCTAATCACAAGGTTGGTGGTTCAAGCCCACCAGCTGTTCCTAGAAAACCCTAAACAGAGTTGCTATGAGTCAGAACGGTCGTGATGGCACTAAACAACAACAACACTAAGGTAAGACATTCTGTTACTATAAATTATGAACTTTTTCAGTCTGCCTGATAAGACTAGACTCTATTCCTGGTCCCATATGACCACTGTCTAATTTTTGTTAGAAGATTATCCCTATAATCTTCGTTAGAAGCCTCTTTCCCTGACCTTGGGGGATTTCCTCACACACATTTGCTGGTAGCACTCTGGTGAACCTTCATAGGAGACCTGCATATCTTTAGGGTCCTCTCTTTGTAGATCTCTCTTCTCTTTTATCTTTGACTTTCAGTGCTATGTTCTCAACTCAAAGAGTCTGGTGAGCTCTGCTTATGTTCTCCCTTTCTGTACTGTGGCTCTCAATCTTGAATGTTTTTGTTTCATTTCTTCTGCCAACCTGCCTCTTGTATATTGTCTTCTTCATCGCCCAAGTTAACACATGTCTAACTTCTAGCAAATGAATTACTATCTCTTCCCTCTCACCCTTGGTAACCATGAAAGTGTTTCTTTTACCATAAAACCATATTTTTGACTTTAAAAAATAGTAGTCTCCAGTTACTTCTTGCCTTTGTAGCCTCCCACCCCCCATTTTGTGTAGCCAATGTCCAAGTTGCCATCCCTGTCTACTCTGTGTGTGGAGGGGGTGGGAATGATTCTTGCTGTAAGGACTTGTTCCCTCTTTTGAGCTACTGTTTCCATAGGTATAGGTTAAGTTCATCAAATTGTATGAGAATACATTTTTTCTTTTTTTTTTCCCTCTTCTTTTTACTTCTGGTTGAGCTCTGGTCATCCAGTCACTGAAGCCAGGATAAGTGGGTATTATCTGCAAGTGTGGGTGTTCTTATGCATATGCCCTCTCTCCTTATCAGCTGGACGCTTCACTCTCTACTCCAGTCCTCTGTGGCTATGTCACTGACTCTGGGCCCAAGAATCCCCAGGTCTTGCTACACTGCTGGTCAACCAGGTCTTCACCTGGGTTCACAGAAGTCTATTGAAAGCTTACAAGCTTTCAAGAGGGAACCTAGATCCAGAGGGCCTGGAGGAAGGTAGAATCTCCAGTGAGTAGTATTCAATCTGACTAGTCGGGGCTGATGCAATGAAATGCAGACGGGTCTCTTGTGATACAATAGTGAATGATTGTTATCAGGACTGATTGTGAGGGTCAGAAATGTAAAGGTAGAAGTTTTATAGCAAGGAGAGGACTGATTAACTTTCCAGTCTAGGAGCGGAGGTCCCTAGGACCATCAAGGGAGAAGAGCAGAGAGCGGGACCCTATCCAGAGAAGCAGTGATGCCTGAAATGGAGACAGAGATGATGATGTGGAGCGATGGAGCAGCTGGAGACTTTAGATCCAAAGAGGGAGAGTGACTGTGTGCTGAAGACCTGGGGAGTACGGGGGAAGGATTACAGGGTATACCCTTTGGTTGGTTGATGATGCATGGAAGGGATTGTAACCATGGCAATGAGATGATATACGATAGAATGAATGTAAAACTAATGTTCTCTCATGTAAACTATCACATAATTCACAATAAAACATTTAAGAAAAAAAAATAGTAGTCTCATATAATATTTACCTTTTTGTGATTGACTAATTTCACTCAGTTAAATGTCTTCAGGGTTCCATATTATGAAGTATTTTGCAGATTCATCATTATTTTTCAACATTGCTTAGTATTCCATTGTGTATATGTACAAAAGTTTGTTTATTCATCCTTCCATAGATGAGCATTTAGGCTGTCTCCATCTGTTTGCTATTGTGAATAGTGCTTTGATGAACACGGATATGTATATATCTACTTGTGCCACGGCTCTTATTTCTTGAGGGTAAACACCAAATAGAAGTGTTATTGGGTCATATGATATTTCAATTTCCAACTTTTTGAGGACGTGTCACATTGTTTTCCATAGTGGTTACACCATTTTTTAAGTCCCACCAGCAATTTCTCCACACCTTCACGAGCATTTGTTGCTTTCTGTTTTTTGAACTTTGCTATTTATGCTGGGGTAAGATGATCGCTCATTGTTGTTTTGATTTGCATCTGTATAATGGTGTCCTGGTGTGGCACTGTAGGTTGGTGGTTCAAACTCATCAGCTGCTCCCTGGAAACCTTACACAGGGTCGCTATGCCAGAACTGACTGGATGGTACTTAGCAACAACAATGGCTAATGAAGGAGCCCTGGAATTATAGTGAGTTAGGAGTTGGGTTGCTTATTGCAAAGTCAGCAGTTCAAATCTACTAGCTGCTCCTTGGGAAAAAAAGATGATGCTTTCTGTTCCTATAAAGATTTATAGCCTCAGAAACCCTATACAGGGCTGCTATGAGTTCAAACTCACTTGATGGCACACCACCGCCAGCATTAATAGCTAATTATCGCAAGCATTTCTTTAGATGCTTGTTGGATGGCTGAATATCTTCGTTGGTGAAGTGTCTGTTCATATCCTATGACCATTTTTAAATTGTATTATTTTGTCTTTTTCTTGTTGAGGTGGTGAAGTGTCTTATAAATTTTAGAAGTTAGTCCCTTTTCTGATATGTCATTACCAACAATTTTTCCCCAGTCTGTGGGTTCTCTTTTTACTCTTCTGGTGAACTCTTTTGATGCACATAAGTGTTTAATTTTTAGGAGGTCCCAGCCATCAATATGTCTCCTGTTGTTTATGTGTTTTTGGTTATGTTTGATAGTATATTTATGCCATGTATCAGAGTCCCTAAGTTTGTCCCTATTTTTTTCATTTATGACCTTTATAGTTCTAGGTTTACATTTAGATCTTTAATTCATGTTCATTTTGTATATGGCATGAGATGTGAGTCTTATTTCATTTTTCTGCAAATAGATTTTCAGTTTTGCTAACACCATATACTGAAACGACTATCTCTTCTCTGTTCAATGTGTTTTGACTCTTTGTTAAACCAAGACTCCAAGCTTTCATATTCATGGGGCTCAACTTGTTTGTTTACAAGGAATCACTGAACTTTGTTGCCTGATGTCCGATGTCTTGAGAATTGTTGTTTCATATGTTTTGCCTGGGCTTTAGTTATTTCATGCTAGAGGTCTTTACAATCTGGTCTTTACTATTCCATTTTGGGTGTAAGTGTAAACTCTTTATTTAGTTTGTATTTATTGTTGTTATTAAATACCATTGACTTGATTGTGGCTCATAACAACCCTGTAAAGGGTTTCCAAGGAGAAGCTGATGGGTTTGAGCTGCTGATCTTGCAGGTAGCAATCCCTTGCTTATCCTACAACACCATAGCTATAAATTCAGGTAGGAATATTTGTAATCACCCTTTCTTATTTCATTAGCACCTGTTCTTACTTCATAACATCCTTATTCTTTTTATGTAAGTGCTAGCTTTTAAATGTTCTGTGATTGTCCCTAAGGTTTTCATTGACTAGTTTTGGAAGCAGTTTGCTCAGCCTTTTTTCTAGTCTGTCTTCATCCAACCATTTCAGGAAGTAGCATATGGTCAAGAACTGCTGGTACCAAAGAAGTACAAGTTACACTGAAGGCATTGGTGAAAAACAAGCTCCAGGAACTGATAGAATACCAATTGAGATGTTTCAACAAACAGATGCAATGCTGGGAGCACTTACTATGTCAAGAAATTTGGAAGACAAATATTTGGCTAACTTACTGGAAGAGATCCATATTTGTGCTAATTCCAAAGTAAGAAAATCAAACAAAATGTAGATGTTATTGAAGAATATCGTTGATATCATAAGTTAGCAATTTTTTTCTAAAGATAAGTAAAAAATGATTGTAGTCATACATCAACAGGGACTTGTAGAAGTTCAAGTCACATTCATAAAAGGATGTGAAATAATGTCAGGTAGATCTTGGCTAAAGCAAGAAAGTATCAGAAAGATGTTTACTTGTGTTTTATTGACTATGTGGTGTGGCACTGTAGGATAAGCACAAGACAGCTAGCTGCAATGTTGGCTGGTACAGCAGCCCCTGTACCTCCAAAACCCTATACAGGGTGGCTATGAGTTATAACTTATTCAACAACAGTTAACAACAGTTGGCTATGTGAGAGCATTTTACTGTGTGGATCCTAACAAATTATGAATAACAATGTGTAAACTGGAAATTCCAGAAGACTTAACTGTGCTATGGAGAACCTGTCCATGAATTAAGAAGCAGTCACTCAAAGAGAACAAGGGAATGCTATGTGGCTTAGAAACAGAAAAAATGTACAACAGAGTTGTATTCTTGCACTTTCTTATGAGGGAGTTTCAAAAATTCATGGCAAAATTGAATGAAAAGATAATGGAATTTTTCTACAAATTTTTTGTAGTTTTATTGTATTTATTTTACATGCTGAATGAATAATCTGAGAAGCTGTACTATATGAAGAACACATCATCTGTAACAGAAGAAGACTCATTAACATCTGTGATGTGCAGATGACACAGCCTTGCTTGCTGAAACTTGAGACAACTTGAAGCATTTACTGATTTACTGTAAAAGACTATAGCCATCAGTATGGATTACATCTGAACATAGAAAGGAAGATCTTTACAACTGGATCAATGAAATATATCATGCTAGAAGGTGAGGAAATTGAAATTGCCAAGATGTCATTCTTCTTGAATCAACTGTCAATGCCCATGGAAGAAGCAGTCAAGAAATCAAATGATGTGCATTGGTCAAATCTGCTGCAAAGGATCCTTTTAAAGTATTAAAAGGCAAATATTCCACTTAGATGACTAAGATACCCTTGATCCAAGCTTTGGCATTTTTAATTCCATATGCACGAAAAAGCTGAACAATAAAAATAGAAGATTGAAGAAAAATGGACACATTTGTATTGTGATGTTGATTAAAAATACTGAGTGTATTTTGGACTGCCAAAAGAACAAGCAAATCTGTCCTGGAGGAAGTCCACCCAGAAGGCTCCTTAAAAGCAAAACTTTGTCTTGCTTACTTTGGGCACATCATCCGGAGAGATCAATTTTTGAAGAAGGATATTATGCTTGATAGAGGGTCAGTGGAAAGGAGGAAGGTCCTTAATGAGATGGACTGATACAGTGTCTGAAGCAATGGGCTAGGAATACTACTATTAGTTGACTTGTGGGCATAGATATACATTTCTAGGATTCTAACATGGCATTTTATTCATTAATATATTTTTTTTCCTTTAGTTAAGGAACAGAAGTTTTCAGTGCTTGCTCAATCTTCCATCATAAACCAGAAACTCTTTTCTTATTGTTTATGTCCAAGAAAATGATATTTCTAGTCATAGAGTCGGTTATAGTATTTGAGATTTGAAGGGTCTGAGTTAGCTCTTTACTTGCCAGACCCATTTTTCTCTTATATAAAATTTTTTTTTCTGTATGAAAGTCCCAAATGATTCCCTGTATCTTTCCCATTACATCTAACTCATCTATGTGGCTTATTGTTATTAAGTGCCTTCGAGTTGGTTCTGACTCAGCTACCCTGAGAAGCAGCTGGTGAGTTTGAACTACTGTCCTTGTGGTTCAAACTGACCTTTCAAGCCAGTGCTTATCCTACAGTGCCAACCAGTACTAGTGCCTACTGTTTGTTATCTATCACGGCTCCACCTATTCAGGTGGGCAACATAGGCATTTTGCAGCAATCACTGTTCTATGGTGGTCTCTCCCAGGCAGCAAAGGACTCAACATAAATAACTAAAGATACTCTAGTTTGTTAAAAAAAAAAAAAAAAAAGAGACAGAGTTTTTTTTTTTTTAAAAAGTTATGTTAAGCATGTTGTTGTTATTGTTAAGTGCCATCCAGTAGGTTTCGACCCATAGCGACCCTGCATAGGAGCTGCTGGTGAGCTTGAACCTCCGACCTTGCAGTTCAAACAGCTTTGTAGTCTGGCACATTAACCCACAACACCACACCAGAACTCCTGTGTTAAGCAT
>NW_006408546.1:11867661-11888938 GCF_000296735.1 Chrysochloris asiatica | reverse complement strand
CAGAACAGCTGGTAGTTTCGAACTGATGATCCTGAGGTTAGCAGCCTGATTTGTAACCACTACGCTACCAGAGCTCCTTAATACACAGCTTATGTTTGGGCAATATGTGGACAGGATTGCATGAGAGGGAGATGGGTTACCAGCAAGAGACCTTTAAAGACAGTGGCCTGAGGAAGGTCACTGCTCAGGAGAGGAAGAGGGCCAGGGAAACTCTCAGGAGACAAGTAGAAATTGGAAAGGGGCATTGTGTTTCTAGGTGATGTCATTCAACAGCAAGATGGGGAATTTCTGGGTCAGAGAGCTCTGAAGGACAGTAGGGACCTAAGGTCCTTTGTAGACACAGGGTTTATTTCATTTATAGTTAGTAGATGCTGGGTGCAGTTTTGCAGGATATGTAAAATAGGTAGAGTCTAAATGGCTAAAATTGTGTTTATTTGGACTATATTTAAGTAATTGGATTTATGAGAATTAAATTTGGAGGACTTTGGTCGGCTATAAAGAAGTTGGCAATTTTAGGCTAATATACAGGGCCCCTGGTGTGGCGCTGTGCATTAATGCACCAGACTGCAAAGCCATTAGAACTACAAGCTCACCAGTCACTCCTTGGAAACCCTATGCAGGGTCGCTGTGGGTCGGAACTGACTCGATGGCACTTCACAACAACAACATACAGGGCCTCTAGTATAATAGCAAAACTCCTAAAGAAAAGGGAAAGGAAAATTTGGTAGCTTTCCATACCACTCCTCTGTTGCTAGACACTCCAATCAGTAAACTTGCAACCGAGGACTAAGTTGACTCTGCTTGATTCTGGGCTGTTTCTTGCTGCAGGGGCTACGCAGGAGATGATAGCCTCTTGTCTTCTTCCTCTTTTCTGAAATACCTGATCAAAGAGGAGAGCAGTAATTCTTACCTGCTTTAGTTTCTAAATCAGGTAGGTTCTAGAGAGATGCCTTCATAGCAGGGATGTGAATTCTTCCCAATTCTTGGAAAACATGTAGAAGATATAAAGCAAATTCAGAGTAGTTTCCAGATGGAGACTCCTTCTAGCTAGTGGAGCATTGTAGAATGGACCTTTGGTTTAGTTTGAAACTTGTTATTTATTTTCTTGTCCGAGGATTGTCTGCTCAGCTCCCAATAAATGCTGAATCTCTTTTTAGTGTTTGAAATCATTCCTTCAGTGTTCTTTTCATTCATTGGAAAATGGATTCTTTTCCCTCCAGGTTTTGAAGGTAAATGCCTGGGTGGGACAATGATATTGGACCATCAGTTGAGAGGCTATAAGAATTCCAGAGAGAAGCACAACTTGGATTCAATCATATATTGATTTTCAGCCCTGTAAATTGTAGCTGCTTCGAAGCAAGGGTAACAAGTATGCTGTGCTTTTCAGAAAGAGATGTGATCAGTTTCTAAACAATAAAGAGGAGCACTGCTGGGCAGAGTGAATCAATTTAAATCCGCATGAAAGCCAGTGTTGAGTTTAAAATAAACAAAGCAACATTAAAAGCCACTGCCACACCCATAACCCAAGTCAACAGTAAAACAGCTAAAGGAATTTAAGCCATCCAAGGTGAATTTTAAAGAAATGAAATTCCTTTGAGGATAAGAGACTAGATTTAGCTGAAATAGCTCAGTGGCTACGCATTTGGTGGTCCCTTTTCCAATCATGAAGGAAGGATATATATTCTAAGAAGGCTCTCATCCAGATATAGCCTCCTGCAATGGGCAGGAGGCCTCCTTTTCCTCTGTTGTTGTTAAGTGCCGTCGAGTCGATTCTCACCCATAGTGACCCTGTACAGGGTTTCCAAGGCTGTAAATCTTTACGGGAGTAGAAAGCCTCATCTTTTTCCCGCGAAGCGGCTGGTAGTTTTGAACTGTTGACCTTAAGGTTCACAGCCCGATTCGTAACCACTATGCTACCAGAGCTCCTTTTTCTCTAGAAGGCAAACATAAAGGATCAAGGGAACCAAAGGGGCACAAGGTTTTCTGACTTAGTCTTTCCCTGACCTGACTCTGTGCTTTGTCTTGTATGTCCTAGTTGTTCCTCATCAGTCCCCTCCAGGGCATATGGACAGATAGGCACATGCTCACCCTTACCTTGAAAGAGAGTCTGGTATGTGGGGCTGTGCCTCTCCTTTATAAGAGTGTTGTTGTTTGTATTTACGTGCCGTAGAGTAGGTTCTGACCCATAGCCACCCTGTATAGGGTTTCTGAGGAGCGGCTGATAAGCTTGAACCGCTGTCCTTGTGGTTCAAATGACTTTGCAGCTAGCACATTAACCCACAGCGCCACACCAGGACTCCATAAAGATTAGGAAGTGGCAAGTGTGGTCTGAAAAGATTTTAGACTTTAATGGATGCGTTTTTTCCCTTCTTGCATTTTTCTCCTATCTCTTCTTCCCATTCATAGGCCTCTGGCTCTGTGGTCATTGCCTCAAGGGAGGTATGCTGCTGCTGTTGTTAGTTGCTATAGGACTGGCTCCAACTCAAGGTGATCTCATGCATAACAGAACAAAACATTGCCTCGTCCTGTGCCAGCTTCACAATTGTTGGTATGTTTGAGCCTGTTGTTACAGCTATTGTGTCAGTCTTTCATGGAGGATTTCCTTTGTTTCACAGATACTCTTCTTTACAGAGTAAATGTCCTTGGTCTTTTTTACTGCCATGTCCAAGTAACAATAGGACAGAGAAAAGGGCAGATATTGTCAAGAAAACAATTTCCTTTCAGATCTTTGTTCAAGAAATCTAATTCTTAAAGGGGAAAGATGGAAAAAGGATCTGTTAAAAATTCACAGGGAACCAGCTCTCTCTTCTTTCCACTCCCCTCACTCTAGAACTTATACCCTCTGGGTTATAAGACTGGGGAATAGGCGGGACAATGCTTGATGGAAACCAGTTGGACTTTACATCTTAACTTTATCTTGGGAGGCAGTGAGCTTTCAGAGAGGGCACCTGTGTGGTGCTTCCTGGCAGAGGAAAACACTGGCCAGTTTTAGAAGGAAGCTCATGTCCCAAGCAGGGGACAGAAATAAAAAGCTGCAAATCATGAAGGGGCTTCAGAGGCCAGGACAATAGACAACTCACTGGGAACTGATTGGTACAGATGGTCAAGGACTAGGTAGGAATTTCTCTCTTCAATATCTTGGCTCAGGATAAGAACTTAGAAATGTATCACAACTCACAAGAGTGGAAAATAGTCTACTAGCATCAGCAAGACCAAATCCTGTTTCATTTCCCTCGTGAGCACACATAGAAAGACCACACTCACAAGCCCATGTTACTTTTAAGGCTGACCAATGACTAATTCTGACTAATGAGCTGTGAATAGAAGTGTCATGAGTCACTTCCATGCTAAGGCAATGGAAAGCCTTTGTGTGAGCTTCCAGCTTCTTATTTCTTCTGCCATGATGAATCTTGAAGTCATGTGATGAGTCACTCAATGGAGTCTGTCTTAGCTAGGGTCCCTGGGTGACCATGTGGAGCATAGCTCTCCAGCTGTCTTGTGCTAGATAGGCAGCAGACGTGAGAAATAAACCCAGGTGTTTTAAGTCGTGGAGATTTCAGGGTTAATTTGCACTTTGCAACTAACCTGACAAGCCTGGAAATAAATGACAAACTTAAATAAATGCCTAGTGAATGAGTGGGAAGTTGAAATACATTTGTCCATCAGATCTTGTCCATACAGCCTTATCTGCTTGTCCCTGGTAAAGATATCCATTATGTCAGATGCATTAGTGGACCAGGACAGTCACATCATAAGGAATTCCACAAGGCTATCATAAATTATAGAAAATAGAGTAAAGTTTTTGTATCTCTCAATTTGTGGGCTGAGATTTGTACCTGCCACAAACATATTTGCTGTCCATGCATCTTATCTGATTGTGCTGCAGATTTAAGGCTTCTCTAGGTTTGGGGCTGTAATGAAGTCATAAGTCCCTTCATCCTAGCATGCAGTAAGAGGATGTATATGAAGCATTCGTGCAGCATCTCAGCCACCAAAAGATGCACAGCAAAGAAATGTCAGTTCTCCTTCATTCTCTATTACCTCCACCTTTTTCTGGGGCAGTAAGTGGGGAAGCAGGTGGGGAGCAGGAGGGTGCCAAGAAAGAATATCTTTTCTATTTGCTGAACACCACCCAGTGGAAAGACCTGTGGTGGACCTGGGGACACAGAGAGGAATTAGGGACTGTCTTTCATCTTGAGTTTAATGGCCCAGTGAGGGACAAAGATGTGATCACAATGATAACATAACACACAAACATGAGGATCAAGAGAGTGCTGGGGAAGAAGGAATTTGAGAAAGCTTGCCATGGAAATCAGAATGGAAAGGAAATAATAAGAAGAGCTAATATTTGTTGAGCAGTCAATTTTAGTGAAATGCTTTGTGTACAATATCTTATTTTATCTTCATAATGATTCTAAGGTAAATGCTATTAATACACTGGACTGCAAGGTTTCTTTAAACCATAAGGTCGGTGGTTCAAGCTCGCCAGCCACTCCTTGGAAACCCTATAGAGGATTGCTCTGAGTTGGTACTGACTCGATAGCACTTAACAACAACATAGTTAAAGAAACTGAGACTTCCAGAGGTTAAATCGCTTGCCCACAATCACATAGATAGTGAGAGGCAACAGAATTCAGACCAGGGGGAGAGTCTTAACTGATATGGGTAAGATGTTTTGACTTCATTCATGGAGAGCTGTAAATGCTTTCAGGAAAGACATAATCATTCTGTGTTTTAGGAAGAGAACTATGTTCCAATGAAGGGATGGATTATCAAAGGGAGAGTTGGGAAATAAGCTAATTTCAGTAACTCAGCAAGGCTGACAAGAGCCTGGATAGTGACAAGTGGCATGAAAAAGAACAAAACAATATGCAAGTCATTCTAGAAGAAAAATGTCAGGGCCTGGAGACTGATGTTGAGGGAGATGGAATCCAGGCCCGCCTAGATATCTGGTTTGTTCAATGATTGTCTTACATTCAGCCCAGTTGAATCTATGAATCTAGAGTTTGTGTGGTCTGAAGCTTGTATGATTGAGAGGCTTCCTTTCAGAAAAACAACAACAACAAAAAAAAAACTTCAAATTAGGCCTCAAAAATAAATATTTAATTAGAATTACTGAAGAAATCACAACAAAGAGTCCCATGCAAGTGAGTGACCCTAAAACTTATCCTTCATTAGCTTCATAATGAATTTGACTCATTTAGGCTTAGAGCTTGGGGACTTTGACTCCCAGCACTGATGTTGCCACAGCAAGCTGAGTGATGTTCTTCGCATTGTAGTCTGCAAAATGAGGAGGTGGGCTGTGTTGGGCTTTAAGAGGCTTTCCAGAGCTAACATCTAAGAGTGTGTGACTCCTGTGTGCTCTCCTTGGCCTTGAAGGATGAGACACAACTTAGCATGACTTTGATACACAAAGTCCCAAGGATCACATAAGGAAGTTAATTATCGACAAACTGAACATATTATTTCTGAAACAAAAAACAAAACATAGCAAGCCCAATGTGAAAATATGTGCATTGCCTTTGTATACAAATCACCATGAAAGGATTGTTTTGATTGAGGTCATCTTAAAGTAGCCCAGAAAGCTCTTTCCAGCATTCTCTTCCCTTTTTTTTCCCTCCCCTCTGCTCCCTTGTTGTTGTTGTTAAGTGACATCTAGTTGATTCCTACTCATAGCCACCCTGTATAGGATTTCCAAGGAGCAGCTAGTGAGCTTGAATCACCGACCTTGCAGTTCAAATGACTTTGCAGTCTGACACATTAGCCCACAGCGCCACACCAGGACTCCCTTGTTGTTGTTGTTGTGAAGTGCTGTTGAGTCTATTTCAACCCATAGCGACCCTGTATAGGGTTTCTGAGGAGCAGATGGTGAGCTTGAACCACTGACCTTGCAGTTCCAATGTCTTGCAGTCTGACACATTAGCCCACAGTGCCACACCTGGACTCCCTTAGCCCTACTCTTTTTTCTTCTCCTCAATACCCTCTTTCATCTTCTCTGGCCTTTCCACTCTTAAAAATATACATGATAAGCATCTTTAGTGCATCCTAAGACTCAACTTAGAGGTTGGTGGGAAGATCACAGAAGGAGTAAGAATCATGGTTTTGTCTGTTGATAATGATCTGGTAATAAAAAGAATAATGTTTTCACATTTTCTAACAGGCATTGATGTATCCTCTCAATAAAGCTGTTCCAAATCAGCCTGATCAATATGTCCTGCTTCATCTGTAAAGTTCTTAGTACTATCACTTAGATACTTTCATTAAAATGAATAATAAATGGTGACACATCTTTGGTGAGACAAGTAAAGATGCCACTCATACCTTAGCAATGTGCTCCTCTGGAGTATTTTGGCCCCACAAGACCATAGAGAGATGATCAGGTCTTTTGCCTGCTCAGAGAGTCCAGGTGTCTAGAGGGGTTGGGGAGGGGTACCACTGAGAAATGCACCTCATGTCAGGGACATCTTTATCAGGGACAAGCAGATAAGTCTGTATGGGCAAGAATGGATGGACAAATGACTATTTCAACTTCCTGTTCACTCACTGGATATTTATTTAAATTCCCAGTAGATCTTACAGATCAAATTAAGAAAAGTGCAAAAAAAAAAAACAACGGGAAAAGAAAAAAGAACCAACCATCTGTCTCATGGCACTTGCTACTCAGTTGGGCTCGATAATTAATTTGTGATGGCCGATAACTCAGACAACATACTCACAGTAATGGGGTTTACTAGGGAAGTTAACAGACTACAGTGCAGGATCAGAAAGTTCTCAGGGCCCCACAGGTTTTCCAGTCAGGACACCCTCTCCCCAGCTGTGCCCACAGGCAGGGCTCTCTCTGTCTGGGCAAGGTTACAAACTTTTTTAGGACCACAGGACACCATAAGCCTCAGTCTGAAGGCACTCAACTGTAGTTCTATGGGTCAGCAAACCTAAATCTCCCAATTATACGCTTGAAGGCACCCCAGTCTGCAAGCAAGCCTTCTGCCTGAAGTCACTCAGTTTTTCTTGCCCCATGGACTTGGAAGCCCACTGCTTTGTTTCATACTCTGATTGTTGGTTCTGCTGCTTTTGCTCTTCCACATTCCTCTGATGTCACAACTCTGTTTCCTGGATTAAGGAGATTCAATGCACAGGGACCTCTGGGTCCAAAGGATGTGCTCCAGTCTTTTTCTTTGATGGTAATGAGGTCTTCCCCTCCTGCTTCTGAGATGGCTCATTTTAAATTCATGTTAGAGTTCCAAGTTTTTACAACCACAATGAATTTTGTTAACAATCACAACTGAATCATATCATTCTACCAGCAGCATCTTCTCTCACCTTTTCTTACCCAGATCCTCTGCTGGGTAAGAAAAAAGCTGTTTGGTGGGAGTTACAAAGACAATGGGTAGAAGAGACATAAGAAGTTATTGACTGCACTGAACCATGAGATTCAGTATTGACTCTCAAGGCTGTTGTCTGACAGTATAAAGTCGGCGTGAATTTGAAAGTTTAGAATGACACCAGGAATCTCAGCCCTCTGCAGCCTTGAGTTTCCTTATGAGTTCTGACACCAAATGATCACTGACCAAATACCCTGAACTGTTAGAAAACCTGTGGGGGTCTGGTCACCTCAATCCATGTCAATAGCCCCAGAATCTTGTGTCCTTTCTAACATCAGTGCTGACTGACCTGATAAAGTAGGGTTTGGGTGTGCTGACAGACTGTGTGGAGCCAAACCCAAGGCAGACAGTGACAGGAGTGGTTGGCCCTCACCAGGCTGAGCCTGTTCTCTTGGGAGGAAAACATGTTTTCCAAAATTAGGAGAAAGGGTTGAGTTGCTAGGCTAAGATCTAGACATTAAAGAAGGGAGTCTGAATGAGATGTCCCTTCAAACAAGGAGGATGGTCACAGGTGGTACAGAGACAGGTACTCAGGCAGGAGTGTACAAGAGAGTTGTGAGCTGGAAAGTAGGAGAGTTGCGCTGGGACACAGCAATGACCCACCTGGCTTTTTTGTGTTCTCTCCCACATGACGTTTGAACCTCTGATATTATTACAGAATGATGGCTAAAGGGTGGAGAAGATAGGTACAAACAAGGCAGCTGTTGGGCTCCAGGGCTTGGTTTGCAAGGCTCTGCCAGCCTGGGGACAGTCTAATTGAGATAGGCTTTCTTGGGTCACTAGAGTCCCCTTCTTCCTTGTTCTCTGCGTCCCTCTACCAGTGACAGGCAGCCATGTTTGCACTGCTGAGTGTTGGTGGTATGAAAGAATTTTATGGTGAGGTGGTCCAGGCAGAACAGGCAGTGACTTTTTTTAGAGCCTACATAAATTTATCTGGGCAGCTTTTGGCTACTTCTTAGAGGATGATGAGGATCAATGGTCCCAACTTTATTTTTGCCCTTAATGACAACTTTGAAGGACCCAGACTGCCTGGTTTGGAACAGACGATAGTTGAATTTTTATGGCCTATGTTAGGAAGCCCCCCTCTTGCTGCTTGGCTCTGTGAACAGACCTGGGAAGGGAGGATATTGAGATAGGTTAGAATTTCTTTCTTCCATAGGTTTTCTTTAGAAATTATTTAAGAGAAGAACATTAGTCACAGTTCCTGGGCTTGTGTGTCTACCTGAGTGATGCTTTGGTACATTTAATGAACCCCTCTGAGCTTTAGGATAGCACTTATTTGAAGTGCAATGGGGATGTAGATGGTCTATCTTTTAGCACTTAGATTAACATTAAAACTTCTTGCCTTGTCCTGTAAATTTCTTCATGATATGATCTCTGCTCACGTCTAGACTTTATCCTGTACCAAGGCATCTCCTTCATTAAGTTCCAGCTATTGTCAGTTCTGTTCTTCAAACAGTTCAACTTTATTCTGGCCCCCAGGCCTTTGCACTTGCTGTTCTCTCTTCTGGGAACACACCATCTCCAGATCTGTGCATGGCTAGTTTCTTCTTATAAAGAGGCACAGTCTCAGATGTCACTTCCTGAGAGAGGCCTCCCTGACCTCCTTTCTACAGGAGCTGCCCTTCCCTCCACCCAATAACTTCTTATCTAATTACCATATTTTATTTTAATCATTGTACTTACTGCCATCCCAAATCATCTTTTTGCTTGTTTGTTTACTTTTTAATTTTCAATTACTTCTTCTCCCTCCACATTGAGTTTAGGGCTTGAGTATATTGTTCACTGTTGTATCCCCAGTAGGGTCTCAGTAAATATTTGTTAACTAAATAAATGGAGCTGGTTATTAACACTGTCCTGCTTGCTTCACTGGATGGCTGAGAGAATATATTGAAGTGAAGCGGCATATGCTTTGAATGCCCTACAGTGCCATCTCATGTAGAGAAACTTGTATATCTCACTCTGCTCTGTGCTCTTTGAGCACACAGCAGGATCTTGGAGGCAGGAGACTAGCAAAAAAGTGAGATGACAGGAGAGTGTGGCCCATAGTGTGTACAAACAGGAAGGGTATAGAAGGCCATAGTACTTGCCTGTGGATGGTGATGTTGTCATATGAAAAAAATTTCTGAAACTTCCAACATTCTAGACCCATGTAGGAAGTATCAGAAATTCCAGATTTCAGATTTCTGCTTAGTTCTTTGGAAAATCTCCCTCCCTCCTACAGCAAAGTTGTTGCAGTTGTTATGTGCCATAGAATTGGTTCCAGCTCATAGAGATCCTGCATATGGTTTTTGAGATGTTGCTGGTGGGTTTGAGCCACTGATCTTGTGGTTAGCAGTTCAGTGTTTATCCTATAGCATCACACTAAGACTCTTCCTGTTGCATGTTGTTGTTATGTGCTGTAGAGTGGGTTCCAACTCATAGAGACCATTTATAGGGTTTCTGAAGAGCTGTTGATGGGTTTGAATCATTGATCTGAGGTTAGCAGTTCAGTGCTGATCCTACAGCACCACATCAGGAGGTTGTGGTTGTTGTTACATGCTGTCGAGTTGGTTCTGACCCATAGCGACCCTGTATAGGGTTTCTGAGGAGCAGCTGGTGAGCTTGAACCACTGACTTTGCAGTTCTGGCATGTTGACCCACAGCGCCACCTCAGGACTCCAGGATACTGTAGTATAAAGTCTTATTGTTTCAGGTGTTTTAAAGAAAAGACTCCTAGGATGTTGATTGAGGATGGTATTAAACTACTGCTGCTGGTTGTATTTCTTGTACGATTGTTTTGTTCATTCTTTTGGCTGTTTACAGTATATTCATCATCATTTGCCAATAGGAATACAGTTAGGATATTTCTTTGATGAAAGGATGAAGTAGAAGATCAATGAAAGCAAGGAAGCTTTCAGTGAGTTGGATTGACACAGTAGTCACAACAATGGACTTAAACCAGTGATTATGAAGGTGGCACAGGACCAGGCAAATGTCCTTCTGTTATACATCAGATTACCATAAATTGGAGTCCAGTCGAAATTAACTAACAACAACATCTACTTCTACTACTATTACTGTTGCTACTAAATCAATGCAGTGTGATCTTGGGCAAGTCCTATAGCTTCTCTTTATGCAAACATGCATTCTGCAAACTGCTATTAAGCTGTGTGTTCTTAAGTGTAAAATAAATAAGTGAGACCCAACTGGCTTTAAACTGCCTTCTGCTTGGACTTCCTGGAATTTTGAACTTGAAACATTGTCTGTGACAGTTTCCATCCACAAGCTGCCTCTGACACAGCCCTAAACAGATCTTCAGGCTGGTAGCATAAATTTGGGTGGCTGAACCTGCTGGGGAAATAAAACATTATCATGCATATTTGCATACAGTTATATCTATTTGCATAGTGCTCTAGCAGTGCCCCCCCCCTTTTTTTGGCAGTGGGAGGAGGCCTTTTTGTGTAGAGTTTGAGGAGAAGAGCACTTCTTAAGACTGACTTCTCACTGTCCCCTTGTGCCCTTTTGTCAGGGCTGGTGGCTACTCCCAGAGCATCAGGGCCCTCTTTCTGATTCCGTCTGGCTTCCACATTCCCAACATTGATTAGGTCATGGGCAAAAGTGCTGTGCTAGTGGGGGGAAGGTGGGATGAGGAGGACCCAGGACATGGTCTGCTCAGAGTTGATGCCCAGCAGTATTGTCCTGATCATGAGTGACTGCACCATGGTTGAGGTGCTGTCTGCCAAACAGAATGAACAAGTGCCTTGTCTGCTACTAAATATTTTGTTCCCTGGGTTATTTGTCATGGCGAGATCTCAGCAGGTCATTATCATGTTACCACTTAGTCATCAATTAACAAAAGTCTACCCCTTTGGGTCATTTCTTATAAATCAATCTCCCTGTTCCTCTAATTATTTGCTTGTTTTCTTTTAACAGCCTCTCCAGCACTATAATTTATGGAGCCCCATTATCCAAGGGTGAACACTACTCTTGCTCTGAGTACTGGGAAAACCCTTGGTAGAATCTTAAAGGGCTGGTGAAAGAAAATTGGACAAGTAGGAAATACTTTGTTAGATTGAACCTTCCTGAGTTAGGATTGTATTCTTTTCCTCACCAACCCCATCCTGCGCATATATACAGAGCAAAAAGCACTAGAGTGGGAGTGGGTGGGCCATTATATTGGGCTTGGTTTGCATTTTCTAACTTGTGTTGTTTCCTCTTCATATTTATTACCACTTAAGCTTCATTTACATTCCCTCACTGTCCATAGTGAACAGAACAACACCTCCCGAATTAGCATCATTTGCAAGTTTCATTAACATGCTGTTTACTCTCCCTCTTTCAGATCATTAATAAAGATGACCTCTGTGCACCCTCCCCCTCCCCAATTCAATACAATTCCATTTGTCATCACCCTTTGTTTGCAGACTTTGAGCCCATTTTAAATTTATGTGGCAGTGCTCCTTACTAAGCCAATTTAAATTAATTTTGAGTGTAACACTTTATACTACTATATCAAATACTTTCTTATAGCTGCATGCATCCCCACCACCTCTCTATTTGGTATTCAGGTTGAAAGCTCTCAATTCAGCCTGGCATTTTAGTTCTTTAAAAGTCACTGTATCCTCTGTACTGACTAGGGACTTTCTCCTAATTTCTCGGTTATTTTGAAATGATTGATGTTATGAAAGAAAGGATTTGGAGAGCTATTTATAGCAATCGATAGCTTTCATCTTTCTTCCCCACATCTGCTATTGTGGTTGAGTAAGTAATTTTGGTGAAATCCCTTCACATTCCAGGATGCATAAGGTCTGTACCCTCTGTTTTAAAGGCTACAGATTTCCCAAATATTTCCTCCCCTTGTTTGGAACCATCTGACTATCTACTTTTTAAGCTGTTCACCAGCTTTGAAGATACTTTAAATGCCTGGCATATTGTGGGTTCTTGAGAAATGTTATTTTGAGTTAATGAATGAATAAACTAAATCTGTCAGTTGACCATGCCTTCCCTCTAATGTGCAACAATTTCTCACTTTGTGAAATCCTAAACAGTTAAAAAACAAAAACAAGGCCACTAGTTGAAGATGGACCTCTGGTATGTTGCTGTAGGATTAGCACTGGACTGTGAACCACAAGGTTGGTGGTTCAAACCCACCAGCTGCTCCTCAGAAACTCTATACAGGGTCGCTGTGAGTTGGAACCGACTCCAAGGCACTTAACAACAACAACAGTTGAAGATAGTGTATTGTTTTCATTCATTCATTCCACAAAAATTTTATTGAGAATCTGCTTTGATCAGACACTGTTCTAGGCTGTGAGGATATAGCAATGAGCAGATAGAATCATTTTCTTTTTATGTAGCTAGGGAGGTAGACAATAAACAAACAGATATGTAATGTATCATCAGGTTGTGATAAGTATTATAAAGAAAAGTAAAGAGGGATAAAGATACTGAGAGGGATTTTGTAGCATTCGGAAGAAGCTTTTTTCTTTTTTTTTGTGACTGACCTACTTTTCAGCTCAGGATCTTAGATGTGGGAAGATGGGTAGAAATAATGACTAATGCAAAACCTAAAATTTCATTTTAACATGAGGCATAGCCAGGCCCCAGTTGAGATTCATCTGCATGCAGTACTGGACCACAGTACATGCACATATGCTAGACCACAGATGGGTGTTCCTGCATGTTCACATTCATACCAAGTTGACCATTTGGCACCTGGTGCAGTCCCTAGGACAAACTATTCGCTCACCTTCATAAAATATACAGAACCAATTCAGGAACACGAGGCAGGAACCTGAGGATTAGGCCTAAAGTCTGGCTAAGGACAGAAGTCTTCAGCCTAGCAGGGCAGGTGCTAGGAAGACTCCAGGCGGGTAGGGTACCCTTCTGACTTTGCTCTGGGCCACTATTAACAGTGACCACAATTCTTAAATCAGGTCATTTGTGTCGTAAACTACATGCTGGCTTTTCATTGTTTTTAGATTTACTTTTCTTTTCATTTTTATAAATTTCGTTTTATCTTTATGATGTCCCTCTGTGGGAAAATGGATTGTTCAAAAATACCAAAATGAGGAAGTCTCTTTCTACTGGAAACTGTATGATGGGACTTTTCCAACCACAGGATAAGGTTCAAATGCTTAGCTCAGCAATTAGTGCCCCTAGACCCAGTGCCTTCCCAGCTGTCAAGATTCCTTATCTGCCCCTCCCTACTTCTAAGAGGACCAAAAGGCTTATGGTCCTTGCTTGTACCAAGCTTCTTAGTCTTTATCTTGATTTTCTTTCCCAATGGAACACCATCTCTTCCTTTTCTTTGCCTGTGAACTCCTACTTAGCTCTTGCTGTTGTTGTTGTTAAGTGCCGATTCGTGGTGACCCTGTGTAGGGTTTCTGAGGAGTAGTTGGTGAGTTTGAACTGCCAACCTTGTGGTCTAGTGCTTCTCCTACAGTGCCACACCAGGACTCCCTCTTAGCTCTTAGACTTATCTAAGAGGCTGCTTTCTCCAAATCTCAGATGTGGCGCCTCCTTCAGCTTCCTGGACATCTCTCTATCACTGCTCTTGCAGATTCCTGATAGGTTTCCAGCAAGACATAGACAACTCTGTTTATTTTTGCATCTATTATCACATAGTATCACCCTAGTCCAAAGTAGGTATTCAGGAAATATTTGTTAAAATGGGATGAACTGAAGATGGGGAGACATCAGGCATTACAGCCCACTGTTGGAAAGGAGTCTGAGGGAGGCAAGACTGGGTCATCTGAGGTGAGCTGTTATGGAACTGATGCTGGAATACAAGGCTGTCAGTGGGCACCTGACCCACCATAAGCACCCAATTCTCAGGTGGTTTCAAAATCCTGTGAGCTTCCAGTGCTTAGCTGTCTCTCAGCTCACTGGCATCAGTTCTGTTCAAAATGTTTCTTATTTGCAATGCATGGGTTTTGGTGGTGCCTGTCACAGTGATCAGATGGCCTATTTTTGTGGTAGAGTTTATTCTTTTGTGAAAGTTTTTATTCGTTTTCAAGACAAATAAGATTTGACTCTTATCCCCAAAGGAACTTAGATTTCCAAAACCTGATTTGAGCAGGATTTGGGTTTGAGCTTGACTCATCTCTTTGATTAAAGGCTTATCTTATTCTAAATAGCATGTCTTAATAGTTACTCTTTCCCTTTCTAGATCTTCTAAATTTAGATAATTGAGACCAATTATCACTTCCAGAATGTTCAGCTTCTACTCCATTCCTAGAGTTTGGTCTTTAGGAGATGCTGATTTCCTTCCTATGGGATCATTTAAATTCTGCATTTTTCCCAGTTAGTGACTTCACCCAGAAAATGGAGGGCTGTAATTAGGCTGCTTGTTTATCAGGGGCCACAAGGATGGGCATTTGGCATCCTGGGAGCCTACACATGACCATCAGGGACCTTACTTGCTAGAGGCAGAGTGGAGTCATGCACAGTTGATGCATAAACAAGCCGGTTCACTAGATCATGGTATCTCTAGATAACCACATAAATAAGGAACAGACCTTCTGAAAATGCTGTGGAGAAGTAAAGCCTGCAAGGGGAAGAGACTTTGTCAATTCCAGAGATGGCATTGAATCCATGACAGGGAGATATGGAACATTACTTATACATCACTCATTTCAATATGTATTTATTAAACACTTTCCAGGGGCCAGGCACCAGGCAACACTGTACCTAGTGCTGAGCTGAAGCTGAACTGCTAACCTGGCACTGCAGTCAGGGGGTGAGGAACGCTTGTTGCTAGCAGTTCAGGGGAGTGTATTTATTGCCAATAGGGCCTTGGAGTTTGGGAAGGAGGATTGCCTGGAAACTGCTTATGTTATTGTAAAACCTAGAAGTGGGGGGAAGGAAATAAAAGGCTTCTTTCCTCAGATGCATACCTGCCACCTTGACTAGTTTCCTAGTCTTGTCAACCCTGACAATTCATTTATCCTTCCACCCAGACCTCGCCCCCTTTTCCCCTCCAAAAAAACTCTCAAAAGACTGGATCTCTAGGGCTTCCACAGATAGTCATTTTGGGCAGGACTTAGTCTGTGTAAGATACAGACTCCTAGTCTAAGTGTTATTGAATTTGAGATTGTTCAGAGGTAGCAGGGCTGAAGTTTTACTTTGTGTATACATAGAAGGAGACTTACTAACACTAGGGTAAACAGAGTTAAAGGAGGAGTGGTCATTTAAGAATAGAATCATCAGCCCACAAAAATTCGACATCGACATACAATGTCGGCTAATTGCATAGTATAGTACCCCTGTACATAGAAGTGGCTCTTGCCTGGGATCCTTGGACTGGTCCCAGCTTTAGAGAATTTCTGAATGCCATCAAATTATGTGAAATTTTACATGTGTGGGAACATATGTGCATTTCTTTTTTCTAAGACAGAGGGTCTGTGGTTTTCATCAGATTCCTGACAGTGTGCAGGATCTGGAGTCTAGGGGACTTGATTTCATTCCTTGACTCCTTTCTTTACCAGCTGTGGTAAAGGAATCATCTGGGCTCTGTCTTCATCTACAATAGGGGAAAATAACAGCACCTTCCCCACAGGGCTGTTTTGAAGCTAAAATGAAAAAGCATATGTAAACTATGTGGTTTGCAAACTATAAATGACTATACACATGCCTGGCCCTTCCCCCTCTCTTCCCTTCTCCCTCTTGTTAAACCAGTCCCAGTAGCCATTGAGTCACTTCCGATTCATGGCAACCCAAGTGTGTTAATACAGCCAAGCATGCTAGCTGTTTGCACCATCGGTTCACTCACCTCTCCCTAACCTGGCTGTTTTCTCACTGTTCTGCAAGACCCAGATCTAAGAGCACTTACAAAAAGCCTTCCTTGATGCCCCTCTGAATAAAGTACCCCTTCAATGTGCTCCCATTATCCCCTCTCAGCTGACCTCTAATTACTGGAATTCTCTGTTGCAAGCATTTATTTACTGCCCTGGCCATTCTACCAGACTGTACTCTCCTTGAGGACAGGGGTGGTGAATTGGCTGTTTTCACTGATGCCCACAGTATAGTTTTAGTGTAATTTTACTCAATCGATAAAATGTTAGTTAATTTATTTTGAAATTTTACTTTAATGAGCTAACTACTAACTATTTTTTATCTATTCATCAAAGGCAGACTTAGTTCCTTTTACTATGTGTAAATGAAAGTGATAAAATGGAATCCTTTAAGAGCATCTTACTACTGTCTATTAGGTTGGCCCTTCCAGCAAATTAGTCTGAATTAATGAAGGTTCATCTCCCTCTGTTGAGGGAAGCAGGAATCTGGCAGTTGCATGCTGAGGTATCAGCCGGGCTCTGCGCCTGGCCTCCGTGACTGCCTTCCACACATAGCTCTCTAGCCTGCTGCTTGAGGCATACTTTAACCTTCAAGATGATAGGACTGGGCTGGTAGCCAGAAGCTGCACAATGTGAGAAAGTGGCCTCACTGCCCTCACCCTGTACAGCACATTATTGTGACAACAGGCTGACCTGAGCCTTTGTCTTGGCCCTTTCACAAATACTGTGTTTTTTCTAGGTGGTGGAATATTAACTTACTTGATTGCCAATTGAAAGGTTAGGGGTTTGAATCCAACCAGAGGTGTTTCAGAAGAAAGAACTGGTGATCTACTTCTGAAAAATCAGCTATTGGAAACGCTAGGGAGCTGAGTTCTAGTGTGACACACAAGGATGTGCCAGGAGTCAGAATTGATTCAATGGCAATTGATTACTGCTGGTCTTCCTAACCACCCCACTTCCTTTCTGTTATTACTAACTGGCAGGTTATTAAAAACAGCCATGAAGATCTGCCTTCCAGCATTCTTCTTCACTGCTTCTTCTTTCTTTTGTCTCCTGCACCCATTCCAGGAAGTACCCACATTTTCCATCCTGCCTGCTTTCATTTGTATTACTGGTGGGGAAAAGGAGTTATGTGCTTCCCACCGACTCTGGCTCAGCCAGAACTAGACATTGTGTAGAATGATGTAACGTTACCAAGGAGGACATTATTAAAAGGACAAGGCTAATTTTCTAATTCACACCTGGCAAGCGAATCTGATGGCACTTGTACAGATCTTTAATGAAATAACATTGTTTAAGATGTTTCCAGAGAAATTCATCGCTAATTGATTTTTGAACTGTGGAAAAGATAACACAGAGAGATGAAATATTAGCCTCTGTCTGGCCTGACTCCCCCACAAGCGTTCTGTTTTCTTAGTTCCCTTTTCCATGGAAGATTAATAGAAGCTTCCTGAATTGGCGTAGCAGGTAGTAGACAGAGAACCTAAATGGGCTAGGGTGTGATGTATTTTCTTTCTGCTTTGGTTTTCCTTCATTTGGATCCTGCTGGGAGGTCTCACTGAAAGCCATGGGATTCCAAGGTGTAGCTGGAAGATTCATTTTGTAATTCAGGAAAAAGGCAGAGAGAGAGAGAGACAGATATGGGCAGCAGGTTAAGAATCCTAGAAAGAGTTCTATATGGGAACATAGGGCCATAGGTCCTATATCTCTAGGTGCTTAGTAGATTTCCTTTCCACCCTCTTTGATAGGAACAATTTATATTTTTCATTTTGATATAAAGTATAAATATAAGCATTGCTAAAACATAAAATTTGAAAAAATTGATGTGAAACATGTAATCCAATTATGCAAAGCCAGCTCCACCATAAGTCCTCTTGGTCCTTCTTTTTCCCACTTATCTAGTCCTCATCTTTAGAATTATTGAAGCTACTCTTGGGCGTGTTAGGCTCCTGGGATATGCAGTGGAGAAGACTTTTTATCCTCTCAGTTTCTGCTTGATGTACTCCCTGAGTTGCCTTTGAATTTTAAAGAATTATGAGGGTGAGCAGGGACCCCGATCTCAGGTTTATTTTACTTGAGGGGACACTGGTGTTCCAGTGGTAGAATTCTCACCTTTCATTCAGGAGATATGGGCTCTATTCCTGGCCAGTGTGCCTCATGCACAGCTGCCACATGTGTCAATGAAGGTTTGCATGTTGCTACAATGTTGAACAGGTCTCAGTGGAGCGTCCAGATAAGATGGACTAGGAAGAAAGGTATGGCAATCTAGTTTTGAAAATTAACTAATGAAAATCTATAGAGCACAATAGTTCAATCCACAACTGATCATGCTGCAGAACTAAACAATGCTTTATCTTGTTAATGAGGTTGCCAGGAGTCAAGGCCCAACTCAATGGTAGCTGACAACAACAACAACTTTACTTAAGATGTCCACCATGTATAGTCTTTTCTAGGCTCTCTACTGTCAGCTGACCATGCAACAAGGTGAACTATTTGCTCTCAAGCTTTGATATTCTCTATAGCTTCATAAGCATGTGAAAGTTGGACAGTGAATAAGGGAGATCAGAGAAGAATTAGTGCATTTGAGTTATGGTGTTGGAGAAGAATATTAAAAGTACCACAGACTGCTAGAATAACAAACAAATCTGTGTTGAAAGAAGTATAAGAATGCTCCTTAGAAGCCGGCATGGTGAAACTTCATCTCTCATACTTTGGACTTATCATCAGGTAGGACAAGTCCTAGAGAAGGACTTCATACCAGATAAAGTAGATGGCAGCAGCAATGGGCTCAAGGTTAACAACAATTGTGAAAATGGCACAGGACCAGGCAGTGTTTTGTTCTGTTGTGTATAAAGTCACTATGAGTTGGAATCAACTCAGTGATTCCTAACAACAACAGTGATGGGGAAGCTTAGGACACTATAAAAATTTTGAGGGAAGATCCTCATTCAATCTTGATAGAACCAGAAAGACTGCTGAGGTGGGATTTGTCTGGAAGGAAGACAGCCATGCCCTCTTTTTTAATTCTTTATTCCCAGAGAGCCTCATACATGCCCCCCTGTAGCTCCACCCTTTGATATGAAATAATCCTCTTGATCATATCACAGCTATACTTTTTTTGCTGAAAATTTTAGCCTTCCTTGTAAATCTATTGATTCCCCCAGCTTGAGAACCAATAGATCTGTTTTGGAAGAAGTGCAGCCAGAGTGCTCCTTGGAGGCCAGGATGACTAAGCTTTTTCTCTCATACTTTGGACATATTGTCTGGAGGAAACAGTCACTGGAGAAGGATGTCATGCTGGGTAAGATGGAGGGTCAGAGAAAAAGAGGAAGACCCCTAACGAGATGGATTGGCCAGGTGGCATCACTGATGGACTCAAGTGTGGCAGTGGTAGTGAGGTTGGCCCAGGATTGGACATTGTTTCGTTCTGCTATGCATGGGGTCTCTGTGAGTCGGTTCCGACTCAATGGCACCTGACAACAACAACAACTGTCAATCTATATCTAACTCTCCTGTGCCCCACTTCCCAGAAATATTCAATCTTTGCTGTTGGTCAGGGATTTGGTAGACTAGTTCTTACTGTGGTGTTAATGATAATAACAGTCTCAGAGGTTACCATTGCATTGGCATTTGAAACTTGCCATTTAAAAATTTCATGAGGAGGTAATGCAAGGGGAGGGATTTCACACCCAAAGGATGGGGGAAGTACCGATGGTGTGGACATTCTCCTGATTCTTCAAATTGTGTTAGAGAATCACACACTCAGGCTACTGGAAGATTAGGTTTTCTGGGTGGTTTGGATGGCGGATACCTTCTGGAGATTTGGGATTATCAGTGGGAGTACTGCTTGGTCCATAAAGACCAGTGTGAAAGGTTTCTTCATCTGAAACAGTGACAGAGCCAGGAGCACTAGTTTTGAACTCCATATTCCTACTGACCATTTCAGGCAAGGTTTTATCCCTTCAGTCCCAGCCTCTATAAATTGGGAGACTTGAAAACTAGTTTTGAGAGTTTCTGTAGCTCAGCTACTCTGGGAATATCTGCAATGAATGTATACTCACTCACTTCTTCTCAGGGCATTCTTGGAAATTCACTACCTCTTATCAGGAGGTGTGTTTTACCAAGTTGGTAACCATACCTTTTTGACTTAGTCTGTGAGAATACTGTAAACAACTGTGATGTTAGTAACATCTAAAACTGTATAGAATTTTCCCAGTTTATAATTTTTTTTTTTGCTCCCAATTGCTTTGAGGCTCCAAGTCATCCTGATGAGGGCACCTATTTAGCACTTACTGTACTCACACACAAGGAATCCTGGTGACATTGTGGGTTAGGCATTGGGTTACTAACCCACCAGCCACTCCTTAGAAGAAAAATAAGGCTGTCTGTTTCCATATTTATTGTTGTTGTTGTTAAGTGCCATGAAGGCAGTTCTGATTCATAACTACTCTATATAGGGTTTGCAAGGAGCAGCTGGTGAGCTTGAACTGCCTATTTTGCAGTTCAAACCGACTTTGCAGTCCAGCGCATTAACCCACAATGCCACACCAGGAAACCCTATGTAGGGTCTGTAGGTGTCAAAATTAACTCAGTGGTAGTGATTTGGTACTCATATATACTTTAAGTATCCCTGGTGGTGCAGTGCTTAAGCACTCAACTGCTAACTGAAAGGTTGGTGGTTGAAACCCACATGCTGCTTTGTGGAAGAAAGATGTAGCTCGCTGCTTCCAATAACATTTATAGCCTTGGGAACCCCATGGGGCAGTTCTACTCTATTCAATAGGGCCACTGTTTATATGAGTTGAAATTGACTAGACAGCAATAGCTTTGGGTTTTTTTTTTTGGTTTTGGTATGTACTTTAGATCCCTGGGTGGAGCAAACAGTTTGGTCTCTACTGGCCGACTGATTGGAAGAGATCAATATTTGTGCCCATTCCAAAGAGAGGTGACCTAACAGAATGTGGAAATCATTGGACAATCTCTTTGATATCTCAAGCAAGTAATGTTTTGCTAAAGGTAATACAGAAACAGCTACAATCATACATTGACAGAGAACTTCCAGAAGTTCAAGCTGGATTCAGAAGAGGCCGTGGAACGAGAGATATCATTGCTGATGTC
>NW_006408546.1:11864371-11865996 GCF_000296735.1 Chrysochloris asiatica | reverse complement strand
TAAATATCAGTATCTTAGGCATTAGTGAACTGAAATGTACTGATATTGGCCATTTTTAATCTCACAACCAATAATTTACTATGCCAGGAATGACAAATTGAAGAGGAATGGTGTTGTATTCACCGTCAAAAAGTACATATCCAGATCAGTCATGAGGTACAACGCTGGTCTGTGATAGGATAATATCCATACACCTTCAGGGAGGAAAAGTTAATACCACTGTTATTCAAATTTATGCACTAAACCAGTGAGGATGAAATAGAAGAATTCTACCAACTTCTTCAATCTGAAATTGATCAAACATGTAATCAAGATGTATTGATCATTATTGGTGATTGGAATGCAAAGTTTGGGAGCAAAGAGGAAGTATCAGTAATTGGAAAATATGGCGTTGGTGATAGAAATAATGCAGGAGATCAATGATAGAATTCTGCAAAATCAATGATTTGTTCATTTCAAATACCTTCTTTAGACAGCATAAGAGATGATTATACACATGGACCTCACCAGATGGAATACACAGAAATCAAATTGACTACATCAGTGGAAAGAGACAGTGCAAAAGCTCCATATCATCAGTGAAAACAAGGCCAGGGCCAGGTTGTGGAACAGACCATCAGTTGCTCATATTGCAAATTCAATCAGAAGCTGAAGAAAATGAAAACAAGTCCACAGAGCCAAACTATGACCTTGCATATATCCTACCTGAATTTAGAGATCATCTGAAGAACAGATTTGATACATTAAACACTAAAGACCAAAGACTAGAAGAGTTGTGGGATGATATCAAGAACATCATACAGGAAGAAAACAAAAAGTCATTAAAAGACAAGAAAGAAGGAAAAGATCAAAATGGATGACAGAAGAGACCCAGAAACTTGCTCTCCAGTGTAGAGATGCTAAAGCAAATGGAAGAAATGAAGAGGTACAAGAGCTGAACAGAAAATTTCAAAGGTCAGCTAGAGAAGACAAAGTCAAGTATTACAATGAAATGTGCAAAGATCTGGAGTCAGAAAACCAAAAGGGAAGAACACGCTCAGCATTTCTCAAGCTGGGGGAACTGAAGAAATAATTCAAGTTGCTACTTTTGTTATTGAAGGATTCTCTGGAAAAATTATTGAATGATGCAGAAAGCATCAAAATAAGATGCAAGCAATACACAGAGCCACTGTACCACAAGGAAATGGTTACTGTTCAACCATTTCAAGAGGTAGCATATGATCAAGAGCCCATGATACTGAAGGAAGAAGTCCAAGGTGCATTGAAAGAGTTGGCAAAGAACAAGGCACCAGGAATTGATGGAATAAAAATTGAAATCTTTCAAGAAAGTGAGGTGGCACTGGAGGCACTCATTCATCTCTGCCAAGAAATTTGGGAGACAACTATCTGGCTGGCTGATTGGAAGAGATCCATATTTGTTCCCATTCCAAAGAGAGGTGAGTATACAGAATGTGGATATCATCAGACAATATCTTTGCTATCCCATGTGAGTAAAGTTTTGCTAATGGTAATACAGAAATGCATGCAACTATAAAGGAGCTCTGGTAGCGTAGTGGTTACGAATCGGGCTGCGAACCTTAAGGTCAGCAGTTCGAAACTACCAGCTGCTCCGCGGGAGAAAGATG
>NW_006408546.1:11849514-11863259 GCF_000296735.1 Chrysochloris asiatica | reverse complement strand
GAGAAGGATATCATGTTTGGTAAGGTGGAGGGTCAGAGAGAAAGACGAAGACCCCCAACGAGATGGATTGGCTAAGTGGCAGCATCCGTGGGCTCAAGCATGGCAACAATTGTGAGGTTGACCCAGGACCGGGCAGTGTTTCGTTCTGTTGTGCATAGGGTTGCTATGAGTCGGTGTCTACCAAGAACAACAACAATAACATTTCAGATGAGGAATATGAGTTTCAGAGAAATAAAATTACTTGTTTGAGATCACACAGCTAGTGTAAGTCTTTGGGGAGAGTTTAGTTCTGTAGCAATAGTATACCTTCTTCTTTAGCCCCTGCTACTTCAGTGACTTCTGTGCTGGGTATATACTGTTGCCATCCAGTGAGAAGGGGGTTTAGGGGATTCTGTGCTTTTAGCTCTAAACACCCCATAATGCCAGATCACTGAAAAATTATTTTGTGGTTTGACTGCAGGGCAGCATGACCTCGAAGAGTTGGATGAGACTGGGGCATGGGATGCTTCTACAGTGGCAGGTAGCTAACAAGCTGAACAAGAAGACCGTATGAAGAGAGAAAATAAAGACAGTTATGTAATCTGTGGAGGATGAGTTTGAAGAGAGGTATGAATACTTGAGAGGATGACTTTAGAGGTGACTGAAGCTCTGAGAAGGCATAGGAAAAATGGAGGAGGAAAGAATTGTTACTTTGTAACCAGCATAAAAGGAGAGTAAAGGAAGACTTAATGACCGTGTTCAAATATTTGGAAGATGGTGGTGGGATATTTTCCAAGCCACTCGGCCACCCATCAGTATAGTATTGTTGTTAAGTGTCATGGAATCAGTTCTGATTCATAGCAACCCTATATAGGGTTTCCGAGGAGCTCACTATAGTATTCCTTTCCTGTATTTGGGGAATTTCATTTGTTGGAGTCTGTGCCTCCTAAAGAGAGAAGTCAGAAACTAACTTGAATGCATATTCCTAAGGTCCTTCCAATCAGACACAAGTGTGTCAGTCTTCAGTTAGGAGACCAGTGATGCAAGGAAGCAGAGGAATTCATCTAGCTAGGTGGGGAGAAAGACAATATTCAGAGGCAGCAATAACAGATTTCCTGGTGGAAACACATGGAACATGAAGTTGACGGCATGACCTTTGGTGCCAGGGGGAGTTCTGGTGAGGACCGTTTGGGAGCAATCTAGAGAAGATTTTTATTCGGCCATTGTTCCTGGATGCAGAGCATCTCAGAGATACTGGGAGTTAGCAGTACCTTTTAATAAATTTCTTTTCTGTTTAAACCAGCTAGGAATGGTTCTTTTGTCTGCAACTAACAACCTTGACTGGTACAACAGATAAATGAGAGAGCATATAGAATCTCTAGAGACGTTTAGGAATAGGAAAAGCACTCAGCTGTCAGTTCAGCATGATCAGAGTATGTATTAGTCAGGGTTCTTGGTTATGAACAACAGAAACCAACTCTGGGTATTATTGGCAGAAAAGGAAAAGAATCTATTGAGGTTCAGAGATTCAGTGAGAGGCTAAATGACCAGCTTGAGAAGAACCAAGAGCTTGAGTTAAGAATCCTCATTTTACAGAGTAGCCAGGCCAGGATGCATCCTTTGGTGCTGCAGGGTACCACTTGACCTGCCATTAGTCACCCCTGTGACTGTTAGGAATAGACCTGACTGTCAAATCACTAGATGGGAAGGTTCAACTGTCTGAACTTCCAAGAAGTAGAAATAGACAGAATATTCCCCGCTTTGGCTTCTGAAGTAGCGTACTGTATCTCGTCAGTATCACACATATGCAGAGGAGGTAGTTATATGCAATAATAGATGTCCATATCAAGGCATATAGCCTTAGTTCCAGGTACGGAGTGCTAAAAAGTGTTGAGCTGCTAGAGATAAATAGAAGACATTCCTAACAGGTAAAGAAAACTCTATGATGCAAAAAACAATGAGAAGACAAGAGTTATTTTTTCTCACCCAAATGTCATTGCTTATTTATATATCCTGTTCTTTTTACCTTTGCATTTTCTTTTTCTTTCTGATTCTAAAGCAAGTTCTGGGACAGGGGAATCATGTTCAAATATCCATCTACCCATTCATCCATTTACCCAATCAACCAGGCAGCATTTACTAAGCACCTCCTGTGGACATGCTCCAGCCAGGTGTTGTGATGCAGAAATGAATGAGACAGTTTCTACCTTTAAGGAGCTCAGTTAGTGGAGGAATTGCCATACTAATAATAGACAACTAGAATACTAGGTGTATTAATTTTCTTATGCTTTGTAACAAATTACTTCAAACTTATTTGTCCTGGTTTTGGAGGTGGGAAAAGTCAAGGGAGTGTTTTGGAGTGTGTACCATGTATGCTGAATTAAGTAAAAGTTGAGAAGGCGTTAGCCTGACAACACGTTGATCCACCATGAGGACCATCCCAGCTAGACAGAATGCTTTGGGTGGTGTCAAAGCTGTGAAACAGAATGTTGAGTTTGGAAATAACAAAGTTGGGGTTGCTAGATAAAGAGTCCTGGTGTGATGCTGTGGATTAGTGCACTGGACTACAAGGTAAGTTTGAACCACAAACTCAGATACTCTCTTTATAGGGTTGCTGTGGCTCAGAACCTACTTGAGGGCACTGAACAACAACAACAGAGAAGAAAGATTTCTCCAAGGGAGGGAGTGGTGAGATGAGGACCTAGAGAGACCCAGAGGGATCAAGTTACAGGGCTTTATTATCTGACTAAGGATCTGGGGGATCAGTGAAAGGATTTAAAAAGAAGAATGACATTGGCACTTTTTTTTTTTTTTTTTAAATCTTTAGAAAGATCTCCTGGAGTGGTTTGTTCAAACGCTGGTCTTTGGGTCGCACCTCCAGAGTTTCTGATTTAGGCGAGGCTCCCAAACTTGCTTTTCTGACAAGTTTCCAGGTGATGCTGATTCTGATGCTGGTCAGAGACCACCCTTTTGAGAACTAGTTAAGGAGCAAGACTGCTGCCCAGTTGGAGGCCGTGGTACCAGTCTAGTAGGAGATAATGAGGTTCTGGCTGGGGTCAGAGCCTGAGAGTCAAGGGTGGGACTAGTGTGGAGTGGTTGAGTTTGAGAAAACACTTAAGAGTTAAGTGCTGGGGTGTGCATGTGAGGAGCAAGACCAAGTTAAGGCTGATCCCTGATGAAGAGCAAGAAAGAACCTTAACCATCATGCTCTTCAGTATTTTAATTCCTCTACTGGGTAACATGAGGTCCAGAGAGGGTAAACGATCTCTTCAAGGTCACATGAAGGGTTAGTGGCTGCAACAGGATATGGAGCACAGGTTCCTAGCCTCAACAACACAGCATTTGTAAGTTGATTTGGGAAGAAAAAGGTAAAACCAAACCAAAACATCCCCCAGCTCTCAAGAAACTCATTTTCTGTTTCATTCTGGTAGCTCTCAGCTTCCCCTGCCCACTCCTTGGCCAAGGATACCTCTGCTGTAAAGGTCATTGCGTTCTGCATGTAAGAGAAGCAGCAATTCCCATCCCTGGACACGGACCTACAGGATCCCCAAAAGAGAGGTCAAATTAATCAAAGATGTTTTAAGCCCACTAGCTGATTTCCTTTCAGTCCAGGACTCTTGTTTGTAGGAGAATTTTCATGGCTGAAAGAACTGACCAGTGACAAATTTGCTAAAGCATGGAGACAAGATTGGGAAATTGTGGCACGCTCCCTGGATTTCCAAAGGGACAGATACTGAAGGCAGATATTCCTTTTTTCTCTCACACACATATGCACACATACACGTTGGTGTGCACACACATGCAATGGAGATCAATCCTAACCCCCAAAGGCCCTTTTGTCTCACAGAAGCACTTATTAAATGAATCTGTGTTTCCACTGGCAGCTCAGAGTCTTCTAGAAAAGGAACACAATGCAATGTCAGTCAGTATTTGTTACTGTCAGAGCCTTCCTCCTGTCCGCCTGCATTTATTGTCTTTTTGGGGCCTGTTTTATCCATTTTCTGTGGGCAAAGCCATTAATCTTCCTCCTGGCTCTGGTACTGCACAGCCCTGACAGCTAGGGTCTTGGCTTCCTGGGCTGCTGGGTAGGGGACCTCCGGGTTTCCTGGTGACGGAGCTTTGATTAGAAAGAGTGAGGAGCCAGCGGAGCCATAGAGAGAATTGAGAAGAGGCGGGATGCAGGCATCTGTGATCCCAGAAGGCACTGGGGATCTGCGGAAAAGGTCGCCCTGTTTTTAAATCATCTACAGTGCACCCTGACACCAAAATACACTTAGTCCTATGCAGTCACTTGATAAAGAGGCTAATGAAGTGGAAAGATGTCAGCAGAGCTAAGCGGGCCAGGCTCTCAGGGATGCACCATGATTCAACCTTCTGTTACTATGGAAACCAGGGAGGCTTGGTTTCTTTCTTCTTCTCCTTCCTTTTGGAAGGTCTCTCCTTGGTAACCTTGACCCTTTCACATTGGCAGTCAAAGATAAGGAATTCCATTTTCTCTTATCTGGTCATGGTTGACTGGTCGACTCTGATGGGTCTGTGATGGGGAGGGGTGCTGGCCAGGGGCTCTGGAGTGCCTTAATTCAAATGCATGAAGTGGAGGGTGGGAGGCGATAGAAAAAGAACACAGTTAATTAAGGTTGATATTGCAGAGAAGGTTGTTTTCTGAATAATAAATTCTATGGGCTTCAAAAACAAGTGCAATTAAAGGAGTGCAAAAGGGAGAGACAGTTGAAGGGCAGAGGACCAGTTTGGTCAGAGGGAATTTTATTTTGGGGGAGAGGCTTGAGGAGTAGAGGCTGCATTTAAGAGACCCTCAGTATACTGTGATCTTGGTATACTCAGAACAAATACTGAGTTTAATGATAGCTTGTGTCTTTGCTGCCCATACAAAGGCCCTTTGCCTTGAATACTGTGCCCTTAGCTAATGAAGAAAGGCTTTGAAGTTGGTCCATATGGGAGAGAATTAACTTTAGGTTACAATAAAGGAGAAGATATTTTTCTTCAATTTAGGCTCAGAAATGTTGCTTCTGGGTAGATGCCCTTCCTGGTGTTGTGCATCACTTTTCAGCTCAAATGCCTGCTATACACCTGTGTTCTCTATGTCTCCTAGAAATTGATCGAGAACATTTTAAAGGTCTTTGGCCAGCCAAAGCTTGGTCTTCTTTAGATCGGTCATTTATTTATGGATCCAGCAGGGAGTGTGGGTGGCTAAACATAACCTCCTGACCTAACCCCTCAATAGAAATTTGGGTTGGGCTAAATTCTTAATCAAAGAGGTAGTATCAGCCTCCTCCAAACATCTTTGTTATAGAAACCCTAACCCAACGTTAAGCCTACAACCTTAGGGAAGTGAATATGTATCTTTAAAAAATTATTATTAAAAGTGTAAAAATGTTAGTATGTGTTTTCTGTGTTTTAAGAGCCTTAAAATTTTAGACTGACTACCAGAAAACATATCTACCAGTGTGTGCAGGTACTGGGGATCTCCAAATTAGACAGGCTGCTAAGGAAGAAGCTTTCCATGACTGAAGAAGGTTGTTGGGTTCTCCGAATCCATCCATGTTTTAAATCATGTTCTAACTGGTAATCTAAGTTTGGGTTGGGTGAGCTGGAGTGTTGGGATAAGAGTTGGAGGAAGCCACACTTCTTCATCCGGTTAGCTGAACCCTGGCTCATTGGAACACTGAGAGCAGAGAGACTCTCACCTAACTTCACATATGTGGTGTGCAGAGGCTTCTTGTGTGTGATTTATTAACTAAAGTATACAATGGAATATAGTACAGCTATACTAAAGCATGGAGTCCTGGTATGGTACTGTAGGATAAGCACTGGACCACAAGATTGGTGATTCAAACCTGCCAGGGCTTCTTAGAAACCCTATATAGGGTCACTAGAAGTCATAAGTCAAAATCGACTTGTCAGCACTTAACATCAACAACATATAAAAGCATGAGGACATTCTACTCAATTTTTCTTAAGAACAAAAGTGAAAGTCTGTTTTGTTCTTGCCTAGGGCATCTCCCACCACCTCCTCTAGCTCTATTATTGCAGGGATTCAACCAGGATAGAATAGGAAGGCCATGGAAACCAGTTGTGTTTTTACTACAGCTGGAGAAGACTTACTTAATTTAGAATATTGTTAATTAAAATGGTGATCTTAGCAGCAAACAGGTAAAACTGACTGCTTTGATAGTCTAAGATTATAGGGCTTTTTGGGCAAGCAGTGAACTAATGGGCTAATTAGAAATTTAATAGGAGGTGAGACAGCCATACCAAAAACCTATTGCTGTTGAATAAAATTCTGACTCGTAGTAACTCTGTAGGACAGGGTAGAACTTCCCCATAGGTTTTCCAAAGCTATAAATCTTTATAGAAGACAACTGCCACATTATTTCCCTTCCGAGTGGCTGATGGGTTTGAATCACCAACCTTTCAGTTAGCAACCAAGTGCTTAACCATGGTGCAACCAGAGATTGGTAAGTTCTCTACACATCCCAGGTTGACTGAAGATTGTACATTTGAATAGCAGAAGCTGAAGTGAGCCTAAGCCACTCATGCATCCCTGGTTGATGGTGTCTGTGTTCATGTGAAGTGGGATATGTGAAGCAGTTAAAGAAGGTCTGGCAGAAAGTAAATTTTAGGACAGACTTGAGATTGGCCTGACATTTGGATGCACTCCCTATATCACATAGAAATCCATCAGCAGAGAGTGGAAGCCTTACTGTCTCAAGGTTTTTGAGCATAACCTCTAACTCATCTTTGGTTGAACTTTAAGGTATGCAACCCTGGGCTGAATCCTAAAAATCTAGGCTTAAAATGAATGGATGAACAAACAAACAAAAACTGAGCAGACATGAGCAGCCACACACTGAGAGAGAGGCAGACTTCATAGACTTAGTCCAGGCAAGGTACTCAACAAACAAGCAAACAAAGCAACAACAGCAGAAATAATCCTCCAAGGTATATCAGAATCCAGAGTGTCTAAAATGTGTAGGATTTAGTAAAATATTATGAGGTGTACAAAAAAACAAGAAAGTCTGACCCATACTCAGGAAAATGAAACATCAGTAGAAATTGTCTCTTTGAGTTCTCTCAGATGTTGGATATTGTATAGAAAAACTTAAAAACAACTCTTATGAATATGTTAAAATATCTAAAGGAAATCACATATCAATAATAAATGAAAGTAGGATAACAATGATGCAGTGAGTAGAAAATCTTAATAAAATAATAGTAATGATTTTAAAAAGTGGAAATTCTGGCGATGAAAAGTGGAATAGCAAGAATGAAAAGTTCACTAGAGGAACTAAATAGCAGACTTTTTAAGGCAGATGAATAAATCACCAAACATGAAGATAATCAAGAAAATTAGGCAAACTAAACAGGGAGACTACTAAAAGAAATTGCACAGTCTCAAAGACCTGTGTATTAAATCAAGTGTACCAAAATGCATGTAATGGTCACCTGAGAAAGAGAAGAAATAATGTTAACAGCTCCCCAAAAAGGATGAGAAACTTAAAGACATTCAATAAATCTCAAGTAGAACAAACACAAGGAAATCTATACCAAGATACATCATAGACAAACTGTTGGAAACCCTAAAAAAACAGAACTTTTGATAGCAACAAGAGTGACTCTTCCTGTAAACAGAGACAACATGAGTGTTGGGTGATCTTTTGCTTCTTTCCTATATGATGTTCTTGATGTCATTCTACAAGTCTTCTGGTTTTCAGTCATTAGATTCTAATGCATCAAATCTGTTTTTGAGATGATCTCTAAATTCAGGTGGGATATGTTCACAGTCATATTTTGACTCTTATGGACTTGTTTTAATTTTCTTCTGCTTCAGACTGAACTTGCATATGAGCAATTGATGGTCTGTTCCACAGTCTGCCCCCTGGCCTTGTTTTGGCTGATGATACAGAACTTTTCCACCATCTGTTTCCACAGATGTAGTCAACTTGATTTCTGTGAATTCTATCTTGTGAGGCCCATGTGTATAGTTATCTTTTATGTTGTTTAAAAAAGGTATTTGTAATGAAGAAGTCATTGGTCATGTAAAATTCTATCATGTGATCTCTAGCATCATTTTTATAACCAAGGCCATATTTTCCATCTACTGATCCTACCTCTTTGTTTTCAACTTTCGCATTCTGATCACGAGTGATTATCAATACATCTTGATTGCTTGTTTGATCAATTTCAGACTGAAGAAGTTGGTTGAATTCTTTAATTTCATCATCACTGACTTTAGTGGTTGGCATGTAAATTTGAATAATAGTGGTATTAACTGCTGTTCCTTGTAGGCATGTGGATATTGTATTATCATGGAAAGCATTGTACTTCAAGATAGATCTGGAAATGTTCTTTTTGATGATGAATGTGTTGTCATTCCTTTTCAATTTGTCATTTCCAGCATAGTAAACCATGCGATTGTCAGATTCAAAATGGCCAATCCCAATCGAGTTCAGTTTACTGATGTTTATGTGCTCTATTTCATTTTTGACAACTTCCAATCTTCCTAAAATCATACCTAGAACCATAGTCCATGTTCTGATTATTACTGGATGTTTACAGCTAGTTCTCCTCATTTTGTGATGTGCCCCATCAGCAAATGAAGGTCCTGAAAGCTTTACTCATTTTGCATCATTATTTTTAATCCCGCTTTGAAAAAGGCAGCCCTTCTCTAGTCTTATAATCTTAATATCTGACAATATGCTGATGCTCTTCATCATATCTTAATATTTAGTATTCTGGTGCTGACAGTGTTCCACTGCTATTCATAAGGCTTTCAGTGACAAAATATTCAGTAATCTGTCTCTCTTTTCTTCCTATTTTAATCTGGAAGCTCAGCTGAAACCTATCTGCTATGCATGAACCTGCTTATATTTAAAGAACCAGTGACATAGCTTCCAGAACCATAGCAACATGCAAGCCACCAAAGTATGGCAAAACTGACAGATGAGTGGTGGACAGATTGAAGAGGTACACTCTATATCAGGAAAAGGATAGAATGGTAGACAACAAGGGTTATTCCAGGTTATATTATTGAACTTTAATTGTAAAGAAGTAGTTTGTCAGGCATGCAGACACAAGGTGTTACTGGACAGTGGGAAGAATTAGGCTGGCCTCAGATACACTAAGCTCACTCTGTATGCTGGAGCAGTGGAGTAATACATATAAAGTTCTGAGTTCAAGAAAGCAAGACCCAAGAAAATGACATGCAGTTAACTTGTTGTCATGTATGAAGTCAACATACAAAACCAAACTCATTGCCATCGAGTTGATTCTGACTCATAGTGACTGACATAGAACAGGGTTAGAGGTATTCCTTAAGGTTTCTGAGACTATAACTCTTTGTGGGAGCAGACAGCCTTATCCATCTCCCATTGAGTGACAAGTGGGTTTGAATCGAGGACCTTGTGGTTAGCCTAAAGGGCAAACAGTCTTAAATATGAAATAATAAGGAGAATGGAATACTCACCATACACTCACATTAAACCGAAACTCCTTTGTGATTAGATCAGGCTTGGTGAAGTTGTAAAAATGAACTGGCGGTGAGCAATGAATTCTTTGGAATAAAGAACTTTTTTTTTTTTTTTTTCCTAGGCAAATTACGTTTGTGAAATAGAATGCTACTATTATAAACTAGCAGAGTAAAGCTAACCTGAGTAGCAGACACTGGGAGGCAGTGAGGGAAGGTGGGAGGAAGTGTGAGAGTATTAGCACCTCACTGCTCCTCGCAGCAAGCTAGTCAATACTATTTAAAATTCTAGCAAAAAAATCTGACTCCAACCTCTTAATGGTTTTCATAATCCTTTTTTCTTTAACCTTAGAATAATTTTTATGATGTTAATATCTCTTGGGGGTGAGAAACCTTTCTTTGAAGTGCTATAAATCTTTCAAATTCCCTTCAGTTTCTTTCTCTTCTGTTAAATTGAAGGAAAAAAATTAAATTTATAAATAGCATTCATAGGATTATCTCATTTTTAGAAACCTTTCTCTGCCTTTCTCTCTATCTTGTCCCATCTTTTTATATATGTATATAAAATTTTTCTCTCTCTTTTCTAACATCTGTATAAATATCAGAGCGGTACAAATGGTTGACACACTGACTACTGACTGAAAGGTTGGAGGTTGGAATTCAACCAGTGACTCTTAGGAAGAAAGGTCTGGTATATCTACTTCTGAAAAAATTAGTCATGGAAAATCCTATGGAGACCAGTGCTACTGTGACACACTATTGTTGTTAAGTGCCATCGAGTCAGTTCCAACCCATAGCGACCCTGTATAGGGTTTCCAAGCAGGTACTGGTGAGCTTGAACTGCTGACCTTGCAGTTCAAACGACTTTGCAGCCTGATGCATTATCCCACAGCACTACACCAGGACTCCTTGACACACTGAGGTTGCCATAAATCGGAATTGACCCTGACAAAACACACTGTCTTTTTTGAAAAAATGAAATCTCAGACAACACTGTATGAATGATCATAAAATAGTAACACTGGTTACTTCCGATTGGAGTCCTGGTGTGGCACTGTGGGATAAAGCACTGGACTGCAAGGTTAGTTTGAACCACAAAGTGGGTGGTTCAAACTCACCAGCCGCTCCTTGGAAATCTTATACAGGGTCTCCATAAGTTGGAAATGTCTTGATGGCACTTAACAACAACAACTTCTGATTAGTGAGATTTGTTGATTTCTTCTTTGTACTTTTTCTTGCATTTTTAAGATAGTAAGTGTAAATCATAATTCTACAAAGTTATACATGCTCTTTGCCGTGGGGCTGTGGGCTAATGTGTCAGACTGCAAAGTCATTTGAACTGCAAGGTCGGTGGTTCAAGCTCACCAGCCGCTCCTTGGAAACCCTATACAGGGTCGCTACGGGTCGGAATCGATTTGATGGCACTTAACAGCAACAACATGCATACACACACACACACACATATGTATATATATTCTGCAGTAGACTGTTGATCCCCTTCTGGATATTCATGCCTGGTGTAGCCTTCTTCCATTTCAACTCTGGGCTTGGTCATGTGGCTAGCTGTGACCAAAGGGACATCATTAACTGTAACACCAGTGCAGACTTCACGAGTGCTTGCATATTAGAGTTATACTATTGGGAAACTTTCTCTTAGAGGCCTGTATTAAGTTCTAGGTGCCCTGTTAGGGAGAGACCTAGAGAAAAAAGAAAGAGAGAAGGGTAGGATCAGAGAAAGGAAGAACAGCCCTCAGCTGTTCCAGTCATTCCAGCTGAGGGGCCAAGCATGTGAGTGAAGTCCTCTTTGATTTCTAGTCCTAGCCATGCCTTCAGTTGCATAAGTGACCCTAGGTGAGACCAGCAGAAGAATTATCCAAGACCAGCAGGGAAAATCAAAAACAAAAATGGCAGTGTGATTGCCTACTACAAGAACATGCAAGTTGTTTTCTGGGAAGCTATCACGGCAAGCAATCAAGTCCCTTCAGGACAAACCCTCCTCTAATACTGAAACTCAAAGGGAACACACAAGCAAGCATGTAAACTTGCTGGTGATCACACTGGTCTCTTTGTGAGTGGAAGTGGGGGAAAAGTAGCTGTGAAGATATGGGCTGAGTTCGACCATGTTCCACAGACTCCCATCCACCATGAGGTGAGAGAGAGAAAAGGAAGGGCTGGCTTGTCCAGAGTGTAGAACCTGAGGACTCTTGAGCCCATGGACAAGGACCTAGCCATGGAGGGCTGGAGCTGAGAGTGAAGCATCTAGGTGATATGAAGTGTGGGGAGACACACAAGAACACCCAAACTTGCAGATAGTACCCATTTGACCTAGCCTCAATGACTTCATGATCAGAACTTGACTAGAGGAAGATAAAGAAATTTGATAAAAGAAGCAAGTGCAAATTATGAACTTGACCAATACTTATGGATGTAATAGGTCAAAATACCAACCAAGAGGGAAGAAATCTTCACATCAAAGATCAATCTTATCCCCTCTGTAAACAGGGTTGATAGGGAAGGGCAACTTAGACATTGACTTCCTAAAATGGGGTGGGGGGCACTATAAAGGTATGAAGTGGCTAGGTTACAAGTTTTCAAGAGGGAGTTTAATTTCTGAGTGTGTGTGGGGGAAGGTAGAATCCCCACTGAATAGTTTTCATCTTGTATAGATGGGTCTGCTGAAAAGAGATGGAGATAAGATTTTTACGTTTCAATAGTAATTTTTGTCATGACTAATTGTGATTGTCACAACTGTAAAGGTAGAAGTTTTGTAATGAAAGGGTGGGGGTAGTTAATCTTACAGTCCAGCAACAGATGACCCTAGGACCAGCAAGAGAGAAGAGCATGGGCAGAACGTGGGACCCCAACCAGAGAAGCAACAACACAAAAGATGGAGTCAGAGGTGATGGCATAGAGATAGAGTAGTTGAGGACTCTAGACTCATAGAAAGAGAAAGACTGTGTGCTGGCGGCCAGGAGGCAGGCTTGCAGAATTTGCAGAATGTGCCCTTTTGTTGTTTAAATGATTATATATTCCTGCTTGTTTTTGGTTTTTTAATTTTTTTTTTTTTCCTTAAAAAAGGGGGGTGGGTTCTTGATAAAAGAAACAATCAGTGATGGTTTTGGGGGGAAGAGGAAATGATTCATGGTTTAGAAGGTAGACATGTATTGACATGGGTGACAGGGAAGGCAATATACAACCAGAGGGAGGTTAGCAGAGGAAAGATGAAGGTGACAGGAGACACAGGGAGGAATGCAGTGGTTAATGTGAATAGAGGTAAATGCTGTTAACTGTTGGTGCATGGAGGGGATTGCAACCATGTAATGAAGCAAAGTATATGGTTTGTTGAATGTAAAACTGATGATCTGCTTTGTAAACCTTTACTCAATTCACAATAATAAAAGAAAAAAGATATTCTAAGATACTCTAAGATAAAATAAATAAATAAATAAATAGAAGAATTATCCAGACTGCACAATTGTGAACAAATAAATAGTTGTTTTAAGCCACTAAGTTTGGGGTGGTCTGTTACTTAGTAATGTTCATTTATATAACTACCACTGCCATTTTGGTATAGCCACCTTTGATCTTTTTAATATAATTTAAAATTTTTATAATTTTACATTAATGTTTTTTTCTTTTGGTGACATTATGAATAGTTTCCCATGTCACTAGAAGTGTTTTTTAATCATTATTTTTAGGGAATACACAGCTTTTTGCCTACTAGAAATTATAGCACAAATTGTTTCTAGTATGAGATTTTGCTACTATTGACAACGTGATGATAAATTTCTCATATCTGTTAACAGATATGGAGTTCAGGTGTGGTGCTGTGGAATAAAGCACTGGACAGCATGGTTCGTTTGAATCACAAGGTTGATGGTTCAGACTCACCAGATGCTCCTTGGAAGTCTTATGCACAGTCACTGTGAGTGGTACTTAATAACAACAACATTAACAGAACTATGAACTAAGCAACTCCTGAATTCCAGACACATAAAAACCATGCAAGATTGTAAGTGCTAATTGTTTTAAAACACTAAGTTTTAGTGTAACTTGTTATGCAGCAATAAGTAGCTAATAGTGAAGATGTCAGCTAAGGTGTGCCTGACCCAAGCCATGGTATTTTCAATAACCTCATAAGCATGCGGAAGCTGGTGAGTGAATAAGGAAGGCCGTAGAAGAACTGATGCTTTTGAGTTATGGTGTTGGAGGAGAAGATTGAAAGTACCATGGGCTGCCAAAAGAACTAATAGATCTGTTTTGGAGGAAGTGCAGCCAGAGT
>NW_006408546.1:11828711-11848918 GCF_000296735.1 Chrysochloris asiatica | reverse complement strand
GGTCGCTATGGGTCGGAACCGACTCGATGGCACATAACAACAACAACAACAATACTTCTCTTGGAGTCCTGGCGTGGCACTGTGGGTTAATGCACCAGACTGCAAAGCTGTTTGAACTGCAACGTCGGCAGTTCAAGCTCACCAGCTACTCCTTGGAAACCCTATACAGGGTTGCTATGGGTCAGAACCAACTCGACAGCACGTCACAACAACATACTTCTCTTGGGGAGTATGGTGGCGCCATATGATAAGCACTGGATTGTGAACCACAGGATCTATGGTTCTAGCCTACCAGCCACTCCATGGGAGAAAGATGAGGCTTTCTGCTACTGTGAAGATTTAAAGCCTTGGAAACCTTATACAAGGTAGCTATGAGTTGAAACTGACTCAATGGCACTTAACAACAATGACAACATACTTCTCCCTTGAACCTTTTACTTCACAGCAATGTCTTTATTGTTCTTCTGTATTCTGACAATCACCAATATGCGCCTCTAGTCTTAGTTGTTTCTCTGCATAGACATCAGACTCCTGCTTCCAGCTACCCACATTCTGTCATTTCATTTTGGATGTTTCTCAAGGTATTCAAAGTGAAGTTCATAATCTCCTGGTACAGTCTCCTCCTGCTTCCTTATTTGTGTTGGCTGAGAGGGTCAGGCTAGGCAGGATGGGAAGTGGGGATGTGATACTGTGTTTTTTATGTATTGCTAAGTAACAATGATCTCCAAACTGTGGCTTATTATTTCACATGGTCTCTGAGAGTCAGAAGTCTGGAAGTAGATTAGTTGGTTGGTGCTAGCTCTGGAAGCTTTCATGAAGTTACAATCATGATATTGCATGAGACTGTCATTGTGTGAAGACTTGACTGGGGCTGCAGCCTCTGTTTCCAGGATGACTCATATAGTTATTGACTGGAGGCTGTACTTTTTTGTTAGAAATTAATAGGAGGCCTCAGTTATTCACTATGTGGACCTCACCATAGAGTTGCTTGAGGTTTATAACAGCTTGGTAGCTTCCTTTCCCCCAAACAAGCTTTCTCCCCCAAGAGAGAAAGCAAGACAGAAGCTGTGTGTCTTAGATGACCTAAGCTCAGAAGTTATATGTACCAGACCAACAATGATAAAATGTGTGCGAGAATGACACCAACTATCAATACCAAGGTAGTATAGGGGGAGGTCATTGGGAGCTATCTTGGAGACTGACTATTATAGAAACCTTTTTTTTTTTTTCCCCTAAACTTTTTACTGTGAATTGAGTGAAGGTTTATAGACAAGGTCATCAGTTTTATAGTCAACAAATCATATAATTAGTTTTATCTCAATGATTACAATCCGCTCCCTGCAACAACAGTTATCCCACTTCCTCTCCATGGTTCCTATTTCCGTTCCACTCATCTTCCCACCCCTTCTCAACTTTGACTTAGGGAAATTGTGTCCTTTTGATTTTGAATGATTGATCATTCCTTGTTGAACATACCTTACTAGTATTGTTGTCCCCACTATATACAGCTTGACTGGAAATTGGGCCACATCTTAGGTTCCTCTAGTCTTTTTCTGACCAGTCAGCCTAGTCATTGTTTGTTTGTTTGTTTTACAATTTTGGATTTTGTTCTGCATTTTCTGCTCATGTAAACCATTTAAAAAAAAAATATATATTTGGTGATGATATATACAGCAAAACCCATTTCCATTAAACAATTTCTAAACAAAATGCATGGCTTTATAGGATAAACACTGGACTGCTAACCATTAGGTTGGCATTTCAAACCCTATACAGGGTCACTATGAATCGGCCATGAACTGCATGGCACTAAAAAAGAAGTATAGCCAGAATGCTCCTTAAAAGCGAGTATGGTGAGACTTTGACTCATATACAACAACAAGAAAACATAATGAATGCAACCTTATTTGCATTCTTCCCATCGTGTCAACATTCTCATTATTTCAATTCTAGTTGTTTTACACCCATTGATTTAAATTTCTGCTCCCAAACATTAGGATAGTTGTCCGTTTGGTATTACATAGGTACATGTTGTTGTTGTTAGGTGCCATAGAGTCAGTACCAACCCATAGAGACCTTATACACAGCAGAACAAAACACTGCTCGATCCTGGGCCAACCTCACTATTGTTGCCACGCTTGAGTTCATCAATGCTGCCACTTGGCCAATCCATCTCATTGGGGGTCTTCCTATTTTTCTCTGACCCTCCACCTTACCAAACATGATATCCTTCTCCAGCAACTGGTACCTCCTAACAATATGTAGACTCAGGGATGACAATCTTTACTTTTTGTGTCAAAATGTCACTTAGTTTAAAGGCCAAGATGAGACAAAAGATGTTATGAGGTGAGAGTAGTAGGGGGCAGTTAGTAACTTTGCATACTTAACTTGAATGTATGTCTGAATGTGCCTTATAGAAAGGCACAAGCAGAAAGATCTGTAACCTTGGTGTTACTCCTGCAGTGATTAGCTCTTCTTTCACCCCCTGTGTACTTCACCCAGCTATTTGCAGTTCATAAACCATATCCTGCTTCTGTCTGGGCTCTTTCCATGTCGTTCCCTGTAACTGGCGGATAGCCTTTGCTTAAGAAATAGACCTTGAGACAAGGATTTTAGCGGTGATCCCATGAGCTACTGGTGGAGAGAGGGTAGTAAAGGATGCCAAACCAAGCCAACAAGTTGTTCCTTTGCACAACCAGGGCTTTGTACTTGTTGTTGTTAAGTGCTGTCAAGTCAGTTCTGACCCATAACAACACTGCATAGGGTTTCCAAAGAGTGGCTGGTGAGCTTAAACTGCCAACCTTGTGGTTCGAACCAAATTTATAGTCCAGCACATTAACCCACAGCACCACACCTGAGAACTCTGGGAAATAGCATGGAACAGTGTAGAACTGGCCTTTGATCTATCCCACCTTAGGAGAGGAGCTCCTGCACTACTTATCCACTAACTTCCATCTGAAGAAAGATGTAGCATCAGGACTGGAGGAAGACTTATTAACAACTTGAGATATGCAGATGGCACAACCTTGCTTGTTGAAAGCGAAGAGAACGTGAAGCACTTTCTGATGAAGAACAAAGACTATAGTGTTTCAGTATGGATCACACTTCAACATAAAAAAAAAAAAAAATGAAAATCCCAACTGGACCAATAAGCAACATACTGGGAAAAATATTGAAGCTGTCAAGGATTTTACTTTACTTGTAGTCACAATCAATACCCATAGAAGGAGCAGTCAAAAAATCAAATGGACATATTGCATTGGATAAATCTGCTGCAATAAGCCTCCTTAAAGCGTTAAAAAGCAAAGCAGCCACTTTGAAGACTAAGGTGCCTCTGACCTAAGCCATGTTTTTTTCAGTCACTTCATATGCATGCAAAAATTAGATAGTGAATAAAGAAGGTCAAAGAAGAATTGATGCCTTTGAATTATGGTGTTGGTGAAAAATATTGAATATACTATGGAGTCCCGGTATGGCACTGTAGGATAAGCACTGGACTGCTAACTACAAGGTCCTTGTAAACCCTATACAGGGTTGCTATGAGTTAGAACTGACTCAACAATACCTAACAACAATAAACAACAGTGGACTGTCAGAGGAATGAACAAATATGTCTTAGAAGTCGTACAGCCAGAATGCTCCTTAAAAGCAAGGATGACGAGACTTCAAGTCATGTGCTTTGAGCATGTTATCAGGAGAGACCAAACCCTGGACAAGAATATCATGCTTGGTAAGGTAGAGGCTCAGAAAAAAAGAAGACTTTCATTGAGATAGATTAACACAGTGGCTGCTACAATGGATTTAAAACACAGCAATGATTGTGAGGATGGTGCAGGTCAGGAAAGTGCTTCATCCAGTTGTACACAGAGGTTGCTATGAGCCAGAACTGACAGCACCCAACAATAACAGCTATCATCATTCATTGGCTGAGAGCTTCTCTCAGGAGGTGTTAATTCTTTGGCACTTTTGAGCTACCATATAAGCAGGCAGAGTGGTATTGGCAGCTGGAAAAAGTCCTTGGGCAAAGAATTGCAGGTGCTGGCAGCTGGAAGTTGGAAGCTGGGCCAGCAGGGACAAGGTAAGTGCCAATGAGCTCTGGAGGAATACTGACAGCATTTTCTATGGTGCTTTGAGAGTTCAAGTCAGGCAACATCTTCCATGACTCTTTCATTTCCCCTTCCCAATGGACTGTCTCCAGTTCTCCCACTAAACTCTGAACTCCCTGAAGGTACAGACTGGGTCTTCCATCTCAGTGTTTCTGTGGTGCTTAGAAAAAGACCTGGAACAGAGTCTGGTAGGTAGTAGGTGTTCAGTAAAGGCTGAATAAATAAAGTAAACGAATGAACAATTCTCTTCATCATTTGAAATAACATTGGTAATGTGGTGTGCATTCCTGTGTCCAAAAGCTTTAACAAAAATGATTACTGTTTCTACTTTTGTAAGCTTGTTTTACAGGAACAATTTCCTACAGAGGTGTCTTCCAGGTGCAGGAACAGCACTAGCATGTTTATGATGTACCCGCTGGCATATGAGACCCCAGCTGATTCACTGCTCAACATCCCCCCCGGATTCCAGAGTAAAGCTGGAGAAGGGGAGAGAGTGGTTGCCAGACCAATGGCTTCTGTCTGGCGAAGCCTCACATAAGGTGAAACCAAATGAGGAGAAATGGTGGGGCTTCTGCAGAGACAGAGAGTGGCCCAAGAGAGCCCGTCTAGTCCCATTTTCGGTAGTCATGATTTACTCATTGTCACAGCCACTTAGCGCTCCAGGAAGGATGCGTTGTCTCTGGGTAGAGAGCAGTAGCGATGATGTGGCTGTTATTATGGATAATAATTGTGTTTGCCGCCTGGGCTTATTCTGGAGGTTTGTCACCACTGCTATAATTCTAAATATTTTAATTAATGATTCTTTGCTGTGCTCATCATGCCTTGAGGCTCTTTCAGCAAAATGAGCAATTAAAAAACAAAACAACCCCCTCCCCAAAACACCACCAAAAGCAAATGAATGAAAATAAAAGAAAGGGCGTTTAAAAAATCATTCTGTTTTTAGGATGTTTCAGGCTTGAAAAATGTATTGAACTGTCTGCTGCAGGCAAGAGAAAATTCTCTCTGCTTCAGCCTGTTATCTTTTGCTCCCATGGTCGTCTATCTCCTGTAGCTCAAGTGACATGGAATATAATACAGAAAGTATCACCAGAAAGGACAGGAGAGGAGGAGAAAGGCAAACCAAAGGCCCGAAGGGAGGCTCATGCTTTTGAAAGTATTTCATCATCTTTGATCATCACCATCCATCATTATCGTCATCAATTATTTTTAATACGTACCCAAGATCATGGATAACATTGTGATGATAACAAAGAATGGATCTCTGCCTTTAAGTCCTTTTCAATGTAGCAACAGGGAGTGGTTCTGACTGAGCAACAGCAAGCTCCAGAATGTTCTGTGAGAATGATGGCTGAATACACCAAGTGAGAGAACAGTACCAGAAACACCAAGTCAAAACAGTTTGCTGTCAAGCCTGATTCTAACTCATAGCGACCCCATGTATATCAGAGTAACACTGTGTTCCACAGTGTTTTCAAGGCTATGGCATGTCAGAAGCAGTTTACTAGGCCTTTCTTCCAAGAATGCCTCTGGGTGGGTTCATGATGTCAACCTTTTGGTTACTAATTAAGTGCTTAACGGTTTCCACCACACAGTGATCCAAGACGACAGTAGGGTAGGATCATCTGAAATGTTATGCTTTGTTTTCATGATGTTGGAGATTGAAGCACTGTTAGGCAGTTTCCCTTTGTACCTTATCACCACAGAGTTCTCTGGCCCACGTATGATCAAACACTAAGGAATTTATGGTCCTGAACAACATCAGTGTGTTTATAGAAGATTTAACCTAGTAGACAATATGTCTGGAGTCCTGGTAATGTAATAGTTAAAGCGTTCAAGTGCTAACTGAAAGATTGGTGGTTCATATCCACCAGCAGCTCCATGGGAGAAAGAAGAGGCAGTCTACTTCAGTTAAAATTTACAGCCATGGAAACCCTATGGGGCAGTTCCATTCTGTCTTATAGGGTCACTATGAGTTGGAATTAACTTGGTAGCAGTGTTTTTTGTTTGTTTGTGTGTTTTTTGAGGGACAGTTATTTAGAAATAGAGATATGAAACATGGAAATTTGATTTACAGTCTCTTTAGAAAATTCAGAGAATCTGCCAACCTGAGTCCACTGGGCTGGAGCCAAGGGTGACCGCTCCGTGTTGCGCTTGGAACTGGCATGTGAGGGTGATTGTGTGCATCTCTTCTTAACTCTGTGACTTCACATTGCTAGCTTGAATTAATCCATCATGAGAGCATTTGCATGATAAAAATTAGCAAGTGCTACAAATGAGATTCTTTTTTTCATCCAGAGAGCTGATTGTTAGACATTTACCAGCACATCACTATGGCCTCCCCTTCAGAGTGGTACATCAGGGTGTGCAATGCAAAGTCATTTTGAACCATAAGGTTAGTGGTTCAAACTCACCAGCTGCTCCTTAGAAACCCTATACAGGGTCGCTTTGGGTCAGAACCAAGTTGATGGCACTTAACAACAACAATAGCAACAACAGCTCCCTGTCATCTTACTGCAGTGAGGTTAGGTGGGCTGCCTTGGACCCCAATCCATCCAGTTCAAAACAGGAAAACAGGGTTTCAGGGATCTTGGTGCCTCTGTTAAAAAAACCATGCACCCTGTGCCTGGTTCACCATTGTACACCGGAAACAGAGAGAATTATGTTCTAAGTTTCACAGGTCTATAGATGGGAAGGAATTTTGCCCCAGGATGGAACACAGCCAGAGTCTCATCAATTCTTAGATGACTGTGAATATAAATTTTTGGATTTAGAGTTGATGCTGGGTTGGGTTAAGACTTTGGTAGATGATGCAAGAGGGTAAATCTGTTTCACATGTGGGAAGGACATGAATGTTGGGGAGAAGGTCAAAAGGTGAAATGTTATAGACTGAATTTGTGCCCCCCATAACAAGAATACATGAAATTCTAACCCCTGTACTTGTAAAATGACTGTGTTTGGAAACACAGGTTCAGATTTACAGGTGGAGGTATAGTCTAGGAGAGGCGGGTAGTGAGAGATTTCTGAGACCCAGAGAAGGAAGAACTTCATCTAAGCTGGTGAGAGATTTGAATTCCTTATGGGACAGAGACTGGCCCCTTCTTCCTCACAGCATCCCAGATACATGTCCACACGGCCAGATGTCAGGCACCCATGCCTGAGCACCTCAGGAAAGATCCTGTCTTATGATAGTTAGGGGAGGATGCAGGAAAATCACATGCTTCTGAACAGACCACTCTAGCTCTGACCTGGGAACATGGAAGGGACACCTACTGTGTCTTCATAAGCTTGTGACCCATGTAATCACATGGTTCCATGCTTGGTTTAATGCTTTGCTTGGAGTCCTGGAGTCTTGAAGTCCTGGTGTGGTGCTGTGGGTTAATGCGCTGGACTGCAAAGTTGGTTTGATCCACAAGGTCTGTGGTTCAAGCTCACCAGCAGCTTCTCAGAAACCCTAAACAGGGTCACTATGAGTCAGAACAACATCATGGTCTTGAAATTCTTAATCACTTCTGAACAAGAGACCCTGTGTTTCCATTTTATGCTGGGTTCTGGGAACCAGAGACCTGCCCCAATTATTCTGAATGGCATAGCCCTTCACTGGGCACAACCTTCCCTGTGTAGAATCTTCCTGTGCAATCCCAAGAAGGAAGAGGGTCCCTATAATGTCCTGCTATCTCCTATGGATATAGGCTGAGACAGATTTGCAGGTTCAGAAGCCCCGTACAGAACTTATGGTTTCTTGAACAGTTGTAGAGCTGTCTTACTTATACACTAGGTTGATTGTTTTTTGTTTTTTGTTTTTTTCTTTTTTAGCCTAGGGCTGAAATTTGGAAATATAGGAATACGTAAGCCTCTGCCCAAAGGAAGCTCAGAATCTAGTGGGAGTCATGTTCAGGTAAGCCGCAGCTCTTATCCAATAGAACTAAAATCTGTAAAAAGTGCTGTGAGGGTGCAGAAGGGGAAGCAATCATTTCTGTATAAGAGGGGCTTCAAAAAGTTCATGGAAAAACTCCCATTACCTTTTCATTCCATTTTCCACAAACTTTTTGGTAAATAAAATTCAGGAGAATTTGTGGCAGGGCTCTAAAGGCCAACAAGAACTCTCTGGGAGGAAAGGGTGGGAAGGTACTGAAGCTTTTAGTAATAGTGAGGCTCATCTAACAGATTTATACTAATTTGAATAATTACCCTGTGCTGTGGTCATGCTTGAATCATAAAACCATCCCAAGGCTGGTTCAGTCACTTGGCAGCCAAGTATTTCTTGATTATGTGTGGGACAATGTATGGAAACACGTTTCCTTTGACTTGATTCTTGCTTCTGGTGACCCTGTGCATGTGAGAGCTATGCTCCATTGGGTTTTATATGACTGATATCAGAAGTAGATCAGCAGGCCTTTTTTCTGTAGTGCCTCTGGGTGGATTGGAACCTATAATCTTTTGATTAGCAGGTATGCACTTTAACTGTGTCACTCAGGGACTCCTTAGAGATACAAACATGTTTTTTTTTCAGCACATCTTACTGGATGATTCTACCTTATTTTGGTAGCTGGAGCTAAGGTGGGTGAATGACAACAGAAACAAAGGTCAGGCTTTGGCTCTAAATGCTGAGAGAGTGTGAGAAACCTTGTCTTAAAAGAAGTCAGACTTTCTGTGCCTTTGGATTGGATTCTGTTTTCTGACACTGGGCAGAAGGAAACCAGAGAGGAAGTGGGAATGAAGATGTGGGGAGAATCCCAAGAACATAAGGCTCCGAGGCAACCATTCCATAACTCAGCTTATAAAGATGGAAAAACAGGTAGTTGAGGGCAGTGATCCTCAGCCCTATGAAAATGAACAACTCCTTTATGTAGTAAATATTTTGTGAAGTCCGCTTTACTATTTTGCAGTAAAATGAAATTTATGGGTAATAATTTCCATCATGTGACAACCAATTAACACTTATATAAATTTCCAGAAGAGGCCAGTCCTAGGATCCATATGACAATCACTGGGATGTGAACTACAAGGTCCGTGGTTTGAGCCTGCCAGTCACTCTGAGGGAGAAAGATTTGGCTTTCTGCCCCTGCAAAGGTTTAAAGCCTCATAAACCTTATACAGGAGTCCTGGCATGGTGCTGTAGGATCAGCATTAGACTGCAAACCACAAGATCGAAAGTTCAAACCCACCAACTGATCCTTGGAAACCCTATACAGGGTCACTATGAGTTGGAATGACAACATTCTTTCTTTTATAGGGCCAAGGTAAGGTCAAGATCTAAAAGGAAGGAGCAATTATAATAGGGAGGAGCAGTTGTGAAGTAGGTGGGGAATGGCCTGAGGAAGTTATGCAGAGTGTCTCCATTGCTGAGGGTCCTCAAGACCTAAAGAATTAAGGATGGTGGTGGTGCTGAGGGTATGTGTAGGAAGGGCAGAGCCACACTGAGTGTTTTGAGCACCAATGTGAACTGGATGCACATGAAGGACTAGGAGGTAGGGAGGTTGTTGTTGTTAGGTGCCATAGAGTTGGTACCGACTCATAGCAACCCTATGCACAACATAACGAAACATTGCCTGGTCCTGGGCCAACCACAGTTGTTGCCATGTTTAAGCCCATTGATGTTGCCACCTTGCCAATCCATCTCATTGGGTGTCTTCCTCTTTTTCTCTGACCCTCCACCTTACCAAACATGACATCTTTCTCCAGTGAGTGGTCCCTCCTGACAATATGTTTGAAGTATGAGAGATGAATTGTGGCCATCCTGGCCTCCAAGGAGCACTCTGGCTGCACTTCTTCCAACACAGATCTGTTGGTTCTTTTGGCAGCCCATGGCATTTTCAATATTCTTCTCTAACACTATAATTCAAAAGCATCAGTTCTTCTACGGTTTTCTTTTATTCACTGTCCAGCTTTCGCATGCATAAAGGTTACTAAAAATACCATGGCTTGGGTCAGGCATACCTTAGTTCTCAAGCTGATATCTTAGCTCTTCAACATTTAAAAAAGGTCTTGTGCATCAGATTTGCCTAATGCAATACATCGTTTGATTTCTTGACTGTTGCTTCCATGAGTGTTGATAGTTGATCCAAGAAGAATGACGTCCTTGATAACGTCAATCTTTTCTCTATTGATAAGAATGTTGTTTATTGGTCCAGTGGTGAGGATTTTTATTTTCTTTACATTGAGATACAATCCATACCAAAGGCTGTGGTCTTTGATCTTTATCAATAAATATTTTAAGTTCTCTTCACTTTCAGCAAGCAAGGTTGTACCATCTGTATATCACAGGTTGTTAATGAGCCTTCCTCCAATCCTGATGCCATGTTTTTCTTCATATAACCCAGTTTCTCAGATTATTTGCTCAGTATGCAAGTTGAGTAAGTATGGTGAAAGAATACAACTCTGTCACATACCTTTCCTAAGTTTAAATCATTCCTTGTTTCCATGTTCTGTTCGAACAACTGCCTCTTAGTCTAGGTACAGATCCCTCATGAGCACAATTTAGTGTCCCGGAATACTCATTCTTTGCAACGTTGTCCATAGCCTGTCATGGTCCACACAATTGAAAGCCAATAGTCAATAAAGCACAGGCAAACATCTTTCTGGCATTCTCGGCTTTCAGCCAAGATCCATTGGACATCAGCAGTAAAATCCTTCATTCCATGTCCTCTTCTGAATCTGGCTTGGACCTCTGGAAGTTCTCTGTCAATGTACGTTTGTAGCCATTTCTGTATTACCTTTAGTAAAACTTTACTCACATGAGATATCAAAGACATTTTCTGAAGATTTCTGCCTTCCGTTGGGTCACCTCTCTTTGGAATGGGCACAAATACGGATCTCTTCCAATTAGTTGGCCACATAGTTGTCTTCCAAATTTCTTGCCATAGATGAGTGAGTTGGCTAGATCTAAAGGAGCTTTGTGCTGGGAGTGGAGAATGACTTGCAAGACTTGACTACTTAAACTAGAAGGAATGAGGACGTTTCAGTAGATTCCATTGTATAGATACAATTGCACCAAATCCCATCCTACAAAAGCACAGTGATAGGAACATAGAGTCTTATTTTTCTACATGTGGAGTTTATGGACTGACGTTATTTTATTTTACTTTGTTTTTCAACTTTTTGTTGTGAATTCAGTGATACTTTACAGATAAGATCACCAGCAAACAATATACTTTGTTTCATCTCAACGATTGCAATCCCTTCCATGCAACAGCAGTTTTCCCACTACCTCCCTGTGTTCCTGTTTTCATTCCACTCTCCTTCCCTTTCCCTTCTCAACTCTGTCCTTAGGTAAATGTCACTCTTTTGAAGTTGAATTATTGGCAATTCTATGATGAGTATACCTTGTTCTTGTTGTTGTCCCTGTATATATCTATCTAACGCTTGGCTGAAAATTGGGCCAGGAAGTGAGTTCTATTCCAGACCTGAAGAGTGGTTGAGGACCCTAGTCTGGGCTTCCTCCATTCTTGCTGATGTGTAAGTCCAATCTTTTTTTTTTTTTTAAGTAACTTTGAGTTTTGTTGCACATTTTCTCTCACTCTATCTGGCACCTTCTAATGTGACCTCTTTCAGAGCAGTTCAGTAGGGGTAGCCAGGTACCATCCTTTTACTGTGGTCTCAGAGTTGTGGTGACTGATGTTCACATGCTCCATTGGTCCATTGGACTAGTTGATTCCAAGCATCTTCAATTTTCATCTCTCTTCTTTTTTCTTCTCATGGAGAGACCAATTTGTTGTTGTTGTTGTTAAGTACCATGGAGTTGGTTACGACTCATAGTGACCCTGCACAGGGTTTCCAAGGCTGTAAATCTTTATGGGAGCAGAAACTCTCATCTTTCTCCTGCAGAACAGCTAGTAATTTCAAACTGCCAACCTTGAGGTTAGCAACCTGATTCGTAACCAATACACTACCAGAGAGTTGCATGGTAGCTCATGAGCTTCTAAGATCCCAGATGCTACTCACCAAAGTAAAATGTAGAATATTGTCTTTGTGGACTATGCTATACCAATTGACCATTGGTATACCCTGAGACTACAGTCCTGAGCCCCAAGCCCAGAAACACATTGCCGTAAGATGTTTGATAATATGTAAAATGATTTCATCATTTTGCCTGCTGTATGTGTCACTTCATTTATAGGTGTATTTGCAGCAAAGGTAAATACCCACGTATAATGTGGTTTTTTTTGGTAAAGTATCTGTTCATGTCCTCTGTCCGTTTTTAAAATTGGGTTGTTTGATTTTTTCTTGTAGAGGTTTTGTAGTTTTCTATAAATTTTAGATATTAGTGCTTGGTCTGATGTTTTGTTGCAAAAAAATTTTTTTTCCCAGTCTGTGGACTCTTGCTTTATTCTTTGCAAATCTTTTGATTCATATAAGTGTCTAATTTTCAGGAGATTCTAGTCATGTATTTTGCTTTCTACTGTTTGTGTGATTTTAGTTATGTAGTATATTGATGCCATTTATTAGAGTCAGTCCCTAAGTTTGTCCCTACTTTTTATTTATTTTTTTATTGATGATCTTTATAGTTCTAGGTTTACATTTAGGTCTTTTATCCACATTGAGTTTATTTTTGTGTATGATGTGAGGTATGGGTCTTGTTTCATTCTTCTGCAAATTGATTTACAGTTTTGCCAGCATCATTTGCTGATGAGACTTTCTGTTCCCCATTTAATGAATGTATTTTGGCTCTTTGTCAAAGATCAGGTGACTGTCTGTGAATGGTTGTATTTCTGGAGTCTCAATTATGTTCCATTGGACTATATATCTTTTGTATCAGTACCAGGCTGTTTTGACTACTGTGGCTGTGTAGTAGATGTTTAGATCAGGGAGTGAGAAGCCTCTTTGTTGTTCTTAAGTAGTATTTTTATTTTCTGAAGTCTTTTTCCTGTACATATAAAGTTAGTGATCAATTTTCCCATTTCATTAAAGAATAATGTTGGAATATGTATTGGGATTATATTATATCTATAGATAGCTTAGGGTAGTGTTGAGATATTTTCACAATGTTAAACCTTCCTATTCATGAGCATGGTATATTCTTTCATTTTTTGTAAGTCTCTTTAGGTTTCTTGTAGCAATTCTTTTTGTTTACTTTGTATAGGTCTTTTGTTTTTCTGGTTAGATTTATTCCTAAGTATTTCATCTTTTGGGTGGCTTTTGTAAATGGTATTATTTTCCTGATTTCCTTTTTAGAGTTCTTTTTATTCGTATAGAGGAATCCAACTGATTTTTATATATTGATCTTGTATCCTGCCACTTTGCTGAATCTTTCAATAAGTTCCAATAATTTTCCTGCTGAGTCTTTGGGATTTTCTATCTATAGGATCATATCATCTGCAGAGGGAATTTTACTTCTTCTTTGCCAATTTGGATACATTTAATTTTCCTTTCTTGCTTTATAGCTCTGGCTAAGATTTCCAACACAATATTGAATAGGAGTGGTGATAAAGGACATCCTTGTCTGGTTCCTATTTTCAAAGGGGATGCTTTCAGCTTATCTCCATTGAGATTTATATGTTGGATTTGTACATGTGCCCTTAAGTATGTTGAGGAATTTCACTTTTATTCCTATTTTGTTGAGTGTTTTTATCAGGAATGGATTTTGTGAAATGTCTTTTCTGCATCAATCAGCATGATCATGTGATTCTTTTTCTTTGTTTTATTCATGTGGTGAATTACGTTGATTATTTTTCTAATAATGAATCATCCTTGCATCCCTAGTATTTTTCAAATTTGTTGAAGTACAGTTTTCTATAAAATTCTGTTAATATCCTTTTATTTCCATTGGGTCTGCTGTGACATCACCCAGGTTGTCTGTTTTGGGCAACCAATTGAGGTGTAGTTCATGCAGTCCCCTGGACTGACACTGTTACTTGCTACACTGGCATGGCACTGTAGGATAAACACTTGACCACAAGATCAGTTTGAACTGCAAAGTTGGTGGTTCAAACTCACCATCCACTTCTTGAAAACTGTATACAGGGTTGCTATGAGTCAGAACTCACTCAACAGCACTTAGCAACAACAACAAACAATTATGTTCAGAAGAACCCATCGTTTGACTGAGTTTATCCTTCTTTATACCTCTTGTAACATGAAAGTGTAACTGCAGTTTATGATCTGTTGCCTAAGCCAGATCTTTGCTGTTTAAAAAATCAAACCATGCCCACTTATTGGAAGATGAAGATTCTGGTGCAATGTTAAGATAATCTGAAAGCTTTATGAAGCAGATGAAAGAGAAAAGATTTTGAGTTTATGCCCATGGAAGGTAAAATGTAACTGCCTCTTAAAAACAACAACAAACCATACTTGTTGCCTTATAGTAGATTCCTACTTAGGTACTGCAAAGGACAGAGTAAAGTTACCCCATAGGGTTTCTAAAACTATAATCTTTATGGGAGCAGAGAGTCACATTTTTCTCCCTTGAGGTTCATACTGTAGACCTTTTGGTTAGCAGCCAAGCTCTTACCTGTTGAGCAACCAGGACTGCCATATTGACTCTTTGTTGTTGTTGTTGTTGTTAAGTGCCGTTGAGTCAGTTCTGACTCATAGTGACACTGTATAGGCTTTCCTAGGAGTGGTTGGTGAGTTTGAACCACCAACCTTTTGGTTCAAACCAACCTTGTGGTCCAATGCTTATCCTATGGTGGCACATCAGGACTCCATACTGCCTTTTTGTTGTTATTGTAGTGTGCTGTCAAGTTGGGTTTGACTCACAGTGACCCTGTATAGGATTTCCAAGAGCAGCTGGTGAGCTTGAACTACCAACCTTGCAGTTCAAATAGACTTTTCAGTACAGCACATTAACCCACAGCCCCACACTAGGACTCTGTCAGGACACACCAGGACAGTGACATTAGGGGACAATAATCCTGAAGCTTGCAGAGATGAGGTTGTTGATGATGAATATTTCTGCTTTAGGCTCCATACTTAAGTGCTGGATTGCGAACCACAGGTCTGCAGTTTGAGCCTGCCAGACTGCTCTATGGGAGAAAGAGGAGGCTTTCTGCTCCTGTAAAGATGTAAAGTCTCAGAGAACCTATACAGGGTTGCTATGAGTAAGCATCGACTTGATGACACTTAACAATAGCAACAAGGGACAAGAGCAAGGGATTAGAGAGAGAAAACCCTTGATATGAATTTGTTTTAGTTATTTACCTCATTCACTTAACCTCTTGGGAACTCAGCTTTTCATCTATATAATGGAGGTAAAAACACCAACCTTGCCAATCACAGGGGTGTATAAATCAGATGTATAATGTATATAAAGTCACATGTGAAGTCCAAGTTGTTAATTATTGTCACAAAAATCTAATCAGAGCAACTAATTTTGCATTCAGATGTTCAGCTGGGGATAAGTTGAATTTCTTTGGACTCAATGGCTTCGGCCTCAGATTATAACTACTTGTTGTTGTTGTTGTTAAGTGCCTTCGAGTCGGAACCGACCCATAGCGACCCTGTACAGAGTTTCCGAGGGTGTAAATCCTTACGGGAGTAGAAAGCCTCATCTTTCTCCCGCGGAGCGGCTGATAGTTTCGAACCACTGATCTTAAGGTTCGCAGCCCGATTCGTAACCACTACGCTACCATAACTACTTAGGGTTCTTTAATTGGCAATTTAAGATGAAAAATTTCTTTGAAAGTAATTTAACCATGCTGCAAATGAACCTGGAGATAGGTTTCATTATACAGAAGAGTAAAATGTAAGCAACTAATTGCAATGTAAAATGTAAACAACCACCACTAATCTGTCAGTTGTCATTCTGTGATGGCTTGTGTTGCCATATCACGGGTATTTTAAGTAACATCAGGGTCACCCATGGTGGACAGCTTTCAGTGGAGTTTCCAGACTAATATAGACTAGGAAGAAGAGGCAGACTATTTATGAAGGGCTAGCCACAGAAAATCTTATGAATATCAGCAGAACATGGTCCAATGTAGTGCCAAAAGATGAACCACTCAGGTTGTAAGGCACTCAAAATACAACTGGGGAAGAGCTGCTTCCTCAAGGTAGAGCCAACTTTAATGATGAGGATAGAGCAAAACTTTTAGGACCTTCATTTGCTGATGGGACAAACTCAAAATGGGAAGAAACAGCTAAATATAAACATCCATTAATAATTAGAACATAGAATGTACAAAGCAAGAATGTAGGATAATTGGAAGTTGTCAAAAACGAACATATAACTCATAAAGATTGATGTCCTAGACCTTAGTTACCTGAAATGGACACACATTAACTATTTTGAATTGGACAATCATACAGTTTACTGTGCTGGGAAAAACATATTGAAGAGGAATGGCATTGCATTCATCATCAAAAAGAGCATTTTAAGATCTATATTGAAGTGCAATGCTGTTGGTGATAGGATAATATCCATGTCTACAAGGAAGACCAGTTAATATGATTATTATTCAAATTACACAACAACTGCTAAAGCCAATGATGAAGAAATTGAAGAATCCTACCAACTTCTTCAGTCTGAAATTGATCAAACATGTAATCAAAATGCAATGACATTATTGGTGATTGGATGCTCAAGTTCGAAACAAAGAAAAAGGATCAGTAGTTAGCAACTATGGCCTAGATGATAGAAACAATGCTGGAGATCGCATGATAGACTTTTGCAAGACCAATGACTTATTGAAAAATTTTCAACAATATAAATGACATCTATACATGTGGCTCTCACCAGATGGAATATATAGGAATCAAACTGACTACACTTGTGGGAAGAGACAATGGAGAAACTTAATTTCATCAGCCAAAACAAGGTTAGGGACTGACTGTAGAACAAATAGTCAATTGCTCATATGCAAGTTCAGGCTGAAGCTGAAGAAAATTACAAGTCCATGAGAGTCAAAATAATACCTTGAGTAAATACCACTTGAATTTAGAGACTATCTCAAGAGCTGATTTGACACATTAGATACTAATGACCAGAATAGTTGTAGGATGACACCAGGAATATCATATATGAAGAAAGCAAAAAAACATCATTAAAAACCCAGAAAAGACCAAAATGGATGTCTGAAGAGACTCTGAAGCTTGCTTTTGAATGAAAAGAAGCTAAAGTGACTGAAAGAAATGAAGAAAATAAGAGTTAAACAGAAAATTTCAAAGGGCAACTGGGGAAGACAAAGTATAGTATTATAATGAAATGTTTAAAAGACCTTGACTTAGACAATCAAAAGGGAAGAACATGTTCAACATTTCTCAAGCTGCAAGAACTGAAGAAAAACTTTGGCCTCGGGTTGCAATATTGAAGGATTCTATGGAAAAATACTAAATGATGTAGGAAACATCAAAAGATGGGAGGATTACACAGTCACTGTATCAAAAATAATTCTTCAATCAGTGTTCAACCATTGTAAGAGGTACCATATGATCAAGAACTGATGATACTAAAGGAAGAAATCCAAGCTGTTTTGAAGGCATTGGCAATAAACAAGATTCTGGTCATTGATGGAATACCAATGGAAGTGTTTCAACAAACTGATACAGCACTATAGGCACTCACTCAACTACCAAGAAATTTGGAAGACTTGATCAACCAATTAGAAGAGATCCAAATTTGTTCTTGTGTGGTGCTGTAGGAGAGGTACTGGACTGCTAACCACAAAGTCAACAGTTCATACTCACCAGCTGCTACTTGGATGCTCTGTACAGGGTCTCAATGACTTGGAACTGACTTGATAGCACTGATAACAACAACTTGTCTGTCAGTTTGTTGTACTGTGGTGGCTTGTGAGTTGCTGTGATTCTGGAAGCTATGCCACAGGAATTTTAAATACAAGCAGGGCCACCCATGGTTGACAGGTTTCAGATGAGCTTCCAGACAAAGACAGACTAGGAAGAAGGAGAGACGAGCTACTTCTGAATATTTAATCACTGAAAATCTTATGACTAACAGAGACACACTGTCAGATATAGTGCCAGAAAATGAGCCCCTCATGTTGGAAGGCACTGAAAATGAGATTGGGGAAGAACTGCCTCCTCAAAGCAGAGTTGACCATGATGGCATGAATGGAATAAAGCCCGTGGGAGTAAAGCCCCCCGGACCTTCATTTGATGATGGGCATGGCTCAAAATGAAGAGAAACAGCTGTAAACATCCATTAACAATCAGAACATGGAATGTATGAAATATGAATCTAGGAAAATTGGTAATTGTCAAAAAATAAATGTAACACATAAAAATCGGTATCTTAGGCATTAGTGAGCTGAAATGGACTGGTATTGGCCATTTTGAATGTGACAACCACTATGCCAGGAATGACGAATTGAAGAGGCATGTTGTTGCATTTATTGTCAAAGAGAACATATCAAGATCAGTCATGAGGTACAACGCTGTGTGTGAGACGATAATATCCATGCACTTACAAGGAAGACTAGTTAATACCACTATTATTCAAATTTATACACCCACCACTAATGTCAGTAAGGTAAAATAGATGAATTCTACCAACTTCTTTAATCTGAAATTGACCAAACATGCAATCAAGATATAGTGATAATCACTGGAATTTGGAATACAACGGTTAGAAATAGAGAGGAAGGATCAGAAGTTGGAAAATATGGCCTTGGTGATAGAAATGATGCTGAAAATTGCATGATAGAATTCTGAAAAAGCAAGGTTTTTTTCATTTCAAATACCTTTTTTAAACAGTTAAGACACAACTGTACACATGGACCTCACCAGATGGAATACACAAAAATCAAATTGACTACATCTATGGAAAGAGACAGTGGAAAAGCTCCATATCACCAGCCAAAATAAGGCCAGGGACAGATTGAAGAACAGATCATCAGTTGCCCATCTGCAAATTCAGACTGAAGCTGAAACAAATGACAACAAGTCCACAAGAGCCAAAATATGACCTTGAATATATCCCACCTGTATTTAGAGAACATCTGAAGATTTGATACATTAGACACTAAAGACCGAAGATCAGAAGAGTTGTGGGATAACATCAAGAACATCACACAGGAAGAAAGCAAAAAGTCATTAAGAAGACAAGAAAGAAGGAAAAGATCAAAATGGGTGTCAGAAGAGACTCTGAAACTTGTTCTCCAGCATAGAGATGCTAAAGCAAGTGGAAAAAATCAGGAGGTATAAGAGCTGAACAGAAAGTTTCAAAGGTTAGCTCAAGAAGACAAAGTCAAATATTACAATTAAATGTGCAAAGATCTGGAGTTAGAAAACCAAAAAGGAAGAACATGCTCAGCATTTCTCAAGCTGGGGAAACTGAAGAAAACATTCAAGCCTTGACTTTCATTATTGAAGGATTCTTTGAGCAAATTATTGAATGATTCAGAAAGCATCAAAAGAAAATGGAAGGAATACACAGTCACTGTACCAAAAGGAAATGATTGATGTTCAACCATTTCAAAAGGTAGCATAAGATCAAGAGCTAATGATACTGAAGGAAAAAGTCCAAGGTGTACTGAAGGAATTGGCAAAGAACAAGGCACTAGGAATTGATGAAATACAAATTGAAATACTTTAAGAAAGTGAGGCGGCACAGGAGGTACTCACTCATCTATGCCAAGAAATTTGGAAGACAACTATCTGGCTGTCTGATTGGAAGAAATCCCTATTTGTGTCCATTCCAAAGAGAGGTGACACAATGGAATGCAGAAATCATTGGATAATAACTTTGATATCTTGTGAGTAAAGTTTTACTAAAGGTAATACAGAAATGGCTGCAACCGTACATTGACAGAGAACTTCTAGAGGTTCAAGCTGGATTTAGAAGAGGAAGTGGAATGAGGGATATCATTGCTAATGTCCAATGGAACTTGGCTGAAAGCAGCTAATACCAGAAACATGCTTACTTGTGCTTTATTGACTATGCAGAGACCTTTGATTATGTGGATCATAGCAAGCTATGGACAACATTTAGAAGTATGAGTATTCCAAAATACTAATTGTGTCAAAAGCAACCTGTACATGAACCAAGAAGCAGTTGTTCAAACAGAACATGGGAATATTGAATGGTTTAAAATTAGGAAAATTATGTGACAGGCTTGTATTCTTTCACTATACTTATTCAACCTGTATGCTAAGCAAATAATCTGAGAAGCTGGGTTATATGGGGTTATATGAAGAGAAACGTGGCAT
>NW_006408546.1:11803231-11821347 GCF_000296735.1 Chrysochloris asiatica | reverse complement strand
TCTTGAGAGGTTCTTTTTGATGATGCGTGTGATGCCATTCCTTTTCAATTTGTTACTCCCAGCATAGTAAACCATGTGATTGTCATATTTAAAATGGTTATGCCCATATCAACTTATTAATGCTTGTCATATCGATGTTTGTGTTCGATTTCATTTTTGACAACTTTCAATTTTTCTATACTCATACTTTGTATATTTCATGTTCTAATTATTAATGGGTGGTTACAGCTGTTTCTCATTTTGAGTTGTGCCCCATCAGCAAATGAAGTTCCTGAAAAGTTTACTCCATTAACTTCACCATGGTCAAATGTACTTTGAGGAGGCAGCTCTTTCCCAGGGGCATTTTGAGTGTTTTTCAACCTCAAGGGCTTATTTCCAGCACCATTTCTGACAATAATCTGGTGCTCTTCATCATGTTTCAATATTCATTCAATATTCTGGGGCTATCTGACAGTGTTCCACTGCTATTCCTAAAGTTCTCAGTTACTAAATATTCAGAAGTAGTCTGTCTCTCCCTCTTCCTCATCTGTCTTGGTCTGGAAATTCAGCTGAAACCTCTCCACCATGGGTGAGCCTACTGGTATTTAAATTGTTGATAGCACAGCCTCCAGAGACACAGCAACATGCAAGCCATCACAGTCTGACAAACTTGGCCAGACTATACTGTTGTTTTTGTTAAGTGCCGTTGAGTCTGTCATGAGTAATTGTGCCCTATATAGTATATCTGAGGAGCAGCTAGTGGGTTTGACCCACCAACCCGTAGTTTGAAGTCCAGTGCTTATCCTACAATGGGAGACTATGTTAGTATGAGCTTAATTTTGATCACTTATTTCTGTCTCATTGGCTCTTGATCAATTCTCTAGCCTGACTTGTTTGTTAAAGGCTTATTTGAGATCCATCTAGTCATTCTCCAATTCTGTTGAATTGTCTCATTTGAACATATGCTTGGGCTTGGTCCTGTGCGATGCATCAAGGAATCAGGTATGGACACTACTGTGGAGGCCAAGTAACTACCTTCTGAACTCTTTACTGCTTTTTCTATTTTTGATGCTATTTCTTGCATCTTCACTGTTCTCCACAGTTTGTTATGATCCACGCAGTTGAATATCATTTATACTTCACTTAGCTGATTATTTTATTGGGATTTCCTGAGTGATTTTTTTTTTTTTTTTTAGGTGGATGAGGGATGGAAGGATTATTTGTAGGCTGTTTGGGTGTAAAAGGATAAGATTATGGGAGAGTGTGGCTATGTAGCATAAGCAGTGAACTGCTAACCAAAAGGTCAGTGTTCAAACTCATTAGCTGCTTCTTGAAAACCCTATACAGGGTCGCTATGAATTGGAACTCACTTGATGGTACTTAACAGCAGCACTAACATGACAGAATTATGTCAAGAAGACTTTGTCTCTAGAAACAAAGTAAATTGCCATGTCAAGGCAAATGATGATAGTCAAAAAGTATTGCTCCTAGGGTTCCAGTTCAGACACACACAGGTTTATTCCAAACAAAGAATGTTTAAGCATCTATGATTAGTGGATGGCTGTACACAATTTCTTTCAGAGACTTGCCTTAGTCTCATCAATTCTGAATCACAGTGACCCTGAAAAGGTTTTCCTAGGTTGTAAATCTTTACCAGTGCAGAAAGCCTCATCTTTCTCCCATGGATCAGCTGGGGAGCTTGAGTTGCCAACTTTGTGGTTACCAATCTGCTGCTTACCCTACAGGGCCATTAAGGCTCCATATTTTCATTATTGTTGTTACGTACTGTTGAGTCGATTCTGACCCATAATGACTCTGTATAGGGTTTCCAAGGAGTAGCTGGTGAGCTTGAACTGCTGACCTTGCAGTTCAAATGGTCTTACAGTCTGGCGCATTAACCCACAGCACCACACCAGGACTCCATTTGTTGTTGTTGTTCTTAGGTGCCATCGAGTCGGTACCAACTCATAGCGACTTTATGCACAGCAGAATGAAACACTGCCCGATCCTGGGCCAACCTCACTACTGTTGCCATGCTTGAGTTCATTGATGCTGCAGTTAGGGTGCCTTAAAAACAAAGGTTCAATTAAAATAATGGCTTCTGAGGGGATTTGTTGGGACAGATAAATTAAAGGCAAAGAGGTCAGTTTAGAAAGTTATGGCAACTATTTTCGGGGACTCCAAGGGTGTGATCTTGATTGATTTTCTCCAAGGATGTGGACAAATGTAGGGACTTATCAGGAAACACTTTTAAGGAAAATGCATTGGTGAGAAAAAGACCAAGAGTGTTGTACCAAGGAATTTTTTTTTTTTCCCATCACAACAATACCCCTGCTCATTCTTGAATGTAGCAAGTATTGTCTTAGGAGAATTTCATTGGGAACCCTTATTCCATCCACTCTACAGGCCTGATTGTGCCTCTTCAGGCTTCTTTATGTTCTGTCCATTCAAGGAACATTAAAAAGGAACAGGATTTGAGTCCTTGAGGGCAACAAAATTTCTGTTTTGACATGGTATAAATCAAAAGAGCATGGAATTCATTGGAAAAGGTTGTTGTTGTTGTTAGGTGTCAATGAGTCGGTACCGACTCATAGCGACCCTATGTACAACAGAATGAAACACTGCCCAGTCCTGGGCCAACCTCACTATAGTTGCCACACTTGAGCCCATTGATGTAGTCACTTTGCCAATCCATCTCATTGGGGTCTTCCTCTTTTTCTGTGACCCACCACCTGACCGAACATGATATCCTTTTCCAGCGACTGGTCCCTACTGACAATATGTCTGAAGTATGACAGATGAAGTCTGACCATCTTGGCCTCCAAGGAGCACTCTGGCTGCACTTCCTCCAACACAGATATGTTTGTTCTTTTGGAAGCCCATGGCACTTTCAATATTCTCCTCCAGCACCATAACTCAAGTGCATCAATTCTTCTATGGTCTTCCTTATTCACTGTCCATCTTTGGCATGCATATGAGGTTAATGAAAATATCATGGCTTGGGTCAGGTGAACCTTAGTCCTCAAGCTGACATCTTTGCTCTTCAACTCTTTACAAAATCAAGTGCAGCCAATTTGCCTAATGCAATATGTCATTTGATTTCTTGACTGCTGTTTCCATGAGTGCTGATAGTTGATCCAAGAAGAATGAAGTCCTTGACAACTTCAATCTTTTTTCCATTGATGAGAATGTTGCTTTTTGGTCCAGTGGTGAGGATTCTTGTTTTCTTTACATTGAGATGTAATCTATGCAGAAGGCTGTGGTCTTTGATCTTTATCAGTAAATATTTTAAGTCCTCTTCACTTTCTGCAAGCAAGGTTATATCATCTGCGTATCACAGGTAGTTAATGAGTCTTCCTCCAATCCTGATGCCATGTTTTTCTTCATATAACACAGCTTCTTGGATTATTTGCTCAGCATACAGGGTGAATAAGTATGGTGAAAGAATACAAACTTGTCGTACAACTTTCCTAATTTCAAACCATTTAATGTTCCCGTGTTCTGTTTGAACAACTGCCTCTTGGTCTATGTACAGGTTCCTCATGAGCACAATGAAGTGTCGAGAATACTCATACTTCACAATGTTGTCCATAGCTAGTCATGATCCACACAATCAAAGGCCTTTGCATAGCCAATAAAGCACAGGTAAGCATCTTTCTGATATTCTCTGCTTTCAGCCAAGATCCACCGGACATTAGCAATGATATCCCTTGTTCCATGTCCTCTTCAGAATCCAGCTAGAACCTCTGGAAGTTCTCTGTCAATGTATGCTTTCAGCCATTTCTTCATGACCTTTAATAAAACTTTACTCACATGAGGTATCAAAGATATTGTCTGATGATTTCCTTATTCTTCTGGGTCACCTCTGTTTGGAATGGTCACAAATATAGATTTCTTTTAATCAGTTGGCCAGATAATTGTCTTCCAAATTTCTTGGCATACATGAGTGAGTGTCTCCAGTGCTGCCTCAGTGTCTTGAAAGATTTCAGTTTTTATTCAGTCAATTCCTTGTTCCTTGTTCTTCTCCAATTCCTTTAATACACCTTGGACTTCTTCCTTCAGTATCGTTGGCTCTTAATCTTATGCTACCTCTTGAAACAGTTGAACACCAACCATTTCCTTTGGTACAGTTACTCTGTGTATTCCCGCCATCATCTTTTGATGCTTCCTGCATCATTCAATAACAAAAGTTGTGACTTGAATTTTTTCTTAAATTCTCCCAGCTTGAGAAATGTTAAGCATGTTCTTCCCTTTGGGTTTTCTGACTCCAGATCTTTGCACATTTCATTATAATATTTGACTTTGTCTTCTCTAGCTGACCTTTGAAGTTTTCTGTTCAGGTCTTGGACCTCCTAATTTCTTTCATTTGTTTTTATCATCTCTATGCCGGAGGGCAAGTTTCAGTGTCTCTTCTGACATCTGTTTTCATACTTTCCTTCTTTCTTATTAATGACTTTTTGCTTTCTTCATGTATGTTGTACTTGGTGTCATCCCACAACTCTTCTGGTCTTCAGTCTTTAGTGTTAAATATATAAAATCTGTTCTTCAGATGATCTCTAAATTCAGGTGGGATATATTTATATTTTGACTCTCATGAACTTGTTTTCATTTTCTTCAGCTTCATTCTGAATTTGCATATGAGCAATTGATGGTCTGTTCCATGATCTGTCCCTGCCCTTGTTTTTACTGATGATTTGGAGTTTTTCCACCGACTCTTTCCACAGATGTTGTCAATTTGATTTCTGTGTATTCCATCTGGTGAGGTCCATGTGTATGATCATCTCTTATGATGTTTAAAGAAGGTATTTGAAATGAACAAATCATTGATTTTGCAGAATTCAATCATGCTATCTCCAGCATCATTTCTATCACCAAGGCCATATTTTCCAATTACTGATCTTTCCTCTTTGCTCCCAACCTTTGAATTCCAATCATTAGTAATGATCAATACATCTTGATTACATGTTTGATCTCTTTCAGATTGAAGAAGTTGGTAGAATTCTTCTATTTCATCTTTACTGGCTTTAGTGGTTGGTGCATAAATTTGCATAATAGTGGTATTAACTTTTCTTCCCTGTAGGTGCATGGATATTATCCTATCACAGACAGAGTTGTACCTCACAACCGATCTTGATATGTTCTTTTTGACTATGAATGTGACAACATTCTTCTTCAATTTGTCATTCCTAGCATAGTATTTTTCAGATTCAAAATGGCCAATATCAGTCCATTTCAGCTCACTGATACCTAAGATATAAAAAAATTTTAAATGTTTTATTGTGAATTTTTATTGTGATAGTTTACATGGGAGATAGTTTTACATTCATCCTATCATATATCATTTCATCCCCATGGTTATAATCCCTTCCATGCATCATCAACCAACCAAAGGGTATACTCTACAAGCCTGCCTCCTGGTCATCAGCACACAGCCCCTCTCCCTCTCTGTGTCTAAAGTCCCCAGCTGCTCCATCTCTCCACGTCATCGTCTCTGCCTCCACCTCTGGCATCACTGCTTCTCTGGGTAGGGTCCCGCTCTCTGCTCTTCTCCCTTGATGGTCCCAGGGACCTCCACTCCTAGACTGAAAAGTTAATCACGCCCCTCCCTTTGCCTCAAAATATCCACCTTTACATTTCCAACCCTTACAATCAGTCCTGATAACTATTATTCATGAATGTATTACAAGAGACCTATCCGCATTTCATTTCATCAGCCCCGCCTAGACAGATTGGATACTATTCAGTGGGGATTCTACTTTCCTCCAGGCCCTCTGGATCTAGGTTCCTTCTTAAAAGCTTGTAAACCAGTCACTACTTGCCTTTGTAGCACCCCCACCCCCACCCCACTTTGGGTAGTCAATGTCCAAGTTGCCCATCCCCGTCTACTCTGTGTACGGGAGTGGGAATGATCCTTGTTGTAAAGATTTGTTCCCTCTTTTGAGCTACTGCAGGTCAAGTTCATCAAATTGTATCAGATTACTCTTTTTTTCCTCTTCTTTCTTCTTCTAGTTAAGCTCTGATCATCCAGTCATTGAAGCCAGGTCAAGTGGGTATTATCTGCAAGTGTGGGTATTCTTGTGCATATGCCCTCTCTTCTTATCAGTTGGATGCTTCACTCTCCACTCTAGTCCTCTGTGTCTGTGTCACTGACTCTGGGCCCAAGAGTTCCCAAATCTTGCCACTCTGCTGACCAACCAGGTCTCCACCTGGTTCATAGGAGTCTATTGAACATTGTAGGGCTTAGCTTGCAGCTTCATTGCTGTTTTTCCCTCACTTCCCCTTACGGTGTCGAGCGTGGTCACCAATCAGAGCGTGTATTCCCATTGGGTCTTAGTCTTAGAAGGGTGTTTGCCCTGAGGGGACCCAACCACTTGCCATGATGTCTCCTGGGCAAGCAACTTGCTTGTTCTTGTAGTAACAGTCAGTCTACCTATATTGTTTTGTATTTTTCCTGTAGGTCTTCCTTTCAAGAAGTATCTTCTCTTCTAGCTGCTTCAGCCTGGTCTGCTCGTCCTTTCAAGTGGAAATTTCCCATCTCTGAAGATTCTGGATGTGGTTCAGGATTCTAGCTATAGTCTTATTTAACGTAGAGGCTCCACAGGAAGCCTCTTTTACTGGGCACGTTGTAGCCCCATTTTATGTATTCCAATCAGTTATAGGCAGAAGACGGACTTACAAGCTTTCTATGGTAAGATATCAATTTTTTTGTGTTACATTTCATTTTTTGACAATTTCCAATTTTCCTAGACTTTGTACATTCCATGTTCTGATTATTAACGGACGTTTACAGATGTTTCTCTTCATTTTGAGTTATGCCTCATTAGCAAATGAAGGTCCTGAGGGCTTTATTCCCATGGGCTTTACTCCATTCACGTCATCATGGTCAACTCTGCCTTGAGGAGGTAGCTCTTCCCCAGTCACATTCTGAATGACTTCCAACCTGAGAGGCTCATTTTCTGGCACTACATCTGACTGTGTTTCTCTGCTATTCATATGATTTTCAGTGACTAATATTCAGAAGTAGTTCTTCTTTCCTTTTTCCTAGTCTGTCTTTGTCTGGAAGCTCATCTGAAACCTGTCCATCATGGGTGACCCTGCTGGCATTTAAAATACCTGTGGCATGGCTTACAGAATCACAGCAACTCACAAGCCACCAGAGTATGACAAACTGACAGAGGAGTGGTAGTTAGAGCGATGGAAACACCATCTTTAGTAGTGTATATACCTAGAATATGTCATATTAATATTTTTGTTTAATAATTGTTTCTTTGATTTTGTAGCAATATTTTTTACTTATTCTTTTATACAGCTGTTGTAGTTAAGGGCTGTCAACTGGGTTCTGATTCATAGTGACCCTGCAAAGGGTTTCTGAAGAGTAGCTGGTGAGTTTGAGTCACGAACCTTATGGTTCAAGCCAACCTTGAGGTTCAGTGCTTATCCTACAGTGCCACAACACAACTCCATTTTATAGGATTTATACAAGTAAAATTAAGAATGTAAAAAAAATACACACAAGTACCCAAATATTGGAATATATATCCCTGGAGATGGAGGAGATCTTCTATAATAAGCTTTGTTGTTGTTAAGTGCTGTAAAGTAAATTCCACCTCACAGAGACCCTGTATAGAGTTTCTAAGGCTACATATCTTTGTGGAAGCAGAAACCTCATCTACAATAAGCTAGGAACTTCCAAATCCAAAGAAGAACAAAGTGACATATTTGATGAGATAAAAATTTAAAACCTTATATGTCAGATGATACCATAAACAAAATACAAAAATGAATGAAAGACTGGGAGAAAATACTTGCAACTCTTATAGTAGATAATTATTAGCATTTCAAAAGCTCTCTAATATAGCAAGAAAGAGGTATGTGCCGCTGTCAGAAAAAAATATGAAAACAAGTCACACCAGAGGAAACACAAAAGGCAAATAAACATGAAAAGATATTCAAACTCATTGGAAATCAGGAAAATGAAAATGAAAACATCTTTACTCAATTACTTGGCAAACGTGATTAAGGATAGCCAGAACTTAGAGTGGTGTGGGATAATGAGCATTTTCATCCATTATTTTAGAAACATGAATAGCTATCATATTTTGAGGAAGCCATTTAAGACTACTTTAAAAAAATGCACACACTTTTGATCCAGTAATTAAACTATTCCAAACAAATAAAAGTACTAATATATTGAGAGTCCTGGTGTGGCACTGTGGGTTAACGTGCTGGACTGAAAAGTTGGTTTGAACTTACAGGTCAGTAGTTCAAGCTCACCAGCCACACGTTGGAAACCCTATACAGGGTTGCTGTGGGTTTGAACCAACTTGATGGCACTTAACAAATATAGGGAGAAATGTACAAAGGTAGTTTTTGCAGAAGTGATTGTAAAAAAAAAAAAGGAAGTTGGGAAACCTGAATGTTCATTAATTAGATATAATTGAATAACTTACAATACATCCATAGTGTGGAATATTATAAAACTACTAAAAAGCATGACATAGATTTACATTTATCAACTTAGAAGGATCTACACTGTGGGGAGATATTAAGTTATATAGTAAATATGTGCATATCGTTTTTGTTGTTGCTGCTGTTAGTTACTGTTGGGCTGATTCTGACTCATGCTGACCCCGTGTGCACAGAGAAAAAGTGCTCCCTAGGATTTGGAGACTATGATCATTGTAAGTAAATTGCCAGGCCTATCTTATATGGCCATCACTCGTCTCTCAGTTTGTTGTCCTGGGGTAGCTTGTGTGTTGCTGTGATTCTGGAAGCTATGTCACTAGTATTTTAAATATCAGCAGAGTTACCCATGGTGGACAGGTTTCAGTGGAGCTTCCAGACTAAAGCAGATTAGAAAAAAGGGCAGGCTGACAACTTCTGAATGCTTAGCCATTAAAAACCTTATGAATAGCAGTGGAATGTTGCCAGACATAGTGTTGGAAGATGAAAACATTATGAATATCAGCAGAGCATTGTCAAATATAGTGCTGGAAGATGAACCAAGTAGGTTCGACAGCACTCAACATATGACTGGGGAAGAGCTGCCTCCTCCAAGTAAAGTTGACAAATAATGACATGAATGGAGAAAAGTTTCTGAGATCTTCATTTGATGATTGAGCACAACTTAGAATGAGGAGAAATAGTTACAAACATCCCTCAATAACTGGAACATGGTATGTACAAGGTATGGGTTTGGAAAATTGGAAATTGTCAAAAGTGAAATGGAATGCATAAAGACAGTGTCTGAGGTATTGGTGAGATGAAGTTGACTGGTAATTTGGATCCAACAAATCGTATGGTTTACTATGCTGGGTACGACATATTCAAGAGCAATAACACTACACTCATCACCAAAAAGAACATTTTCAGATTTATTTTGAAGTAGAATGCTGTCTGTGATACTCATATGCCTACAAGGGAGACCAGGTAACACCACCATTATTCAAATTTACACACCAAACATTAAAGCCAGTGATTAGCTTTTTCAGTCTGAAATTGATCAAGCATGCAATCAAGATGTGTTACTAACTAACTACTGGTGATTAGATTGTGAAGGTTGGAAAATAAAGAGAAAGGATCAGTAAGCCTTGGTGATAGAAATGATGCTGGAGAGCACATGATAGAATTTTGCAAGACGAATGATTTATTCATTGCACATACCTTTTTAAAACAACATAAAAGATGACTATACTCATGGACCTCACCAGATGGAATGCACAAGAATAAAGTTGACTACATCTGTGGGAAGAGACGGTGGAAAACCAGGCAAGGGGCAGACTGTGGAACAGACCATCAATTGATAATATGCGAGTTCTGGTTGATGCTGAAGAATATTAAAACAAGTCCATAAAAGCAAAAATATGACCTTGAATATGGTGGTGGTGGTATGCCTTGAAGTTGTTTTGACTCATAGCGATCCTGAGACTGTAAATCTTTACAGGAACAGAAAGCCTCTTCTTTCTCCTGTGGAACAGCTGGTAGTTTCAAACTGCTGACCTTGAGGTTAGCAACCTGATTCATAATCATTATGCTGCCAGAGCTCCTTGACCATGACTATATCCCACCTGAATTTGGAAATCATCTCCAAAGAACAGATTTGATGCATTAGACACTAATGATAAAAAATCAGATGAGTTGTGGGATGACATCAAGAACATCATATGTGAAGAAAGCAAAAGGTGATTAAAAAGACAGGAAAGAAACAAAAGACCAAAATATATGTTAGAAGACACTCTGAAACTTTCTATTGAACATATAGAAGCTAAAGCAAATGGATGAAAGGAAGATGTAAAAACTGATAAGAAAAATTTGAAGGGCAGCTTGAGAAGACAAAGTCAAGTATTATAATGAAATGTACAAAGACCTGGAGTTAGAAAACCAAAAAGGAAGAACAGGCTCAGTATTTCTCTGGCTTAAAAGAATTGAAAAAAAATTCAATCTTTGGTTGCAATATTGAGAGATTCTATGGGAAAAATACTGAATGATGCAGATAGCAGTTGGGAGGAACACACAGCCACTGTATCAAAAAGAAATGGTTGATGCCCACCTATTTCAAAAAGTAGCATATGAATCAAGAACTGATGGTACTGAAGGGGGAAGTCCAAGCTGTGCTGAAGGCATGGGTGAAAAACAAGGGTTCAGCTACAAACTAAGCCCTACAATGCTCAATAGACTCCTGTGAACCCAGATGGAGACCTGGTTGTCCAGCAGTGTGCTAAGTCCAGGGGACTATTGGACCCAGAGTCTGTGACATGGCCACAGAGGACTAGAGTGAAGAGTGAAGCAACCAGCTGATAAGAAGAGAGGGCATATGCATAAGTATACCCACACTCATAGATAATATCCACTTGACCTGGCTACAATAGCTGGATGATCAGAGCTGAAACAGAAGAAGAAAGAAGAGGGGAAAAAAAGAAGAATCTGACACAATTTGATGAACTTGACACACACCTATGGAAGCAATAGCTCAAAAGAGTGAACAAATCTTCGCAACGAGGATCATTCCCACCTCCACCACACACAGAGAGGACAGGGATGGGCAACTTGAACATTGGCTACCAAGAATGGAAGTGCTACAGAGGCAAGAAGTGACTGGCTTACAAGCTTTCAAGAGGGAACCTAGATTAAGAGGGAGTGGAACAAGGTGGAATCTACTGAATGGTATCCATTCTGCCTAGTCAGGGCTGATAAAAGGAGATGTAGATAGGTCCCTTGTGATACAATAGCAAATAATTGTTATCAGGACTGATTGTAAGGGCTGGAAATGTAAAGGTGGACATTTTGGGGCAAAGGGAGGGGAGTGATTAACCTTACAGTCTAGGAGTGGAGGTCCCTGGGACCATCAAAGGAGAAGAGCAGAGAACAGAACCCTACCCAGAGAATCAGTGATGCCAGGGATGGAGGCAGAGACGATGACATGGGGAGATGGAGTGGCTGGAGACTTTGGACCTGGAGAGGGAGAGGGGCAGTGTACAGATGGCAGGGGAGCAGGTTTGTGGGGTGTACCCTTTGGTTGGATGATGATGCACAGAGGATATTGTGATCATGGCAAGGAAACAATGTGCGACGGAATCAATGTGAAGCTGATGTCCTCCCATGTGAACTATCACATAATTCACAAGAAAGCATTAAAAAGACAAAACAAAAAAAACAAGGCTTCAGGAATTGACAGAATACAAAATGAAGTGTTCTAATAAATTACTTTGGCACTGGAGTTATTCTCTCATATATGCCCATAAATTTGTAAGACAGCTACTTGGTCAACCAACTGGAAGAGATCCATATTTGTACCCATTCCCCAAAGAGGTGATCCAACAGAATGGGCACATCGAACAATATCATTAATATCACATGCAAATAAAATTTAGGTAAGATACTTAAAAACAGTTGCAACAGTGCTTGGACAGAGAACTGCCAGGAATTCAAGCTGGATTCAGAAGAGGACATAGAACTAAGGATATCATTGCTAACGTCTGATGGCTTTTGGCTGAAAGCAGAGAATGCCAGAAAGATGTTTACTTGTGTTTTATTTACTATGCCGAAGTTTTTGACTGTGTGGATCATGACAAACTATGGATAACATTGTAAAGAATGGGTATTCCAGAACACGTAATTGTGCTTATGAGGAATTTGCACATAGTCCAGGAAGCAGTCATTCAAACAGAAAAAAGTGATACTAGAGGAAAGATGTGCACCAGGGTTGTGTTCTTTAACCATAGGTATTCAAATAATCTGAGAAGCTGAATTATGTGAAGTAGAATGTGGTATCAGGATCAGAGAAAGACTCACTAAAAACCTGTGATAGGCGGATAATACAACTTTGCTTGTTGGAAGTGAAGATGACTTAAAGTACTTACTGATGAAGATCAAAGACCATAGCCTTCAGTATACCTCCATGTAAAGAAAACAAAAATCCTTAACCCAGGACGAATAAAAAAATCATGGGAAATGGAGAAAAGATTGAAGTTGTCAAAGATTTCATTTTGCTTCAATCCACAATTAACACTCATGAAAGCAACAGTCAAGAAATTGAATGATGTATTGCATGAGGCAATTTTCTGCAAAAGACCTCTTTAAAGTATTCAAGAGCAAAGATATCAGTTTGAGGACTAGGGTGTGCTTGACTCAAGCATGGCATTTTCAGTTGCCTTATATGCACGTAAGGAGAGTGTGGTGGCTCCATCTGAAAAGCACTGGGCTGAGAACCACAGTCTGCAGTTCAAGCCTTCCAGTCACTCTGCAGGAGAACTATGAAGCTTTCTACTCCTACAAAGATTTTTAAAAGTCTCAGAAACCCTGTACAGGGTCTCTATGAGTCAGCGCCAACTCAATGGCACTTAACAATAACAATAATATGCATGTGAAAGTTGGATGGACAATGAATAAGGAAGGCTGTATATGAATAGATGCATTTGAATTATGGTGTTGGAGAAGAATATCAAAAGTACCATGGGCTACAAAAAGAACAAACAAATCTGTATTGGAAGAAGTACAGCCAGAATGCTCTTTTGAAGCCAGGATTATGAGACTTTATCTCTAATACTTTAGGAGGGATAAGTCCCTGGAAAAGGACATAATACTTGGTAAATGGAGGCTCAGTAAAAATGAGGAAGACCCCCAACAAGATGGAATGACACAGTGGTAGCAGCAATGGGCTCAGACATAAGAACCGTTGTGAGGATGGTACAGGACCAGGAAGTGTTTCGTTCTGTTGTGCGTAGGGTTGCTATGAGCCGGAAGTGACTGAAAACATCTAAAAGTCTTATGAGGTACTTCTGGGTAGGTTTGAACTGCCAATCATTCAACTGTTAGTCAAGTGAGTATCTATTTCACCCCCCAGGGATCTGTAGCCTAAAAGTAATTATGAAAACAAATGCTTCAAGTTATTGGCATTGATTACTTCATGAGGGTGAGTTCAGTGGTAGGGGGCAACTATTGACTTTTTAAAATACATTTCTGTTTTGTTTGAGTTGTGAGAAGTGTTAACTTCACATGTAGTGATTCACTGAGGTACACTAAAAGTTTTCAAAATGCAAAGCTATTAAAAGAAAGGAAGGATAAAGAGGATGTAAAGAAGGTAGAAAGGGTGAAAAAGGAAGAAAAGACAGACACATTTTAGACTTAAGTATTCATAGGAGGAAAAAAAAAAAAGATTTCAGTCACAGAAACAGTGATCAAATATCAAAAGTACTAGGAGCTCACAGAAATGTCACTGCAGAGTTTGGGTTCTTTAACCTGACATTGTTATTCTTGTAAATTACAGCAACTGATGATGTTTGAATTACTGTTCAGTGTTATAGTAGTGAGGTGCTTCCTATTATCTCTTTTACATGGAAGAATCTGTGCCCTGCTTTTGTTCTTGTCGTTAACATCTCAATAGTTGTGTTTGCTGAAGTCTTATTTGAGATGTTGGTTGTTTAGAAAGAAAAGAAAATAAGAATGTATAAATAATACTGAGAATGGGGGAAAGAACAAATATTACTTGTGTTCCTCAGTAGTTTGAAGGTTGCTGTAGTTCATCTTCAAGTACAGAGAGTCATGAAAGATTTATTTAACCACATTTCTCTTAAGGTCAAAGGGGTTGAGATGATCATGCTTTCATTCAAGCTCTCGCTCCTCACTCGGGTCCTCTTATTTATTTCTCTCTTTTCCTGAGCCAAAATTTGAGCTGGTGTGAGAGATTTTCAGTCTGTTCCCAATATTGGAAACCATTTTCAACAATACCATTCATCTCCTCCCACTGCAAGTGGCATTATCTCCAGATCCTTGGAGATGAGACACCTCCTCCCTCTTTTATCACTTTCAGCCGCATACGTTTGGTTACAGACGTCCTGATAATGTTCTTGTTGGGCTCTCACAAGTGAAATAACAGATAACCATTCTCCCAGTGATGGCGATGCTGTCATCCTGCACCCAGACAACCAGGAAAGGAGGTATCCACTCCCATTGCCTGCTGTGATTAAGATCTCATTGGCGAAGATACAAGTGAGATTGTCTTTATAAAATAATATCCCTGCTCATATCATTTTACTCAGCTCAGATAGCAGCTGACATCATTTTTCAGGGCCCTCCCTCTGTACCAATCTGCATTGGCTTTCAAACATGTATGCTACCACCTGCCCTACTGGTAAGATAAGAATAAAAGTATTAGATGGCATATTAAATTGTGCAGCGTTTTTCATATTACTCATACAAATGAGATAACAGCTGCAGGATAGTCTGTTTCATTCTTGGCAGAACTCCCAATAATTGTGCTGCTGAAACAAGGCAGCAATGTGGGCTCCTGCCTCTGGGTAAGATTTGGGAGGGCCAGGAATCTTCCTTGTCTTAAGTCCACCTTCCCAGTCAGCCTGATAAGAATTAATAAGAGACAAATCCTTTCATTCCCAACTAGATTCAAGCTTAATGTGCTGTAATCTAAAAGAGCTATTCCACAGACAATATTTCCCCAATTTCAGTTATCAAGCCCCAGTTTTTTATGATTTTTTGCTATATCTGGGTATCACAGATAATATTATTACTTACTATTTTTCTTTAAATAAATTTGTTTTAATTTTAACTACCTAGCTTAGCCTTATATTAACTCTTGCCAGTGATGGAATCATAAGTTTATGATACAGACTTTATTATATCTAGGTAACTGGGGTGGTACTGTAGGATAAGCCCTGGACTACTAACCACAAGATCTGGGGTTCAAACCCATCAGCTGCTCCTCAGAAATCCTGTACAGGGTTGCTGTGAGTTGGTAGCAACTCTATGGCACTTAACAACAACAACAGTTAGCATTAAAATACAAATATAACCATTACGCCTGTTTTCTGTCCTTGTCTAAAATAATTTTGAATAATATCACTATTTTAGGTATAAACAGGAGCCCTGGTGTAGCACTGTAGATTAATTCTCTGGACTACGGTTTGAACTGTAAGGTCGGTGGTTCGCGTTCAAAAATTGCTCCTCAGAAACCTGATACAGGGTTGCTATGGGTTGAAACAGACTTGACGACACTTAACAACAACAAGAGGCTGAGTAGCTATCCCCTGGACTCTTGACTGGAAAAGTATATTTTTGTTTGAGAAATACCATTAAATCATTTTTCACTAAGTTTATTCCACTAGTACAGATCATTTCTTGGCAGCTATTTTTGATAGGTGACCCCATGGGTGGGGAGGAAAATTCACGGATGTTGAAGAATGATTGAGAAAGGAGAAACTGGGGGGAAATGGAGATCAGTCTTGTTTAAGGCACCATTTCATTAAAGCCAGATTTAGATGAGTAAAATGGACCAGGAACATCCTGCTCTGCACTTTTATTAGTGAGTTCTCTGATTGGAGAATTTCTAGACCATCTTTGAGTCCTTCAGTCATAACACACATTCTGGAACCTATAATGTTAGATAGTTATGACTCTCAGATGAAGGTATTCCTCCTCTTTTGTCCCCTTTTTGCTGGCTCACAGCATGGGTCCCTTAAGAAACAACTCATTCTTTTGAAAGATATCCCAGTAGACACCAAACATAGGACTGTGCTCAACACAGTAATGCTTGGACTATCGCTAGGGACACAATCATTCTCTAGAAGACACCGAGCATCATGAAGAGGAGGCAAAGATGGCATGAGATGGCAAGTGTGAAGTATTGGAGAGTTAAACTTTCTCCTAAGATGACCTGTCTACCCAAGAAACAGTAGCTTGAATAGATAAATAAAGGAGTTCTAAGTACAATAAAATAAGAAGATGAGCAGGACTGAGAATGTAGGCCTGGAAAACTCAAATTTAGAGGTAGCAGAGGTCCCTAACTGTCGTCAGAGAAACTTCTGCTCCAAGTCTCTTTGTTGCTGTTCTTGTTAAGTGCCATAAAGTCAGTTCTGACTCATAGTGACCCTATATAGAGTTTCCAAGGAGTGGCTGGGAGATTTGAACTGCCAACATTGTGGTTAGAAATTCAGTGCTTATCCTACAGAACCACACCAGGACTCTAGTCTTTTTTAGACGCTTATAATTCCAGACTTCAAGAGCATTGCTGTAGTAACGCCTCTATGTCAGTGTCTGGCTGCACACTTACTGGTCATTTTCTTGAACAAGGACTGTCAGACTTGCTGGCCAGTCCCTTAGGGCTCTACCAACTTCTAACCAGGTCAGTGGCTTCTAAATGACTTCCCTAAGCATGGCTTTCGATACTATAGAAGGCCACCATAGACACTCGGTTTCTTGTTGCTCAGAGGTTTCAGCAGAGCTGCATGGATATGGATATATATACTGTGACACTATAGGATAAGCACTAGATTGAAAGCTTGATTTGAACCACAAGGTGGCAATTCAAACCCACCAGCCACTCCTCGGAAACCCTTTTGGGGTTGCTATGAGTCAGAACTATTTCAATAGCACTTAACAACAACAAAATAGATGACTGATAATTAGACGGACAAGAAAAAGTTAATCTCCAAACCAACCATGATTTAGTTGGGGGCTTGCTAAGCATCCAGGCTGAGCACTGGGGTACACCACAAGGGAGCGGTTAATCAGAAGTCAGTTTCCTGGTGTGTGGATGACCTGACTGATGACCAAAGATCGAACAAAGGGTCTGAAAACAGTTCATGTGTACAAGCCTAAGGCTCAAAAGAGACAACAATCAAGCCTTGCTTCCTCCATTATAATCCACATTCATTGCTAGCAACAATCCAGCAAAACTCAATGAGGACTTTTGTATCTTCTGTTTAAATAAAGCAGGAAGGCATCCGTAGTGTTTTGTTAATAGTTTTTTTTGCCCAGCCATTCAGAGCGGATTAGCCTATGTTTGCTCCTTATTTCTTTCCATCGACTTTTTTTGTTTTTTTTAAGTTTTTATTGTGAATTATGTCATAGTTTACATGGGAGAACATTAGTTTTACATTCATTCTATCATATTTTGTTTCATTGTAATGATTACAATCCCCTCCATGCATCATCAGACAACCAAAGGGTACACCCCGCAAGCCTGCCCCTGCCATCCACCAGCACACAGCCCCTCTCCCTCCCTGAGTCCAGAATCCCCAGCAGCTCCATCCCTCCACATCATTGTTTCTGTCTCTGCCTCTATCTCTGGCACCACTGTTTCTCTGAATAGGGTCCTGCACTCCGCTCCTCTCCCTTGATGTTCCCAGGGACCTCTGCTCTGGAACTGCAAAATAAAGCACGCCCCTCCTTTTGTTACAAAATGTCTATGTCTACAAAATGTCTACAAAATGACCCACAGTCAATCTTGAGAGCAATTATTCACAATTGTACCACAAGAGTCTTATCCCCATCTCTTTTCATCAGCCTTGTCCAGGCAGATTGGAAACCACACAGTGGAGATTCTACCTTCCCAGTACCCTCTGGAACTAGACTCCCTCTTGAAAGCTTGTAAGTCAGTCACTTCATGCCTTTGTAGCCCCTCCCCCCTTTTGGGTAGCCAATGTCTAAGTTGCCCATCTCTGTCATCTCTGCATGGGAATGATCCTCATTGTAAAGACTTGTCCCTCTTTTGAGATACTACATCCATAAGTATAAGTCAGGTTCATCAAATTGTAGCAGATTATTCTTTTTTCTTCTTTCTTCTTCTAGTCAAATTATGATCATCCAGTCATTGAAGCCAGGTGAAGTGGGTATCATCTGCAAGT
>NW_006408546.1:11774104-11802143 GCF_000296735.1 Chrysochloris asiatica | reverse complement strand
CTGCGATGTGCAGATGAAATAACCTTGCTTAAAGAAAGTGAAGATAACTTAAAGTTCTTACTGATGAAGATCTAAGACCACAGCCTTTGGAAAAGGTTGCACCTCATTGTAAAGAAAACCAAAATCCTTACAACTGGACCAATAAATAACATCATGTTAGATGAAGAAAAGAATGAAATTGTCAAAGACTTCATTTTGCTTGGCTCCACAATCAACACAAATGGAAGCAGCAGCCAAGAAATATAACCTTGTATGTTGTTATGAAGTGCCATTGAGTTGGTTCCAACCCATAGTGACCCTGTATAGGGTTTCTGAGAAGTGTCTGGTGAGCTTGAACTACCAACCTTGCAGTTCAAATGGCTTTGCAGTCTGGTGCATTAACCCACAGTGCATAGCATTAGGTTAATCTGATGCACAAGACCTCTTTAAAATGCTCAATAGCAAATGTATCAGTTTGAGGACTAAGGTGTATCAGATCCAAGCTATCATACTTTCAGTCACTTGTGACTAAATGTGAAAGTTGGACAATTAATAAGGAAGCCTATGTATTTGAGTCATGGTGTTAGAGAAGAATATTTAAGGTACTGCCAGAAGAACAAACAGCCAGAACACTCCTATAAGCCAGGATGGTGAGACTTCTTTTCTCATACTTCGGACATGATATCAGGAGGGACCAGTCCCTAGAGATGGACATCTTATTTGGTAAAGTAGAGTGTCCTTGAAAAACAGGAAGACTCCCAATGAGATGGGTCGGCACAGTGGCAGCAACAGTGGGCTCAAACATAACAATAATTTTGAGGATCGTGCTGGATCTGTTGTGCATAGGGTTGCTATGAGTTGGAACCAACACAATAGCACCTAACAACAACAACAAGCTCTTCTCCACTTTGTTAGTAGACAGGAAGAAAAGAATTATATCAAGGATATAAAGTAGAATATCTTTATTTCTGACGTCTTAAATTCAAAATATTCTTTCTCTACCTTGAATGAATGAATGAAGGGAAAGTTCTTGTTCATCACCAACCTTAGATATTTTCTCAATTAAATAGAAAAAAACTGAATAGTTACGTGTAATGCATCTCATTTCAAAATAATGGCACCACATTACAGAAAGTTAGAAAACAAAGGAGGGATAAAAACCCCACCGGTAATACTAACCACATAACACAATTGCTATTAATGTACTAATATGTGTGTTTCCTAATTGTTTTTGTGCTATGCATTCATTTTAAAATCTTCTTGTTGTTGTTGTTGTTAAGTGCTGTCAAGTTGGTTTTGACTCATAGCGACCCTGTAAAAGATTTCCAAGGAGCAGCTGGTGAGCTTGAACCACCAACCTTGCAGTTCAAACTGACTTTGCAGTCCAGCGTATTAACCCACAGCACCACACCCATATACTGCTGTATATTCAGTATTTCCTCTTATATTTTTATTAATTTACCATTCAGTCACAAGCATTTTTTTAATGCTTGTGACCTTTATAAGCAAATAATTTTAACAGCTGCTTACTGTTTTTCTTAGTTAATAAACAATAATTTGCATACCGTTCCTTGCCAGTTTTGATATTTCAATTGTTCGCAATTAAAACATTTTCACTGTGTCACTGAAATGATCCTGTCAAGCACAGGTTCATACTCATCCCTATTTTTGAATTATTTTCTTAGGTTTTGTTTTCAGAAGTGAGATGACATGGACATTTTTAGGGACCTGATTAATAATTTGAAGTTAGATTTGAAAAACATTTCTACCTAATGTGTTTTCACTCACCATGTTGGAGGACCCAATCCACTACACACCTTACTGCAAATCTCCACCTTCTATGAGGTGTGCTTCTCCTATCCTTAGACTGGAGAAAGAATCTCTCATCACAGTTTTCTGATAATGTCTCCCTCTTTGAAACTAAAGAAGCTTTATCTACACCATTGATGTTGCTGTGGGTCTCCCAGCTGCAGCAGACACTATAAAGGAGATCCTCTTTTTTTCTTCACCTCAGCTGAAGTTTGGCAAATGCTGAGGACTGGAGGTAATGAGAGGGAGTTCTGTAAGCCAACCAAAGTCCTGTGCAGGGAATTTGAAAACTGGATTCCAAGAACTAATGAGTCTGATTAGAATTCATGAATAATTTATTGAGTACTTACATGTATTAGACATTGTCATGAGTCTGATGAGGTATACAGAGGTAAAAGCCACCATCAAAGGGCTTACAACCTGCTGGGAAAATGACAGACTTGTGAATAATTGTTATAAAGATAGGGGGGACAGGAAAGAATCAGTATTGTTAGAATCAATACAGCAATCTAAGTCCCTCACTGAAGGATCTCTTTGTATATCAGTTTCCATATTTTCAAGTGTCATTTTGGTATGACCAAGGAGTAGGAAATAGTTGTGGCAACCTTACTGAATTAAGATTAATTTGGGGTTCAGGAGAAGAATAGACCCTGTGTAGAGAAATTTCATAAAGGATTTTCCTACTCACTGATTGAGTATGCATGTGTGTTATTGGGGGTGGAGGTGCAGTGCCAAGCAAGCTATTGGCTTTAACTTGGCCGTGGCTCTCCACTTCCAAAGATGGAAGAATCACGTTATGCATACCCCAGAAAAAATTCTGACCGAAGAGTGATACAACAACAAATGGCTATATATTAGAGTCAGATTAAGCAACAGATGAAAGAAGTGGGGTATGAAAAAAAATGGTTGCTGTTGTTAAGTGCTGTCAAGTCTGTTCTAACTCATAACAACCCTGTATAGGGTTTCCAAGGAGTGTATGGTGGGTTTGAACCTCCAACCTTTCAGTTAGAAGTCCAGTGCTTATTCTATAGCTCCGCACCAGGACTCCATAAATGGAATTAGGCACCATTTATACCTGGGTATCACCATCTGTCCATCAGTTTGCTGTACTTTGGTGGCTTATATATTGCTATCATGCTGGAAGCTATGCCACCAGTATTTCAAATGCCATCAGGATCACTCATGGTTGACATGTTTCAATAGAACTTTCAGACTAAGACAGACTAGGAAGAAAAAGATTGTGATCTACTTCTGCAAATTAGCCAGTGGTAGTCCTATGAGTTGCTGCAGCATGTTGTTCTATGTAGTGCCAGAGATGGACTAACTAGATAGAAAGGCATTCAAAATACATAGTGGCTTCATCAGTGAACTTGAACATAGCAGTGATTGTGAAACTGGTGCAGGATTGGGCAACATTGTACTTGGGGCACTAACTCAACAGTTGGAGCTAATTGACAACAACATATTTAATCATCTATGGAGTCCTGGTGTGACACTGTAGGATAAACACTGGACTGCAAGGTTGGTTTGAACCACAAGGTCAGCAGTTCAAACTCACCAGCCACTCTTTGGAAACCCTATACAGGGACTCTATGAGTTAGAACTGACTTAACAACAACATAGTTCTTTAGATCTTGATACATAATGTGCTTTTTACTTGTCTCTTATAGACAATGAACTAGAATAGTATATTTTTCAGACAGAAAGTGACCTTAATCATCTTAGAGAACTCTTGATAACATTATAGACTAAATTAATGATAACTGACCATCCGCTTTAACTTCAAGCAGATAGAAATGCTGGACAAAAATATTAAATAACACCATTTTGACATTGTTTAACTCTAAAGAAAGATAAAATAATCCCATAAGTATCGGGATAAAAAGAAATCTGCAAGTGGATAGATAGGAAAGACGTGATGTCAAGAAGAGTTATGGGGGTTTGGGTCTCCCACGAGACTTGGGGTTGGACTTCAAATTCTCAGATAAGGATTGATTATGTGGCTTCCAGCCCACTGGTGTTAGAAGGAGGAGGAAACCTATAAAAAACCTGGAAACTTGAAGAACTGCACCACTCATAAAAGGAGACTTGAAAAATTACCCATTGGATAAGGGATTCAACATTGAAGCTTGTCCAGAGTCTCAAGGAACACAAACAAACAACAAAAATCCTCATTTGAGAAGCCAAATTCCAAGGCCCGAAGACCACAAATGCATGTGATCCAAATTTACACTACCTGTCTGGTATGGAAAGGCCAAGCTGAGAATTTTATCATAAACCTGGTCAAGGACCAGTGGAATCCTACAGGCTCTGGAACAAGCAAATATGAAATCTCAGCAGGAACCCTTTTACAAGCCACGGCACATAGAATTCCCATATAACAACAAATCCTGATGAAGAGGGGATCACAATAAAAAAAAAAAAAAGGCAAACCACCGCACATTAAGGCCAGGAGACACCATAAACAGAAAATCCTATTCACCACCTGCAGGAGTGTCAGCGGCAAAACTACTTAGGAGAGCAAGTTAGCAACATCTAGTACATCTGAAGATGGGTAAATGCTACAACCCAGCAAGCTTATTTCTATGTTTAAGCCCTAGAAAATTTTCTTATATGTATACAAGACAATATAATACGCTCACTACCTCATTGTTCATAATGGGAAATTTTAATAATTGAAAAACTCAAATTGTTAGAATGATTTATTCATAGATTAAAATACTATGTTGTTGTTAAGTGCCATCGAGTCATAACTCTATAGTGACCCTGTATAGCGTTTCCTGAGGAATGGCTGGTGAGTTTGAACCAATGAACTTGCAGTTCAAACCGACCTTGGGGTCCAGTGCTTATCCAACAGCACCATACCAGGACTCCTAAAATGCTAAGTCATTAAAATGAATGAACACATACAAATGTATAAATCTCAAAAACATGATGTTGAGCGAGAAAGCCAAATTTCTCAAGGATAATAATAGCATATTATTTATGTAAATTTAAAAGACTCAGAACAATAGCATAAATTATTTATGAACATGCAAAGGTGGTAGTGGTAATTGTGTAGTGTCGAGTGGGTTCCAACTCACAGTGACCCTGTAAAGGGTTTTTGATGTTCTAAATCTTTACAGGAGCAGAAAATCTCATCTTTCTACTCTAAGAGGCTTGTAGATTAGAAATGCAGCTTAGCTCGTAATCCACTATGCTACCAGGGATTCTTATTACATGTGTCATATGTTAAGAGAAGTGGTTTTCTTTAGAGTGGGTCAAAGGACCTGATTCAAACTTAGGTATGTCTCCTGAACCAGCACAATACTACAAAAGTCTACTATATGGACTCCCTCTAAGCCAACAAATTCTATTTCTTTTACTACTTACAAAACTCTAAAATTATGGGCATAAACAAATATATATATATATATGAGAGGACTTCAAAAAATTTGTGGAAAATAGGATTGAAAGAGAATGGCATTTTTCCATGAATTTTTTGAAACCCCCTCATATGTGTGTATATATGTATGTATGTATATATGCAATTTTTTTCTTCAGATTTTTAAAGAAGAAAAACTGCATTATGGATTCAGTTAAAGTTCTATTTATATACTGATCCTATGCCAGGCCCCTCTCTCCAGTTGTCTCTGTATAATGTGCTGTCTCTTTAGATGCAAACCCTGATCAAAGCATACGTTTAATCACTCTTATCCTGGTGTGGCTCTGTGGGTTAATGCGCTAGACTGCAAAGTTGGCTTGAACTGCAAGGTCAGTGGTTCAGATTCACCAGCTACTCCTTGGAAACCCTATACAGGGTCAATATGGATCCGAATCGACTTGACAGTACTTAATAATAACAACAACACACCAAGTAGGAAGTGATGGAGGCAAAGGAATAGAGCCATAAGAAACTTCTTTTGGGGAAAGAAATATGGAAAAGTAGAAGCAATGCTGTTGGCATTAGTGAATATCTAGTACCACATGGCCTTTGATGGGCATTCCAAGGACACCCTGTTGTGGTAGGGAAGAGAGTTCCCTGTTGAGTCAAAACAGCTGACCATGTTCTGCTCATTGAGGTTCTCCTTTATCTACTGTTCTCCATAACCATATGTGAGATGGATAGTGGGGTAGATTTCTTTTCCAGGTGGTGAATTGTGATCATTCACCTCCTGTTAAGAGGGAGCTCTAGGGGCCTGTGAGCAATCACAGGCCTTTTCTTTTCAGGTTCAGTCACTTAGCTGGCCAGTTAGCTTTATAGAATCTTCAAGCGATATTAACCAAAGCCAGAGATCTTATGAAGTCATGGTCCATGAATTTTGACCCTGATTTTATAATGTCTGTCTCTTAGCAACAAGCTAAAGAGCTCTGCACATGCCCCTAATCCTTGCTTAACTGCTTCCATCTTGTCTTCTAACAATGGACTAAGATGATGAGGCAAAGCTAATATGCTCCTGGAAGCCTGGCCGTGGCAATCTCTTTGCAATGGGGGAATTATATTTTTTAGGCTACGCGTGAACTGTAGGAGCTCTTTGAGCTCATTCCAAATTCCTGACTTTGTCATTGTCCCAATAGTACTAGCCTCTGTGTTTCCCACCTATTAGTTATTGATTTCACCATGGGAAAATAGTACCTGACTCTTAGCCCTCTTAGATTTCTGGCCACTGGAGACAGACTATTCCTGAGCAAGGCTATATCATCTCTTCTTTCTGATTTTAGATTGGCCAGCCTGCACTCAAATAGCAGTCACTCTAACATCATGATACTTATTCTTTTAAACTCATCCAAAGTATAAAACATGACAGCTTAACCAGCTTTTCTGATATCCCATAAAAAGGGTTATTAACTTGGCTGGAGATGGGAAATCCTCATTCTATCTCAACTCACCTAAATTTAGTCAAGTTATAACAGCTGGCTCCTAGTACTGATTTATGACAGTATGGTTGTAAAAGAAAAGATAGTAATTCAAACTAATTTTAAGAAAAGTCCAGGGAAGGTATTGGTCCATGTGTCCAGAAAGTTCAAATGGTATATTTAGTTTTAGGTGACGCTGGATCTAGAAGTTAAAATGACAGCATCAGGAGTATGTGTATATATATGTATATTTCTTCAACTCTTGGCTCTATTTTTCCCCTTAGTATTGACTTCATTCTCTAGCAGGCTTTCTATGTGGTAGAAAGGTAGTCACCTTTCTTACATTGTTTTCATGCCTGACATTTAAGAAAAGGAAAACGCTTCTTCTGACCGTTCTGTTAGAAGACTTGGCAAAGGCTCTCGTTGATTCAGCTTTGCCATATGCCCATTCCTGAATGAATCATTGTGGCCCAGGGCTAGGCTTCTCTCATTGGCCAGATTGAGAGATCACGGGGCCAAACCTAAAATTTAGGATGATGTAATTCTGTCTTGAACCACTAGGAACGAAAAGAAAAGAGGGATGGCTCCTCAAGGAGACACAAGTCCTCCAGTAAGAGTGCCTGGACTCTTTGTAAGGTATTGTCATGTTTGCTCTCCTTTTTAGTTCAAATACATTTGCACTTTTGTTTAAAATAGCATTGGAACCAAGTGGCTACCTGAAGTGAAAGTGTCACTGGAAGCAAAACTTTTCATAGATTTTGATAGCACACATAGTCTTGTTTATTTCAATGGGAATCAATTTATACATGCTTCACCTTTGGAAAGCCCTTCATGCTCTCTCATTGTTGTATGGTGTAATGTATGATTCCCTTTTCTAAATAGGAGGATCCCTTTGTGATATCCTCACCTTTTATAGATTCCCCCATAAAATAGTAATTGCATTTCTAGTATTAAAAAAATAAAACACATGACAAACATTTCTATGTAGCAAGTATTTCATTGAGCACAATAGTGTCAGTATCACTTGAAAAATAACAGTATACACAGGGGTGACCCTATAATTTAATCAGGTTAAGGAAATGCTTAGGCATGTGTGGATTTTTTTGAACTCCTTATGGGTAGGTACTTAGGAGAGTTGGATCCAAAGGTTAGGAACTTGTGAAGTACTGAGTGATTAAGAATATAGCAGAATCCCAGCTCTACAACTTGTAGGCTGTTTGACCTTCGATCAGTTACTTAACTTCTTTAAATCATAAGTTTCCTCAAATGTGAACTGACAATAATAATACCTGCCCCCTAGGGTTACTGAGAAGATTAGAGATAATGTAGGTGAAGCACTTGGCAGAGTCCTTGACACATGATTACCACTCAATATGTGGTAGCAATTATAGTTACCACTTTAGATTATAATTATCTATTTACTGTATATATGCATTTTAATATTCCCAGTGTCTTGTAGAATATGCTTGTTGAATAAATAAATTGTTGGAAAATTAAATGTAATAATATATCTAAAATGCCTAGTCTAGGGCCATAGTATAGATGTTGCTTCTTAAACATGCCTTTATTCTCCTCTCCATTCTCCAAGTTAGACTGTGGTTCTCAAACAAGCCTGCAGGGCATTTGTGACTCACATGAATTCAATAGGTACAGGGTGGAGCCTGAAAATGTGCATTTCTAACAAGCTTGCAAGTAACGCTGATGCTGTTTGTCTGGAAACCACATTTTGAGAACCATCCATCTGGGACCAATAGTTGTCAACTTTTGCTGCAAATTAGAATGATTTGGAAAGCTTCTAAAAACAATGACGTCTTGATGCTTTTCCTTGAGATTCTCATTTAATTAGTCTAGAGTGTGGCCTGGGCAGCAATATTTGATATTATGTAAAAGTCTCTACCACCAAGGCTTTCTGTTATGCAATCAGAAGTGGTAATCACTGTTCTAACCTCAAAACTTCTTCAACTAACTCAAGATACCATTATCATTAGCCTGTGATAAGCTGGCAGCACTTTGAAAACAGAAAATAACCAACATCCATAAGTCTGGTCTTGTATTTTTAAATAGATTATGTAAATATTGTACACTACTCCAATCCGTAAGGAGCTCTGGTAACTTAGTGGTTACGACTTGGGCTGCGAACCACAAGGTCAGCAGTTCGAAACTATTAGCTGTTCCACAGAAGAAAAATGAGGCTTTCTGCTCCCGTAAAGATTTACAGCCTCGGAAACCCTGTACAGGGTTGCTATGTGTTGGAACCGACTCGACAACACTTAAAACAACAACAACAACAACTCCAATCAGTAAATTGGAATTCTTCAAAGGTACAGTCAGTCTTATGTCTCCAAGGGCAGTGTGTACTTGTAAGTCTCTTGGATGGTCCTTTTTATTTTATTCACTATGTGTATGTGTGTGTCCCAAATGCAATGAACTTGTCTTGAGTTGTTCTTATAATCCATTAAATAATCAAGGGATTAACTCAATAGAGTCATGGGGATAGGAAAAGAAAAGCTGCCTTTTACTTTCAGAATCCAACCACTGCCTTTCAGTTATAAAATCCTCCCAAGACTCCAAATCTGCAGTCTTGGGCTCATTAAAAGCAAGTTGCAATTACAAACATGTTTGTCTGCTTCCCTCCCTCTTGGTGCTTGTGTCTGGTGCGTGTTTCTTTCTTTCTTTTTTTTTTTTTTTTTTTCTTTGTGAACTTTAATACATGTTTAATGTGAATCTTAATGATTTGATTACAATGGCATAATTATATAATTAGAATGTATTGTGCATGCTGGTGGGAAGGAGTGTGGAAGGTGCTCGGTGAGTGACGGTACATAAACAGAATAATAATGATGGTGAGATTGCGAATGAGGCTAATGAGAAAATGATTAGAAAACCTTGGAAGAAATGGACACTTGCAGAAATCAGAGGGTAGCATTTCTTTTGCTTTAGTGATTAGGATCCATTTCATCTCTGAAGCAGAGGCTATTGAGAATCAGTGATACTAGGAAGAAGTGGGTTCAGACAATAGGTTTCTTGGAGCTCACTTTGGAGATATGCAATGGTGTCCAGTCCTGTCAGTCTGGGCATAAAGCAAGTGAGCCATCAACAAGCTCTGATACACTGCATCTTATGTTCATTAAGACAGACATAAACTCAGTTCTCTTTCTCACCACTGTCCTTGCCCTGGAATGTTTTATGTGGCACATTTGCATATCATCAGAACATTGAGAGTCCCATTAATGTGGAGTGGAGTCATCTTTTCCTCCCCATTGTAATTCTACCATCTCTCTCTGGTAACATATTGCTACTGAAGAGGCATGGCACCTTGCCAAACATTTTGTGCTCCCGGTTAATGACCGCCATTACTGTGTCGTTTGGGCTAGAGAAACATGTCCACTGCCTAGCACCCTTCTCATAATAATTGGTCTGTGCAGTGTCATCTTTTCTTGATGTTTACTGCATGTTGCTATAATCACAGTGATTATTCCTCCAGTTTATTTGTACTATTAACATAAAACATATCAGCTCATTGATTCAACAAACACCAATATTTATTAAACATCCACATAGGTGCTAGTGCAGAAAAGTATTTGTGGTTGAGGAGCTGAATTCTAGATAAGGCATTTATGAAAAGTCAAAGATTGCAAGCCGTTAGATGGTGCATCAGAGAAGTGGTTCAGAATATTTTTGCTATAACTGTATACTCTTTCATTTATCAACTAAAAAAATGTATTGAATGCCTACTATGTGAATGATTCAGTGTTAGTAAGACTAGGACAGATTACTAAAATGAACTTGACCAAGATCCTACTTTCAGGTGATTTTTTTTTGGGGGGTGGGGCAGCAATCTGACATCGTTTATTAAAGTAAAAAAAATGAGAAACTCTGTAACTCATAAGTTTAACTTATTAGTTTGTATTCCAGATGAACACTTACTTATGTGTATGAAAAGGATGTATAAAACCATGGTAACTGTAGTATTGCTTATAATGTCATAATGCAGCAAAAGCCAAAATTCCATCAATAGGAAAGTATCTAAATAAACTGAGGTTATCATATAGAAGCTAAGAAGCATGAGATAGATCTCTTGATAGATCTTTAGGATACCAAGTTGAATACAATGGGTAATCATATATGGAATCATAACTTCCATGTAAAGTGAAAAGCAAAGGAAGTTGTAACATAGAATACATTTGTACATTTTCTAGGACTTGTAAATATGTTAAGAAACAAAAATTCTAGACCAAAAATCTAAAAACCAAAGCAATACAGTGGTTCTCACTGCGTATATTTGGGTAAGGAAATCTTACCGTAACTTGCTATATTTTTTTAAAGTAAATATATTTATGTGTTGTTTATGTTCTTGAGTAGTAAATGCCATAGAAATAGACTAAATTTTATGCAAATTCCCAGTGCATAGTATATAATTAGGAGCCTGTTGCTGTCAAGTTGGTCTGACTCATGGTGACTGTGTGTGTTTCAAAGAAGAATTGTGCTCCATAAAGTTTTCAAGGGCTGCTTTTACAGAAGTAGATCACAGGACATTTTTTCATAGCACCTCTTGGTGGACTCAAGCCTCCAATCTTTAGATTAGCTGCTTAGTACTTTTACCTTAGCACCACCCTGGGGCTCCAGGTATTAAATTAATGGTTACTGCGCTTATATAAACTTAGAGAAAGAGGAAAGGACTTAGGACTGGAAGCATCAGGCAGGCTGTAACAAGGAGGATGTCTTTGAACTTGTCTGTCTAAAAGGAGAGGTGGTGGAAATATGAAGGAAGGGGCTGACATGCAGGCTTCATGGTGTGGACTTGGGTGGAAAAATTCCTCTGTAAACAGTCATGTAATCTATGAATAAAGATTTTTTCACTGCCTTTCCAATCTGTGTGCCATTTATTTATCTTGCCTTATTGCACTGGCCAGGACATCTAGTACTATATTTACAGAAGTGGGAAGAACAGATATTTTTGCTTTTGCCCCTGTGTTAGGGGAAAGCAGCTTTTATGGAGGGAAAGATGTGTGTATAGGCTCTGTATTTCTTTTTATTTATTTATGAACTGGGATTAAGTTTTTCTGTCTCTGTTGAGATGATCATAGATAGGTTTCTAATTTTATTCTGTTAGTGTGGCAAATATTTATTTATGTATTTAATGTTTCTCTGTAGCTTTCATGTTTATCTCTCTGTGTGCTTTACTCTGAATATTTTTAATCGTTCTTTTAGATGATAAATTCTTCTTTTGCCAAAATGGAAAATTGAAACCAAGCCTTCTAAAGCCTTAATTCCTGACTGAATTAGCCCCAAGGATGTAGCCCTTCATGGATCTCAGCTGAAAGGAGCTTCCTTTATGAAAGGATCCTGAAGTTTAATACCTTCCCTCCTCTCTCCCAGAATGATGAGTTGTCCCAGAGGTTCTGCCTAACTTCTTAGCCTCTGGCACTCCTTGCTGCTCAGTTGGCACTGTTTAGTAATCAGCAAACTCTTGAGGGGGGAAAGCGCAGGCAGAATGTTAGGACTTACCTGGAGGAATTTCTCTTTTCTGCAGGATATTGGGCCATCAAGTCATAGGGACTCATGGTTCACTTGTTGTTGTTAAGTACTGTCAAGTTGATTCTAACTCATAGAGACTCCTTATGGATTTCTGAGGAGGAGCTGGTGGGATTGAACTGCCCTCAAATAGATTTTTTTAAAATCCTTCTTTATAAAGTTGCTCTTTGTAGGAAGATTGGCATGTTACAAAAAAAGCAAAAGTCTCCTTAAATATTAATTTAAAGTGATTTTAATATAAAGCCTAGAATTCTGAGGGAGGTCCAGTTTAGGGACAGTCTCACCATAATATTGTTCTTGTTGTTATTGTTAAGTGCCATCGAGTCGGTTCAGACCCATAGAGACCCTGTATAGGGTTTCCAAGGAGCAGCCAGTTAGCTTGAACTGCCAACCTTGCAGTTCAAATGGCTTTGCAGTCTGACACATTAACCCACCATGCCACACCAGGACTCCCACCATAATATAGGGTTGAGCTCTACTCCATGTAGCCTCTGCTGTATTTTTTGGCAGTCATGTCCCCTTCACAGTGTTTTCCAGACCTTTCTTAGGAACCATCCCGAGGCTCATGTCACTGAGAGAATTGTTTCTCTGAGAGGAGAAATATTATTTATATATGTGTATACTTGAAGTCTGCATAAATTCCTGTGGCCTGGCTCCTTTTTCTGTCCAATATGCAGAGCAAAGCTTGGCTGTATCTTAGCAGACACATTTAAACAGCTTATTGGAGGATTCCCCTGTGTTTCAAGTTTTGTCTGTGGGAGTAACAGTAGAGAATTTCAGAATTGACTTCTGTTTTACTCTTATGAAGTTTTTGGATGTCAGATTTTAGTTGACTTGTCATTGTCTGCCTTAGATAGCATTATGGAATTGACTCCAACTCATGGTGACCTAAGTACAACAGAACAAAATGTTGCTTGGTTCTGTGCCATCCTCGCAATCACTGGCATGTTTGAGTCCATTGTTGTAGCCATTGTGCCAACCCATCTCACTGAGGGGCTCCCTCTTCCTCATTGACCTTCTACTTCAACAAAGATAATGTCTTCCTCCAGCAATTATTCCTTCCTGATGATGTGTCTCAAACTAGTGAGTAGGACAATGGTCTGTTTTGATCCATAGGATTTTCATGCACTATGTTTTAGTAGGAGATTAATAGGACTTTCCTCCTAGTCTGTCTTACTCTGTAACTCTGCTGAAACCTGTCCACGATGAGTGACCCTGCTGGTATTTCAGTACCAGTGCCTTAGCTTCCAGCATCAGAGCAACATAGGATTCACCACAGTATAAGAAATTGGCAGATGAATTTCCTGCCTGTAGGCATTTCATTCAATCCTTGGGCTCTTAGATTCTTTCTTTTAATTCAGACTCACTGTTTTTGATCCTCAAAGTATGATTCTTATATGGAGGGGTACACAAGTGAGAATAAGACCAGAGGAAGGACAGGCACAAGCTGGCTGAGAAGCTGGTGCATTGTTTACCCAGTAATGGAAGAGTGAAGTTCCTCCCAGTGTGTGGTAATGGGGCAAGGGTGAAAGATGGAAGAGTGTATGTAGACATTCTTTTAGGGTGGGGTTCTGTCAATAGAAATACTGCATAGTTACTTCAACAGATTTGAGAATGGCTTTATTTGGAATTGGGAGAGTAACTTTGGACTTGGGTATGTGTCTGAGGTCAGACCGGTTACAGGTTTAGTGCCTGAACTTTCTTAACAATCCTCTAGGGATAATCTGCAATCTACTGTCTTAAACAGGTTTACCTTTCTTCTAGTTGACATTCAAGCCCCACGTGAATGAGCACTTGACCTAATGAGACTGGATGTAGGGAAATAATCAAAGAGTTCAAGAGTTGAAGGTCACCAGGTGCTGAAAGCTCACAGAATGGAAAGTCTCCCCAAGAAAACACTTCCCTTTAGTGCTGGAGGTTGTGCTGATGGCCCTGATAATTTTCCTGGGTATGTTAGGGAAAGCTGTTTCTCTTTCATACCTAGCCTTATTTGTAATGTCTATTTTGCAGTTCAGCTACAGACATCCAGTGCCCCGTCTCCTATGTCAACCAGATGAACATCATGCTATCAATAAAATCTAAGATTCTGGAAGCCAGACTTGCTTTTTCTTTTAAAAAAAATTATTCTGGGACCCCAAAGACTTGTTAAAAGGAGCTTCTGGCATTAATAATAATTCAAGAAGGCTAGGAAACAACAAGTATTTAATACTTCCTATGTGCAGGCTTTGTACTACCACTTTGTGTGAGTTGCCTTGTTAAACACGCCTAGGTCTTTGACATGTATGCTTTCTTTATGTGCCATCTTGCCTCACTCTAGTCTTAAATTCTGCCTTAGAAGAGCTCTGTGTTCTGCTCTTTTTAAATCTGTGTGTTTCAGATACACGTGTATGCAAAATTGTTAGCTGGCTTCTGTTGTCTTCCTTGTCCCCCACTGAGTCTGGCATGGACCCGGTACTCTGTAAGCATTAAATGAATGCTTGATGAATGAATGGATCTCCATGGAAATGGAACTGACAGTGACAGAGAACTCCATCCTTCTGTCTCCCAGCTTCCTGGCCCTTCTGATCCCAATTAGGTTGTGTCTGTGAAGATAAGCATATTGGGAAGGACCTTGGCCAAGTTTCTCAGAGGCACACTACCTACTTTGGTGTTTGGAACCACCATGGAAAACTTGTGTTATTCATGTGAAAATCACAAGCACTTAAGCCAGTAAGATAGTTAAATGACAACATTTGGATTCTGTCATTTAACACTTTGGTGGCTTCCATTGTTTAAAGGAGGGGTCATCAGATTAGACAACAGAAGGGGGTTGCTTAATAATACAGGCTCCTGGATCTCATCTGGTTCATTAACTCTGGGAGGGGCCCCCAGAATCTGTAGTTCTCATAAATGATCTCAAGGAGATTCTAGAAGATTCTGATAATCAGTTAGTGAGGCTCCTCAGCATGTGGAGGCAAGCTGACTCTCCTCTTCCGTGTCTAAAGACTCATCTTCTGCTGCTTCTTGCCTCACACATCTGCTTCTGTGTACCCCTCTGCCCTTCTACCAACACACACACACACACACACACACACACACACACCTGTTGCTGCCCACTCATCCTTTGTGTAATTCTCCTACCCAACTGTGATGTTTAGTTTTACTTGTCAGGTTTTCTAGGATATATTGCTGTTATTACCTGCAGTCCAATGTGACACCATGACCAATGAAATGAAACTGCTCTGTGCTGCGCTATCCCCATGATTGGTTGAAGATCAGACTGTTGTGATACACAGGGTTTTCATTGGCTGATTTTCAGAAGCAGATCACCAGCCTTTTCTTTCTAATCCATCTTAGTCTGGAAACACCACAGAAACCTGCTCAGCATCATAGAAACCCACAAGTCACACTGACAGAAAGGTGGTGGCTATGCATGGGGTGCATTATCCAGTTATTCAAGTGCACAGTAATCTAGATGTTTCTTAGAAGGTAATTTGTATATGGTTAACATCTATAATTAGTTGACTCTAAATAAAGGAGATTAGCCTTGATTATCTGGTGTGCCTCATCCAATCAGTTGAAAAGCCTTAAGAGTAAAAACAGATTTTCCCAAAGAAGAATAAATTTTTCAGTGGACTGCAGAGTCTCCTCTTGCACTAACATTTTCAGCATCCAAACCCACCCTTCAGAATTCAGACTTGTCAGCCCCCATAATAATGGAAACCAATTCATTTTAAAAAATAATTTTATATTTATGTCTCCCTATCATTATATCCCACTGGTCTATTTTTCTGGTAGAACCCTGTCTGATAAACCATCCCTGTTTACTTGGTCAATATTTAGGCAGAATATCTTCTGAAACTGCCCTTATTCTTGTCTCTGCTGTGCCCTCTCACAATTTCTCCTTCCCATCATGCAGCCTTTAGAAGCCTGTGAGCTCCATGTTTTCTATCCCCTTGTGTTCTCAGTTCCTTGTAAGATCCAGGTGCTTGAGATGTGATTATGGACTGAAGAATCACGCTGACAACAATGATGAATTATAGTAAAGGATCACTCCTCTGATGTAATTTTGAGTCTGAGGCAGCTTTGCGTTTTGGAAATCGGAGACCTTTGTTATTGAATTCCTAGTTACTAACTCAGCTCAGGAACAATGAAGAACCCTTCACATTAACCTGAATATATGGGAACATTGTTGTTGCTGTTGTTAAGTGTTATTGAGTTGGTTCTGACTCATAGCGATCCTGTATAGGATTTCAGAGGAGCGGGTGGTGGATTTGAACCAGCTGACATTGTGATTCAAACCACCACTTCCAATGAGTGCTTATCCTACAGTGCCATATCAGGACAGTTTTTACAGTAAATCACATAACTTTTAAATATGTTTCAATAAAAGCAATCCTCCAGGCCCACTTCTATATACCTGCTATCCTAGCCTACTACTTTGAGTTAATATTTTATTTAAAATTTAATTGCTGAATAACATATGCACATAAAATGCCTGTAAAGTACCCATGTAAACAGCATCCACATCAAAAAATTAAGTAGTACCAGCACCATACCCTCTCTGCTTACTCTCTTTTCTAGTTACTAGCTCAACTACTTCTATTTTGACTTAACTATAAGTAGTTATAAGGAGCTCTGGTAGCATAGTGATTATGAGTCGGACTCTTAACCTCAAGATCAGCAGATGGAAACTACCAGCTGTTCCGTGGGAAAAGGCTGAAGCTTTCTGCTGGCTTAAAGATTTACAGCCTCGGAAACCCTTTGCAGGGTCACTATGAGTATGAACCGACTCCAGGACACACCACCACGACCATAAGCAGTTACACTCTTGGTCAGGCACAAGTTCATACAGACATGCTCAAGCCTCAAAGAGTCTGGTTTTTTTGTTTGTTTTTTTAAATTTAATATCAGCTTGCAATTCTCCTGGTAAATAGCTTCACAACTCTAATTAATATACTGATACTTCTAGTGTGTGATTTATTAAACTTATTGTTGTTAATTGCCTTGGCGTTGGTTTCAACTCATAGCAAACTCATACAGCGTTTCCAAGGTTTTAAATATCTTTGTTGCAGCTGCTGGTGGCCTTGAATTGTGGACCTTGTGGTTTCGCAGTCCAGTGCTTATCATATTTAGACAACAACTGTTGGATCCTCCAATAAATTTGGATTTATCTTATATTCTTTTTTTCTCTTCCTTACCTCTTCTCCTTCCAGAGTTTAAGGAATATATACACACAAACATACTTATAAAATAAAATGAATTAAATTAAATGTTATATTTCTCCAGAATTATTCTATTTATAATATTAAACTCCCAGTAATACTAGGTTGTTGTTGTTATGTGTCATGGAGTTGGTTCCAACTCATAGCGACCCTGTACAGGGTTTCTGAGGCCATAAATCTTTACAGGAGCAGAAAGCCTAATCTTTCTCCTGGGGAACAGGTGGTAGTTTTGAACTTCTGACCTTGCAGTTCGTAGCCCGACTCGTAACCACTAGGCTATCAGAGCTCCTTGTAATACTAGGTAGTAGTTAACTAATATAATTTATTGAGTATTTGTCTTAGCCATGTTATCCTTCAGTGACATTAACTGATTAAATGTCTACACATCTCAATAGGGAGATAAGCTTATCTCCTTTTTATGGATGAGATACTGACACATCAGCTAAGGTCAGGTATCAACCCTAGGTAATCTCATCCCAGATCCAATGGTCTTAGCCACTCTGCCAACATTTTAAATATTTATATTTGTATTTCTTATTGCATGTTCCTTGTTAAGTATTTTTGAGAGCAATTTCAACTATAATCCTTTCTAAAACAACTTCGGATAAGGTAAGTTACTTACTGGAAAATTAATTTGCCTTACCTCTTCAAAATTTTAAATTAAACATCAGTTAAAATGACAGTGATGCATGGATCTAATGCTTCTGTTTATGAAAATTGCTCTAAAACTTTTGCGTAATTCTGAACTTAGAAACTTGTTCTTATTTTGCCGTTTCTAACTTTAAAATTTATTGGAAAAAGTATATTGAATCTGTTCTTTGTTCTACATGTTTTGTAGTAGTCTTTGGCAGCAAGTAATATAATTCTGATTTTACTTATTGATTTATACTTGATGTCTCCACATGGGAGAAGCACCAACTGAAATACACCAACTGTAGACCTATATGGCATCCAGTCCAGTCATTAGTTGATCCCCAAGACCATACATGAGATCCTTATCCCAAGTCAACTTGGTACCTAAAGACTAAGAAGCATCATCAAAGATACACCCTGCTTCTTCTGTGAATTTGGAAGCTATTACATGTGTAAATGCAGTACCCAGTAAGCAGGATTTTGTATGCTGGCTTCTGTTCTGCTCCCACCTCTATTCTGGGTGGGCCAATGACCCAATATGCTCCCTCAATCAGTCTTCCAGCTGGGCCTTGTTTTAGCTGCTATGATATGTGCATTGGTCTTTGCAAGTTTGCCATTCTTGTCATCTCAGATTGGGGTGTTGAGGCATCATCCCAACTGTGTCTTGGCCTTGTGAGGTAAATGCTGCAAATATAGCCCATGTGGGGACTGAAAACACACTGGGCTTGTCTCCTGGCTCTGAGTCTTGGTAGTATGAAGTGTGGGGCAGATTCTTTAATCTTCCTGTGTCTTAGTTTTCACATCTGTAAAAATAGAGCTAATGTTTATTTGTAGGGTGGGTTTAAATTAGATTAGTACTGTGGCACATTGTGAGTTCCCACCAAGCAGTACAGAGAAGCATGGAAGGCAGGTCTGATACCCACCCTGCAGGGGTATCAGAAATGTCTTCCTGGAGGATGTCATACCAAACTGAGTTTTAAATAACAAATAGATTAGTCTGCCCCCAAAATGTGTGTATATGTGTGTGTATATGGGGAGAGGGATTGGTATGAAAGATGAGACAATCTGAGATGAGAAATGACTTTGGTGCAAAAATATAATGTAGATACCTACACTGGAAAGCTTTGCCTAGTTCCATGGGCTGGTGAATTTAAGTGTGAGGCAAGGAAAGATGAGGGACTGGAGAAGAATCAGGACTCTGAAAGACAAGAGTAAGTAGAGAAGCTGGGGACACTCATAAATTAAGATTTTACATTAAAAGTGAATTTACTGTTCATTTAGAATTATTGCAGATCAGAGCTAGCAGAAACTTAGAGATGACCTTTCCTTACAGAATGATAAACTCAAGTCCCCAGAGGCTGACTTGGCCAATGTGACATCATTAATGAGTGGTCTTGTCAAGGTGTCTTTCTCACTCAGTACAGTTTCTACACTTTGGACATTCCCAACTTCTTTCATATCTATGTAGTTTACTGAATACATCGATAACTCCCTACCCCAAACCAAACCAAACCAAAATGAAACAAACAAAACCCCCAAGCCCACTGCCAATGAGTCTGTTTTGGCTCATAGTGACCTTGCATAAGAATTCTGAGACTGTAAGTCTCAGGAGCAGTTAGTGGATTTGAACTGCCAACCTTGTTGCTAGCATTCCAGTGTTTATCTCCTACAGCAGAGCTGACTTGACAGCAGCTTTTTTTTTTTCAGTTTGCTGACAGCTCATAGAAACCTGTATTATTTTATTTTTTGTTTCTTCTGATCACTTTTATCAAAGATATGCTTGCTCTTGCTTTTAAAAGACAAATAGTACTAGTAAACTTGTAATAAAACATAGCAGTGGAAGTCCCGCATTCCTTCCACCAAGGTGCCAGGTAGGTGCTGCAGGGAATATAAAGAATGCTATCTCTAGCATAGCCCCAGCCCTCAAGGAACTCTTGGGCTACCAGGCAGGGTGATATAGGAAAGAGGGTCTTGGAACTAAGAGAGAAACATTGAGTAGATCTCTGATTAATGCTTGTATTGTTCCCTGCAATCAGGTGGGTCATGGTTCAAGTTCAGCATTGCCTTGTACTAGCTCTGACATTTCTGGGAAGTTAGTTTAACTTTTCTGAGCCTTAGTTATTTTTCCCTTCTGAAAATTAAGGTAATAATAGTACCATTTTCACTCAGCCATTGTATAATTTATATAATATAAATGAATAAAAGGAGGGAGAGTTTGAAGAATCCATGATAGTCCTGTGAAACAAGAAAGGGGTCTATCCATAGACAGATTTTGAAATATTCCTGGAAGATAGAAAGCAGATGGGTTAGACTGCAAAATCATAAGAACAGGGGGAAAAAGCAAACAAACACAAAAAACAAAATATGCACCAAAACAAAGACAATAAAAAAACGACTGCAAAAGTCATAGAAATTTAAGAAATATTTTGAAATCAGACTCAACAGAGTGAGAGGGGATTTCAGGCAAAAATCACGTTAATTAATTAGCTTTTTATTACAGCAGGTGAGCCCACCAGGCCCTTTACCTGCCCCACACCTACTGTGCAGAGTGCTTGGGTGATGTTTATAAAGACACAGGATGAAATCTCTAGATGGGGAGAAGTTCCCCAGAGAGGCAGAACAGGCTGGAAGTAACTGCAGACAACTGAAAGAAAGAAATTTTTTTTTTTTAAAAAAGGAGTTGAGTTATTTATACATTTGCCCCCATAACAAGCCTCAAGTGCAGCCGTTTGAAACACAGGGTTTAGAATCAATTCATTCTGGTCCTACTCCCCTGCTGAGACTATGCATTCCCACCCTTGAGATACTGAATCAGAATCTATATTTTAGTAAGATACTTATATACATATAAGAACTACCTGGGGATTTTGTTAAAATGTAGATTCTGATTCAGTATATCAAGGATGGAAACACACATTCTCAGCAGGGGATCAAACTAGAAGGAACCAGATAAAAGCCTGCTGAAGTAGGAGGAGTCCTGATCCAGGAATCTCAGGTGGGCAGTAGTGCCAGAGAATGAAGAAAGTGTCTCCAGATGACTTATACTCCCTGGAGGGGACATCCCCACTCTTGCTCTCAGAAGTCAAGCTACTTATTTCTACTTCCTATCCTCCACCTCCCTGACCTACCCCAAGTAGCCCAAGACAGCTGGAGTCAGTACCTATCTAGTGAGCTAAACAAGAATTATAAATTCAAATACAAACAATTGCTAAGAATTGCTAAAATGTAAAGAAAACAAACATCATTTAATAAAAGCACCAAAATAAACAAATAAAATCATGAATGTCTGTGAAAAGGGTGAAATAACTTCAAAATAAGTGTAATTAATATTCAGATTTGAGGAACTGGCATACCATCAATTAAGATCAGGTGGTATGAAAAAGAACCAATTAGGATTCCTAATGCTTTTGAAATTTTAGTAGAGGTGCTGAGTAGCAGAATGGACAGTGATAAAGAATAAATTCACGAACTACAAAGTTAACAACAACAACAAAAAGGAGATAACAGAGAGCATGGAATAGAAGAAATAAATAATATGAAAACTCTTAGAATGGAAAACTCCCCACAAAAGTTCAGATTGAAATGGTTTACAAAGAGATACACAAGATGAATGGCTATAGTCACACATCTGGATACATTCTGGTAAAACTGCAAAACATAGAGAATGAAAGAAAATAGTTAAAGCTTGCATAGAGAAAAAGAGTAAGTGACCCTAAAGGAACAAGATTTATCAGTTGGGCATTAGATTTCTTTGGCAACCCTGGGAGCTCAAATAAATGGAATCATATCTCTTAGTTTCTAGTGGGAAACAATAGTTAAATTGCAACTCCATACTATGCAGATGCCTGGGGAATCCCATATCATTCCTTAGCCCACTTCTTTTACCCCTGCCTCACAGCTGCAGTAGACATTTCTGTGGGCAATTACCCATACCTGGGTAACAACATCACTCCTCAAACTATACCAAGATCTCTGATGATCACCGTCTTGGCCAATTGGTGCTGAGAATTGAAGCACAATACTCCAGCCTCTTGGTCCTGGGAGAACCAAGCCCCCAGCTTACAGCAGCTTTCTCAATAATGTGAAATGTAAACCATTTCAATCTGAACTTTTGTGGGGAGTTTTCCATTCTAAGAGTTTTCATATTATTGACTTTTCTCCCTGCCCTGTCTCTGTACTTGTATTTCTCCATCCTCACTCCTGCTTCCTGGGATCACTTCCCAAATCAACTCTCTTTCCAGTTGTCAGGGAGTTGACTTCAACTCATGGTGACCCCAGGTATATAAGAATAGACTTGTGTTCTATACAGTTTCAATGGCTGTTTTTTGAGAAGTGATCACCAGGGCATTTTTATGAGGTGCCTCTAGATCAGGGGTGGGGAATCTTTTTTCTGCCAAAATTTGTAATATAATTCATAGGCTGTGTAAAATTGTTATTGTTGTTGTTGTTAAGTGCTGACCCATAGTGACCCTGTATAGCATTTCCAAGGAACAGCTCATGAGCTTGAACTGCTGACCTTGCAGTTCCAACAGCTTTGTAGTCTAGCCATTAACCCACTGCGCCGTCCCAGAACTCCTGAATCCTGGTGTGCTGTGGATTAATGCACTGGACTGCAAAGCTGGCTTGAAATGCAAGGTCAGCAGTTCAAGCTCACCAACCACTCCTTGGAAAGTTGCTATGGGTTGCTATGGGTTGGAACTGACTCAATGGTACTTAACAACATACAAAATTATCAATTTAAAAATTAGCCTGCTCTATTTGGTCAAAACATCAGCCCTGGACTGCAAATCACAAGGTTGGCAGTTCAAACCCACCAGCTGCTCTTTGGAAACCCTATACAGGGCCGCTATGAGTAGGAATTGCCTCAATGGCACTGAACAACAACAACAACAATGTGATGGCTAGAACTGTGGTTTCCTTGGCAGGGTCAGATCAAATGATTTCTCAGGTCTCATATGGCCTGTGAGCTAGATGTTCCCCACTCCTGCTCTAAATGGACTTGAACTTCCAACATTTTGGTTAGCAGCTAAGCATATCACCTGTTTGCAGCACCTGCATCTAAATCCTTGTCTCTGTGTCAGCTTTTGGAAGAACCTAAGTACAGATGTGTGTTACTGAAGCACATTCAAGTGGAAAGGCAACATGAAGGTATGTTCAGATATGCTAGGATTTAGTTTCTTTCAAATGTATTTATGTGGATTAACACATCCAAAAGGTTGAATAAATTCTTGCCCTCATACACTGAAACCATTTTGGAGAAGAAAAGGTGCAAGAATCATTTGGTGACCGTGTCTGATTTCCCCTGGCTTCACAAGGGGGAAAGAGAATCAAACTCATATCAGCAGAAGGCTGCTTCCTATTTAAATGGAAGCCAGATATACCTCCACCCAACAATGTTCTTTACCCTATTCTGACACCAACTATCCCTTCCACAGTGCTCTTTGCTTCATATCTAGGTTTGACAATCCATTGCATTGGGTACGCAGAACTCATACCGATACTCATGTTTATGGGGATATTAGGGTAGTGAACATGGTCCAATTCAAGATAAAAAAAAAACAACTCAGGATGCAGCAGTTTTGCAATCAGGAATACCTCTTCTCTGCAATATTTCAGACACGCCTCACTCTTCAGTTTCTCAGCCATGTGGTCCTTTGGCCTCTGCCCTGCTCAGGCAAATGTTACAAAGTTCTGTGAATGCCCAAAGGGCACATTCTGCAAGCCAGTCTCCTGCCCATAGTTATTCATCTTTACTCAGCCCATGGGCTTCTAGCCACCGCTGCTCTGTCTCTCCACTGCCTCTGCTGTTACTTCTGTTGCCGTTGTTTTTTGAGGTAGGGATCTCACGCTTCACTCAAGCTCTTCCTTCTTGTGGTCCGGGGATTGTCTGTTCCTGCTTCTGAAATGGCTCCTTTTAAACCTAGCTGGATGCAAAACTAACCTATCCCAGCCTTAGAGTCCTGTATACTTTATTTGCATGGTCCCACCCAAACACTTGGTGAGAATTAAGAAGATTTTGGATAGAAAAGCCATATCAAGTACATTCAAGGTACCACAGAAGAGAATGGATACAAAAAATCTTAAAAACAGAACTTGTACTCGTAAAACAATGTGTTCTTCAAAAAAGACTATGTAAAGTAGACCAGAATATGGAAAATCTATAAATTCACAAATTTGGGTCTGCTTTATCCTCACCTCTCCCACAGCAACCATCACCACTACAGAGGGTAGAAATCTGTAAGAGTTTAGGTTGCTGTTATGTGCCATTAAATTGATTCCAATGTGTAGTCACCTTGTATAGGGTTTCCAAGAGTAGCTGATAGGTTTCAACTGCTAACTTTGTGGCTAGCAGTCCAGTGCTTATCTTACAGCGTCATACCAGGGCCATGGGAGTTTAGATAGTACAATTCAAGGGGATGTTAAAAGGCAGTTTTTTCTTATGCAGGACTGTCCCAGGCACTGAAGAATTTGGCACTAAATGCAGGTATCACTTCTCATTCATTGTGACAACCAGAAACACTCCCAACACATTTTAAAACAACCCCTATGGAGCGTACACCAAGGAACTAACATTAAAGCACATAACCGTGTTAGATTTTTTTAACAATTGAATGTTGCATAAATAAAGATTTCAATTTATTAAACTCTTCTGGATCATTTCCCCAGGTTGACTGGGTTTCCAACATTCTCACCATGTTGTTGTTATTGTTAGGTGCCATGGAGTTGGTAACAACTTATAGCAACCCTATGCACAGCAGAATGAAGTACTGCTCGGTCCTGGGCCAACCCCACAATTGTTGCTACATTTGAGCAGTCATTTGATATAATAAAGAAGTGGTGCTGGTTAGAGGGGTGGGATTAGGGGTGTTAACAAGGGAAGGAAGGGTTGGTACTATCAGCCCTGTTATTACCTCTAAGAGGTGAGGCTTATCTCTGTTCCACAGCACAACTGGCTCCACTGACTTCTTAACCAAATACCTACTGAGGTTAACTTGAGGCCAATTTGAAAGAGGGCCTTTGTGTTTCTGGAGAGGGTCAAGTGAGGGTAAGGCTTTTTGAAAGAGTTGGCTCCAGGATTGACCTATGGTCTGATTTCTTGGACCCAGCTTCTCGATCTCTCTGCACCCTGGTATTCGACTGTTCCCCCAGAACTAGATTTTCACTCTCATCACTGACACACAAACACATTCATTCCTAGCCTCCTGCTCATGCTTTTCTTCTCCTTTGTTCCCTTTGTGTCCCTCTGGTGCAGACACATACCCTAGGTCCAAGCCATATGCACCTGTTCTGACCTTTTCAGACCATAGTGACTACCTCTTCTATTCCTAAACACTTACACCAAGAGTTACCAACTATAAGATGTAACCCTTTCTGATGGTTCTTCATGAATTGGATCAATTTCTCATTCTCTATCAATTGTTAAGTTCCTTAAGAGCAAGAATAGTGTCCACACATTTATAATCCTATAGCATTTATCAAATATCAGAGCATATGATAAGTCCTCAAAAAGTACCTGTTTGATTAATTTTTTTTAAGGACATTTAAGGAACATAACAGACATAGTAGAAGAGATGTTCATGAAAGGTTGGAATGCTCAGGCTCAAGTGTGAGAGAAGATACATCACAGAGGTAGATTCTTTGTATGACCAGAGCACAAAGATTAGAATTTAGAGATCAAAGAATACATGTGTCATTTTTTGTTTTACATTGCTGCTGTTGTTAAGTGCCGTCAAGTCAATTCTGACCCATAGGGACCCTGTATAGGGTTTCCTAGGAGCAGCTGGTGATCTTGAACCACCGACTTTGCAGTTCAAACGGCTTTGCACCTTGGTGCATTAACCCTCAGTGCCACACCAGGATTCCAGTAAACCAGAAGTTTGTTTTTCATGTCTTATGTTCCACATTGCCTGTTGCCCGCAAGTGGGATGGCACATGAGCTCTAAAACATCACTATCCCAGAAGTCATTCTCTCATCTTGCCATTTGGATCTTCTCTCCAACCCAGCATAACAGGGGGACTTCTCCAGAAGATATTCTTGGCTTCCCTATGACCATTTGAACTGCCCAGAGAAGGCATTGCAGAGGTGGGAGAGAAGGCAGATTTAGCTCAATTCCAGGCAGAGAGATCCAGAGAGGTCCAGGCTATGGTCTTTCTGTTGCTTGTTTCCATGGCCGCTTCATGACCTGCATCCTTATGAGCTCTCTCTGTGGGTGTAGTTGTAGAAGAAGTACCAGTAAAAGTCCATCTGCCCTGACTGCCTTAACTTTGGCATACTGCCCTGGTGGAAAGATGTATTGGCTTCTACTTCTGGGCTACAATCCCAGCTTCATTTAGTGCCATCCTGGTTCCACTGAGCAAGGTCTTGTTATAGGGCATTGAAGTTGTTTCTTTGTGGTCCTTTTGGCTTTCTGGACCAGAAGGGAAGCTGACACTTGTTGGTAGTATTAAAAAAGAGCTATTCATGAGGTTTGACTTCGAATCTTGGTTCTGTCCCTTGTTGTTGATGTGGTTTGGGAAGTTATTATTAAAACCCTTGAAATTTAGTTTCCTTATCAATAAAACAAGACAATTTTAAGCAAACATATGTTACTGTGATGATAAACAGGATTGTCATTAATAGAGTTGCCAGATAAAATACAGAATACCCAATTAAATTTTAATTTAATATAAACAACAACTAATATTTTGTTATAACTGTGTCCTAAATACTGCATAGTACATACTCTACAAAATGTTTATTTGATATTTACATTTAACTAGGCAACTTGTATTTTTACTTGCTAAATCTGGCAAAGTAAATTTTTAATGCAATAGTAATAATAATATTTACCTTTTGTTGGGAGCCTATGATGTGTTATAACACTAATCTAATTAAACCTATCATCCTTAAAAGTAAACATGAGCTCTATTTTTACAGATGTGAATGCTAAGACTGTGAGATTGAGGGACTTGCCCAACACTATACACCACCAAGTCTCAGCCAGGAATCAAACACAGTGTGTGATTGGTCCCCACATGGGTCAACTTTGTAGCATCTATACCACAAGATTGATGTGGTGTAGATACCCTAACATTCCAAAATGGGGCGATGAGGATGACAAACATTTAAATATCAGTGCACAGTTCATAATGGCCAGGACAAGATCTGACTAAAGATAGATGCAAGGAGCACATTGGATTACTGCCCCACCCAGGATGGGGGAGCAGAGCACAAAAGAATAGGTGAAGCAAACTTGTATGTGGAGTGGATCCCAAGTCTACAGGGAATGCTGAGCACATAGACATCTATATTGTTTTTTTGTTTGGGTCTGTAGGATTGTCAATTACCTGCAGTGTGGGTCCACACACAGTTTCTGGACATTAACAGTTTTGCAATTGCTATTTATATATCCACCTTTTAAGAATCTAGTGATCACATTGCAAATAATGACCACATTGCAAATTTCTTGGGAATATAGACGATGGTTTGTTTATCTCTTGTCCACAGCATGTAGCACAGGGCCTGATATGTAGTAATATTTGCTTAACAAATGAAAACATTAATATGATTGAGGCCTGATATATGACATTTGTCCTTAGAAGTGTAGAAAGGAAAGAAAACCACTGGGATAAGACTGATAATGCAAGCAGTTGATGGAGGAATTGAGGACTCCAGCACCTTCTCTTGAGAGATTGGGGAATGACCTCTTAAACCTTAGCCAGCCCATGCAAACTCTGGTGTGTTTGGACTATGTGCAAACATAGTGACTCCTCACAGTAGCTAATCAGGCTCAGGATCTGAATGCAGTACAGCTGAAAGCAAACACTGCTTTTTAAAATAATTTATATTGTATTTTATGTGAAAGTTTACACAGAAAATTCTATTTCTATTGTACAATTTTTATACGTTTTTCCATGTCATTAGTTACAATTTTTACAATTTGTCAGCATTCTCATTATTTCCATTCTGTTTGTTTTATTTCCATGGCTCTAGTTTCCCTTCCCCTCTTTTGAGGAAATGTTGACCACTTTGTTTCATATGAGGGGGGCTTCAAAAATTTGTG
>NW_006408546.1:11744683-11750176 GCF_000296735.1 Chrysochloris asiatica | reverse complement strand
TTCCTGTTCTGGAATGCCAATAATTCTTATGTTATTCCTCTTCATGTTATCTGTACAGCACCTTTTTATTAGGCAGTTTTTTCTTGTTTAATGGTTTCTTTTTCTGCTTAATTTTCTATGCTGTGGATTTTCTTTCAGTATCCTTCATTGTTGTGCTTTTGTGTTTACTGAGTCTTTTTGACTTTCTTCCTTATTTTGGTGAGTAGGTTTATTAATTTTCTTTGTGGTTACTCTGAAATTTACCTTTATCTTATTAAGTTTAACCCAGTTTGTTATATCTTGATATCACCTTGATCTGACCAGTAAATCTGGTCTTTTTCATTGGTTTGAATTTTGTTCCACATTTTCTCCCACTTGATTTGGTGGTGGTGGTGGTTGTGTGCTGTGGATTCAGTTCTGACTCATAGCAACTGTGTATAGGGTTTCTAAGGCTGTAAATCTTTATGGGTGCAGACTCATCTTTCTGCTATGGAGCAGCTGGTAGATTTGAACTGCTGACCTTGTGGTTAGCAGCCCAGTTCACAATCTACTACACTACCAGGGTTCCTTCCACTATATCTAGGACCCTCTAATGTGATCCTTTTCAGAGCAGTTGTTAGTGGTAGACAGGCACCATCTTGTTCTTCTGGTCTCAGAGTCATAGAGACTGATATTCACATGGTCTATTCATCCATTGGATTAATTGTTTCCAAATATCTTCAATTTACATCACTATTATTACTTCCAGAGAGAGAGAGAACAATAGTTGTACCTTAGATGGCTGCTCATGAGCTTTTAAGGCCTCAGTCACAACTCACTAAAGTAGAATGGAGAATGTTGTTTTTGTGGACTATGCCATTGATACAAAGTGTCCCCTGAGACTGTGTTTCTGAACTCCCAGGCCCAGCAACTCATCTCTCAAGGTGTTTCATAGTGTCTAAGAAGTTTTCATTATTTGCCCCCTGTACGTTTCGCTACACGAGTGCAATGGCTTCATAGGATAGGTACCAGACTGCAAACCACAAGTTTGGTTGTTTGATCTCACCAGCTGTTCTATGAGGGAAAGATGAGGCTTTCTGCTCCTGTAAAAATGTAAAGCCTTGGAAACCCTGTATAAGATGGATATATGTTTAAAGCAAAGGTAATACCCTTATACAAATGTCCTTTGTTAAATCTTTATATATTTGTGGGTATATCCCCATTCTGCTTCCCATACAACTTTGGCCTGTGTATCTATCCATGTTGTCTACCCATATATCACTGTTATTGCGGGATTTTTGTATATAACAGTATTTATCTCTTTTCCATTTATCTTTTGCACTTCTCCAAATATCTTATGTCAAATCTTTATATATTTGTGGGTATATTCCCACCCTCCCACACCAGTATGGACTATGTACCTATCCATTTATCTACTCATGTTGTTGTTGTTAAGTGCCTTTGAGTAGGTTCTGACTCATAGAGGTCCAGTATAGAGTTTCCGAGAAGTTTGAACCACTGACCTTGCATTTCAAACCAACTTTGCAGTCCAGCATATTAATCCACAGTACCACACCAGGACTTCTATCTACCCACACATCACTGTTATTACAGGATTCTGTATATAACAGTATTTACCTTTGTTCCCTTTAATTTTTGTACTCTTCCTTTTGTCTTCCCCTGCCGTTATCACTCTTTCACCTGTCTCCTTGTATATTGCCTTCCCTGTCACCCAAATTTACAAGTGTCTACCCTCTGGTCTGCAAAGTTGGTTTGAACCATAAGGTCAATGGTTCAAGCTTACCAACTGCTCCTCAGATACCCTATACAGGGTCCCTATGGATTGGAACTGAATAGATGGTACTTAACAGCAACAACACAACACCCTCTAGTTGGAGTCCTGGTATGGCACTATGGGACAAGCACTAGAATGCAATGTTGGTTTGAACCACAAAGTAGGCCGTTCAAATGCACCAGTCTCTCATTGGAAACCCTATACAGGGTTGCTATGAGTCTAAACTAACTCTATGGCACTTAACAACAACACCGTCTAGCTAGTGAATTACTCCCCCTTCCCACCAACCCCTGGTTACCGTCAGAGAATTTTTCTTTTAGAGTGAAAACCTTTTCTTGACTTTTTATAACAGTGATCTCATACAATAGTTGCTCTTTTGTAATTGACTAATTTCACTTAGCATAAAGTCTTCCAGGTTCATCTATGTTATGAGGTGTTTCACAGATTCATTGTTATTCTTAAATATCGAGAAGTATTGCATCATGTGGATGTATCAGAGTTTGTTTATTCATGGTTCCCCAATGGGCATTTACTCTATCTCCATCTTTTTGCTATTGTGAAGAGTGCTGTGCTGAACATGAGTGTACATACATCTATTCATGTCATGGCTCTTATAATGCACTGGACCACAAGGTCAGTTTGAATCCCAGGGTCAGTTATTTAAACTCACCAGCCTTTCTTTGGAAACGCTTTACAGGGTTGTTATGAGTTGGAACTGGCTTGATGGCACATAACAACAACATGCCAAGTCAAGAGATTGCTGGGTCATAGCATATTTCTATTTTCAACTTTTTGAGGAAGCACCATACTATTTTCCATAGTGGTTGTACCATTTTACAGTCTCACCCTCCCAATTTAGGAGGATTCCAGTTTCTCCACACCTTCGCTAGCATTTGATGTTTTCTGTTGTTGTTGTTTTAAAAAATGTTTTATTGTGAATTATGTCATAGTTTACATGGAAGAACATTAGCTTTACATTCATCCTATCATATATTGTTTCATTGTTATGGTTACAATCCCCTCCATGCATCAACCAACAAAAAGGCAACCCTGCAAACCTGCCCCCCAGTTGTCAGCATACAGCCCCTCTCCCTTTCTGGGTCTAGAGTTCCCAGCCGCTCCATCTCTCCACGTAATAGTCTCTGCCTCCATTTCTGGCGTCATTGTTTCTCTGGGTAGGGTCCCACACACCGACTACTCCTTTGATGGTCCTAGGGACCTCTGCTCCTGGACTACAAAGTCAATCACTCAATTCCTTTTGCTACAAAATACCTACCTTTACATTTCCAACCCTCACAGTCAGTCCTGATAACAATTATTCACTGTTGTACCACAAGAGACCTATCCCTATCTCCTTTCATCAGCCCCACCCAGACAGATTGGATACTACTCAGTAGAGACCCTACTTTCCTCCGCACCCTCTGGATCTAGGCTCCCTCTTGAAGTTTTTAATGATACTATTAATGATGGGGTGAGATGATATCTCATTGTTGCTTTGATTTGCATCTCTCTAATGGCGAATGATCACAAGCATTTCTTCCTATGTTTGTTGGCTGGCTGAATGTCTTCTTTGGTGAAGTGTCTTTTCAAGTCCTTTTACTATTTATAAATTGGATTATTTGTCTTGTTGATGTGTTGAAATTTTCTGTAAATTTAATTGATTAGTTCCTTGTTTTATATGTCATTGACAAAAACTTTTTCCAAGTCTGTAGGTTCTCTTTTTAGTTTTTTGGTGAATTCTTTTGGTGAAGACAAGTGTCTAAGTTTTAGAAGATGTCAGTCATCTAGTTTGTCTTATGCTGTTTGTGTGTCTTTAGTTTGATAGTGTATTAATGCCATGTATCAGAGACCCTAATTTTGTCCCTATGTTTTCATTAATGATTTTTGTAGTTCTAGATTTTACATTTCGGTCTTTGATCCATCTTGAGTTTGTTTTGTATATGGTGTGAGATATTTGTCTTGTTTCATTATTCTGCAAATGCATCTACAGTTTTTCCAGCAGCATTTGTCAAAGAGACTATCTTTTGCCCATCTAATATGTGCCAACATATCTTCAAGAATTAATTTTGTATTATTTTTCTTCTTTTCTGGAATTCTTCTTGTTGTTAGGTGTCATTGAGTCAGCACTGATTCATAGCAACCTTATACACAACAGAATGAAACACTGCCCAGTCCTATGCCAATCTCACAATCTTTGCTACTATTGAGCCTATTGTGCCACCAATGTGCTAATCCATCTCATTGGGGGTATTCTTCTTTTCCTCCAACCCTCTCTTTTTCCAAATATATCTTTTTTCAGTAACTGGTCCCTCCTGATAATAGGTCCAAAGTATGAGAGCCGAAGTCTGACCATCCTGGTTTCCAAGGAGCATTCTTGCTGTACTTCTTCCAAAACAGATTGGGTTGCTCTTTTGGCATTCCATGATACTTTCAGTATATTCCTCCAAGACCGTAACTCAAATGTATCAATTATTCTACAACCTTCCTTATTCACTTTCTAACTTTCGTATATGAGGCTATTGAAAATACCATGGCTTGGATCAGGTGCACGTTAATCTTCAAACTGACATCTTTGCTCTTCAACACTTTAAAGAGGTTTTCTGCAGCAGATTTGCCAATGCAATACATTGTTTGATTTCTTGACTTCTACTTCCATGAGTGTTAATGGTTCATCCGAGCAAAATGAGCAACTTAAATCTTTTCTCCATTTATCTTTATGTTGTTTATGGGTCTAGAGGTGAGGGTTTTGTTTTCTTTACATTGAGACACAACCCATACTGAAGGCTATAGCCTTTGGTCTTTATTAGTAAGTATTTTAAGTCCTCTTTGCTTTCTACAAACAAGGTTGTATCATCTGCATATTGCAGGCTGTTAATAAGTCTTCCTCCAATCCTGATGCCACATTTTTCTTCATATAATCCAGCTTCTCAGATCATTTGCTTAGCATACAGATTGAATATGTATCATAAAAGAGTTCAACCCTGGCACACATTTTTCCTAATTTAAAACCATTTGGTGTTCCCTTGTTCTATTCAAACCTCTCACTCTTGGTCTGTATACAAGTTCCTCATGAGCACAACTAAGTGTTCTGGAATACTCATTCTCTGTAATGTTGTCCATAGCTTGTCATGGTCTACACAATTAAAAGCCTTTGCATAGTCGATAAATCACAGGAAAACATATTTCTGTATTCTCTGATTTTAGTGAATATCCATCTTATGTCAGCAATGGTACCTTCGTTGCACAGTCTGTTCTGAATCCAACTTGAACCTCTGGAAGTTCTCTGTCAATGTATGGTGGCAACAATTTTTATATTATCTTTAGCAAGATTCTATTAGCATGTGATATTAATGATATTGTCTGATGATTTCTGCATTCCCTTGGGTCACATCTCTTTGGAATGGACACCAATATGAATTTGTTCCAGTTAGTTGGCCAGGTGTTGTTGTTAGGTGCCATCGAGTCAGCACTGACTCATAGCGACCTTATGCATAGCAGAACGAAACACTGCCCGATCCTGGGCCAACCTCACTGCTGTTGCTACACTTAGTCCATTGATGCTGCCACTTGGCCAATCCATCTCACTGAGGGTCTTCCTTTATTTCTCTGACCCTCCACCTTATCAAACATGATATCCTGCTCCAATGACTGGTCTCTCCTGACACTATGTCCGATGTATGAGAGACGAAGTTTGGCCATCTTGGTCTCCAAGGAGCATTCTGGCTGCACTTCTTCCAAAA
>NW_006408546.1:11739184-11744003 GCF_000296735.1 Chrysochloris asiatica | reverse complement strand
CATACTTCACAATGTTGTCCATAGCTTGTCATGATCCACACAATCAAAAGCCTTTGCGTAGTCTATAAAGCACAGGTAAACATCTTTCTGCTATTCTCTGCTTTCAGCCAAGATTCACTGGACATCAGCAATGATATCCCTCATTCCATGGCCTCTTCTAAATCTGGCTTGAACCTCTGGAAGTTCTCTGTCAATGTATGATTGTAGTCATTTCTGTATTAGTAAAACTTTAGTAAAACTTTACTTGCATGGGATATCAAAGATATTGTACAATGATTTCCACATTTTGTTGGGTCACTGCTCTTTGGAATGGGCACAAATATGGATCTCTTCCAATCAATCAGCTAGATAGTTGTCTTCCAAATTTCTTGGCATAGATGAGTGAGTGCCAATAGTGTTTCATGCGTTTGTTGAAAGATTTCAATTTGTATTATATTAATTCCTAGTGCCTTGTTCTTTGCTAATGTCTTCAATGCACCATGAAATTCTTCCTTCAGTATAATTGGCTCTTGATCATATGCTACCTCTTGAAATGTTTGAACATCGACCATTTCTTTTTGGTACAGTGACTCTGTATATTTCTTCCATCTTCTTTTAATGCTTTCTGCGTCATTCAATATTTTGACCATAGAATCCTTCAATATTTCAAGTCGAGACATGAATGTTTTCTTTAGTTCCATCAGCTTGTGAAATGATGAGCATGTTCTTCCTTTTCAGGTATCTAACTCCAGGTCTATGCACATTTCATTATATTTGACTTTGCCTTCTCAAGTTGGCCTTCAAAACTTTCTGTTCAGCTCTTTTATTATCCTAATTTCTTTGATTTCCTTTAGCATCTCTATGTTGCACAGCAAGTTTCATAGTCTCTTCTGTCATCTGGTTTGGTCTTTTCCTTTTTTCTTGTCTTCTTAATGACCTTTTGCTTTCTTCCTGTATGATGTTCTTGATGTCATCCCACAACTCTTCTGGTGTTCTGTCTTTATTTCTAATGCATCAAATCTTTTCTTCAGATGATCTCTAAATCCAGGTGGGATATGTCCAGGGTCACATTTTGGCTCTTGTGGACTTGTTTTAATTTTGTTCAGCTTCAGCCAGAACTTGCATATGGGTAACTGATGACCTGTTCTACAGTCTGCTCCTGGCCTTGTTTTGGCTGATCATATGGAGGTTTTCCACAATCTCTTTTCACAGATATAGTCAGTTTGATTTATGTGTGTTTCATCTAGTGAAGTCCATGTGTATAGTAGTTTTTTATGCTATTTAAAAAATGCATTTGCAATGAAAAAGTCAGTGATTTTACCAAATGCTATTATGTCATTTCCAGCATCATTTCTATCTCCAAGGCCATATTTCCTAACTACTGATCATTCCTGTGTGTTTCCATCCTTTGCATTTCAATCACCAGTAATTATCAATACATCTTGATTGCATGTTTCATAAATTTCAGACTGAAGAAGTTGGTAGAATTCTTCAACTTCATCATCACTGGTTTTAGTGGTTGGTGCATAAATTTGAATAGTAATGGTTTCAACTGGTAATCCTTGTAGGTTTATGGGTATTGTCCTATCACAAACAGTTTTTATTTCAAGACAAAACTTGAGATGTTCTTTTTGATAATGATTGCATCATATTCCTCTTCAATATGTCTGTCTTGGCATAGTAAATCATATGTTTATTGGATTCAAAATGGCCAATACCAGTCCATTTCAGCTCACTAATGCTTAGGATATCTATGTTTATACGTTTATTTCATTTTTGACAATTTCCTATTTTCCTACATTCATATTTCATATATTCCATGTTTTGATTATTAATGGATAGTTATACTTGTTTTTATTCATTTTGAATTGTGCCCCATTAACAAATGAAGGTCCCAAATACTTTACTCCATTCGTGTCATCCTGAGCAACTCTACTTGAAGAGGCAGCTCTTCCCCTGTAGTATTTTGAGTGCCTCACAACCTGAGGGATTCATCTTTGGTCCTCTTCATCATGTTTCAATATTCAATATTCTGGTGCTGATAGTACTCCACTGCTGTTTATAAGGATTTCAGTGACTAGCTGTTGGGAAGTAGGTAGTCTCTGTCTCCTTTTTCCTAGTTTGTCTTCATCTGGAAGCTCATCTGAAACCTATCTATCATGGGTGACCAGGCTGGTATTTTAAATACCCATGGCATTACTTATTTCCATTCAGTGTATCCTTCCTGTTGGTGTTCAATCTAGTACTTTATCTTTCTATTTACTGTTCTGGGTGTCCAGATTGTCCTTTGTAACTTGCAGAATCACAGCAACACACAAGCCACCACAGTACAACAAACTGACAGATGAGTATTGGTCTGGAATTCTTAGTATGAGTAAATTATTCCTCTTGATTTTATCAACTCAGGCTTTCTTCATTTTTCTTCATTTTTTTCCTCCTGATTGTTATTTACACAGATTAGTTGCCAGCAATTTGCCCTCCATTTTCTGATCCTTTCTTTGTTTGACTCAATTTTTCTTTTATGTACTTCCATTGAGTCTATTTATGATATTTTATTGTTTATCTTTATTGAATATAGTTTAAAAAAATTTTTTTAAGGTTTTTATTGTGGTTTGAGTGAAAGTTTACAGGGCAGATCATCAGTTTTACATTCAACAAATCATACACCTTGTTTCATTACAATGATTATAATCCCCTCTATGTAACATCGGTTAACAGTATTTCTCTCTTATTCACTTTAGCTTTAAAATAAGCAAAACAAACCAAAAAAACCCCACTCAGGTGTATATAATAAGTTACACCTCCAAAGGGCACATTCTGCAAGTCTGCCTCCTGGCCACCAGCTCTTAGTCCCTCTCTTCCCATGAATCTAGAGTCCTCAGATTCCCTCTCTCCATGTCCCCATCTCTGCCTCCATCTCTGATGTCGCTGCTTCTCTGGATAAGGTCCCGCATTCTGCTTGTGCTCTTCTCCCTTGATGGTCCTAGGGTCCTCTGTTTCTGGACTGTAAGATTAACCACTCCCCTGTTTTTATTACAAAACTTCTATCTTTACAATTGTGACAGTCACAATTAGTCATGATAACAATCATTCACTATTGAATCATACGAATCTTATCCCCATCTCTTTTAACCAGACTCATCTAGACAAGATGACAGCTATTCAGTGGGGACTCTTTCTTCCCTACCACACTCTTAAACTAAACTTCCTCTTGAAACCTTGTAAGCCAGTCACTTCGTGCCTTTATCGCCCCCTCTTTTTAGGTAGCAGTGTCTAAGTTGCCCGTCCTTGTCTACCCTGTGTACAGAGGGGATAGCATTGACGCTTGGTGTGAAGACTCCTTCCCTCTCTGTTGGCATTTAAAGTTACTACCTCCATGAGTATAGATCAGGTTCCTCGAATTGTAGCAATTTACCCTTGTTTCCTTTATATATATATATATAAAAATGTAATCTTCCTCTAGTTGAGTTCTGATTATCAAGGCATCAAGGCTAGGTCAAATGGGTACTGACTGCAAGTTTGAGTGTTCTTGTGCATCTCCCCTCACTTCATATCAGCTAGATGCTTCACTCTCAGCTCTAGCACTCTGTGGCTATGTCCTTGTCCCTGGGCTCAAGTGTCCCCAGGTTTCACCACACTTTGGACCAACCAGCTCTTCCTCTTCTCTTCCTCATCTCCAGGTCAACAGGAATCAATGGACTGTGATTGAACTCACCCCATTTCTTCATTGTTGCCTTTTCCCCTAGTCTACTCACCAGTAGACCAAAGTGGTCGCCAGCAAGCTTTCCTACCTGTTCACGTGTTTCCTTTGAGTTTCAGTCTTAGAGGGTTGTTTGTCCTGAGGGAACTTGATTGTTTGCCTTGATGTCTTCCTGGCAAACAGCTTGCTTATTCTTGTAGTAGCCAGTCATACTGACATTTTTGTTGGGGGTTTTTCCTGATAATATTTCTTTGAAGGTGTATCTTCTGTCACTGTAGCTGTTCCAGCATAGTCTGCTTGTCCTTGTTAGTGGGAATGTCCCACCTCATAAAGTTCTGGATAGGACTCAGAATTCCACCTAAGGTCCTATACTCTGCAAAGGCTTTTCAAGAGGCCTATTTCACTGGGCAAGTTCTAGAACCCCTTTTAAGTATTCCAATTAGTTATATGCTGAAGATGGGCAATCATGTTTCCTAACATTCCTTTCTATCCCACTCAAGTATCTGTTTTACAATAGTAAGCAAGGGAAACCAATATTCATAAGACAGTCAAGCATCTTAGTATTATTTCCCCTCTTCAAACTATCTCTTGATCCCTGCATCACTGAGCCCTGTTGTTCCAAGGTTGAGCATGCATCATTATTTACCTCTGTCCCACATACACCATGCAAACCTGTCTCAGTGTTCCCCTGTCTGTCTTGTTCTTCCGCCTCCTCCCCCCACTTGTATTGTCCTCCCCAACGCCCAAACTAAACCTCTCACCCCATCCCCACTGTTGCGATTACCTTATATTCCATTAACTCTTCTCTCCATTTAAGATAGTCTATTTTATCCTGTAATCTACCTGACCTTCTCACCACCTGGATCTCTGTTCCTCTATGTTTACCTTCTTTCACACTATAGTTGTTTTGATCATAGACTGACCTCCCAGATCCTCTGTTCTTATAATTTTATTCTGTTCTTGATTCTTCAATTTGTTGATTGAGTTCAGGGTGATGCTGCCACGTATGTCAGTCTCTGGTTGTTGTCTCTTCTTGTTGGTACTCAGTCCACAGAACTTCCTTTAGGATGTTTTTCATAGCAAGGTTGACTTTGGCAAAATCCCTTAGCTTCTGTTTATCCTGGAATGTTTTGATAACAC
>NW_006408546.1:11729257-11738654 GCF_000296735.1 Chrysochloris asiatica | reverse complement strand
AGAGATTTATCTTCTAGCTCACTAGTTCTGGCTTCCATCTCTACAGTTCTAGTCCTTTGCCCTTTCAGTGTATAGTGAATTTCTCATATTCTTTTATTAATCGTTTGTACCACTTTCTGTATGTTTTGAATTGTTTCCAGTGCTATATCTATCTTATTTGATTTTTTCTTTAGTGATTTCCTGACTTCTTCCTTATTTTTCTCAACTCTGTTGTATAGTGCTTTGATGCATTTTATAATAATTTTTCTGAATTCTTTCTCAGGCATTTCCAAAGCATGCCCATCTTCCAGTATGGAGTTTAGGTCTACTTCCAGCTCATTTGCCTCAGTTACTTTATTTCATTTCTGGACATGTGCTGATATGGTCATTGGTTCCTTTTTGGGGGGCATATTCAGGGGTTAACTGTGGCCTTAAGACTTAGATAGGTGTGTATTTTGGTATTTTTTTTATGCTTTCTGATTTCCTCCAGTTAGATGTGATCAGGAGATGGGCGTCACTTTTCACTCTTCTTTCTGAGAAATATCAAGATGCCACTGTTGGTCATTGTGACGTATCTCAGGATTTAAATTTTCAGTCTGTTTCCTTGTTAGTCTGGCTGTCCCACTCCACAGTCCCTGTTCAGATCTTTTTCCTAGTTCAGGGCCGGCTGTGGCTGTTTTGCACTGCTGTTTGGTTTTAAGTGGACACTGTCACTTTAAATTTCGAGGAGATTGTGCTCATGTATAGTAGAACCTTTCAGGGATGGGTGTGGGGTGTCCACTCACTCAGGCACCCCCGCTAGTCACCAGAATGGCGGTGCGCAGACAGTGAGAGACTAATGAGCAGACACACACACACACACACACACACACACACAAAGGAATATCCACAACTCTATCTCTGTGGTTCTGTCAGGTGTCCCCGTGTCTGCTTTGATCTTTCCTTGCTTGGTCTCTCCCAAGATGGCGGCTCTGAGAGCAGCTGAGCATCTTGAATTAGAAAACAATGGATTTCTTGCTTCTGCTACAAATTCCCCTAGCTGTAAGCCTTACAACCTTCCAAATATTCCTTTATATGTGGTTCAGAGTTCTCGCACCATCCCCTGAGTTGCTTGGTCTGATATTCTGTGTTGTTGTTCATGGAGCTCCTCACTGCACCTCTACCTGAGCTGCCATCATATTTGTTTTCGTATGTAGTTATTTTTATAGGGTTTCCAATTGTCTATTTATTTTGTTCTTGAATTATTTTCCTGAATTCTTCTAGGGTTTATCTGTGCTTTCCTTTACTTCTTTGGGGATCTTCATGTTTTGAATTGATTTTTTTCCTCAGGAAGGTTTTCTGTTTCTTTGTTTTGCTCACTTGTTTAAGTCATACTATTTCTTCATATAATTTATTATGGATTTCTATCTCTGAGGCATTGTTTATTTCTTTAGTGACTGTGTGTATGTTTGCTTTGTGCTGATTTTGCTTTGTATTGTTATTTTTTTTTCTCTTTCTCTTTAGAATATTCTTTTAAATATTTGTATTATTTTAATTGTTGTTGTTTTGGTCTATGTGTGACTTACATAGTGTCTATTGTCTGGGTATGATTTCTTCTCACTGGTAGATTTGTTCAAGGTGCTCTGGTAGCTTGCTGTTTTACAATTTGGACTGCTACCTACAAAGTCAGTAGTTAGAATCTACCAACTTCTCTGCAAGATAAAGTTGGGGCTTTTTTCTCCCCATAGAGAGTTACAGCCTTGGAAACCCTACACATGGTCACTATGAGTCAGAACTGACTCCATGCCGTGTAACTACCACCACCACAAGTGGGTATGGTGGATCACACCCATGTGCAAGACCTCTGTGATTAGGTTCATGTCTTCCATTATAGGATTGAGTAGAGTTGGGAGTTTAGGTTCTTTACCTGACACTGTGTGAAAAATATTGTTGGTTGGTCAAGATCCTTCACAGTCCTGAGGGGTCCTTTCAGTGCTAGCAGTTAGTGCATTCTTTGGAGGTCAGGAAAGAAGTCTGCATATTTGCTGTGAGGGAGTACTATCCAAATTATCAGGATAATAGGACTGTGCATGCACAAATGGACATCACAGTCATTGGTAGGGGACCAGGGGGCTTCAGTGCAAGTGTGGTTAGCTTGCAGGAAGTGTGTGGATGTAGAATATGTGATGTTTCAGCTAGGCAGAAATTGGATGATGGTGCCTGAATCTCTTGCATATCACTGGACAAACGTTACTGATGAAATGATGTGTTTATCTGTCTGGTCACCAGATCTAGGTTCAGGGACCATATTCAATGGTTGCAGGTTTGGACATTGTGGGCATGCTGCCAGTTACTCAGATGGTTGGGATGGAGGTTCATCACAGTCACTGATCAGCAAGTGGGTGGCACAACAGTCTGTACCACCAGTTGCCAGGTGAGGGTTGTGGGTTTGTTTGTACTACTAGTTGCTGGTTTGGTGGTGTGGTAGTGTTCATCATTGGTTGCTGGATCAGTGGGATGTTAGCACCAGATGCAGGGGTGAAGGGGGACTTGTGTCGTCTGTTACCAGTCTGGCAGCTCAGCAGTGTACATCACCAACTACTGGGGGACTAAGAGGCAGGGAAGGGTTTTGTGCCTTGAATTAGTAGTGGTGCAGAAGTGGGATGAATGGAGGGGGCAGGCAGAGTGGGCAAGCTCTGCCATTTGTCAGTCTGGAGGTATTGGAATATGCATCATTAATCAGCATATGGGCAAGGTGCTGAGTGTTATGGGTGGGGTGGACTGAGTGAGTTCATACCTCTGCTTGCTGGTTTGATGGTGCTGGAACATGTACTGTCAGTTGTTGGATGGGTAGGGCAGTGAAGGGGGTGCAGTTGCTGAGTGGATGGGGCAAGTGTGCATTGCCAATCAAAGGTGGGAGAAGGAGAGCAAACTGCTGGTCAATGGGAGGAAGGGGAAGAGGCAAGGAGCATGCTCCTCTGATCCTTGGCGTGGGTGTTTGGATACTACCCATAGAGTACATTCAGTGATCAAGACCTGGCCCTGACCTAATGTAAGGGGGCAGCCCTTTTCAAGCTGCCGCTCTGTGGATACTTTACTCTATTAATGCCACCTACCCAAACAATTAGGAACCACTACTGGTGAGTAGTTCTGTCCTTATTTTCTGGCTCCTTCCCTGCTCTGTGGTTGTCTGGATCCCACTATTTTTCACCAGCCTTCCTGAACTGTCTCTCTTTAAATCCTCTTCACTGGATTGCTGGTCTGTGGTGCAAGAGCTTTAGTTTTGCTCACTCTGCTTTCCTCCAGATTTGTCTACACAGTATCTCTGTCTCCTATTGGGAATTCTATAAAATTGTCTTCCTGTGTTTCTCAGTTGGGAATGCTGCTCACTTTGTTGCCAGATGATCACATGGGCAGGACACCTATGATCTGTAAATCTCTTCATTTGTTGTTTCCATTTAGTTTATCCTCCTTTGGTGTTCAATCTAATGATTTATCTTTCTATTTATTGTTATGGGTTCCCAGATTGTCATTTATATCTGTTTCACTTGATTTCTTGATTCTTTGCTGTAGCGAAGTCAGCATAGTATGTGTGACTAAGCCGTCATCTTGGGTTGTCTCTGCAAACTCTTATTTTACAAGGAGACAGGGGTTAGCTGGGTAGTGATCCTTCACTCAAAGGGTGAGCAAGGGACCAGGGGAAAAGGAGTTCATTGTCTTGTGTTGCAGTTTCTAATATACACTTAACCATGCATTCATTAAACAAGTATTTGGTTCTTACTTTGTGCAATTGTTGTTGTTGTTGTTGTTAAGTGCCATGGAGTTGTGCAATTGTAAGTATAGTAAATTATTGTGACATACTGTTTTCCTGGCAGTGTTGGCAAATGAGTTGTTCTGAGTAAGAAATCTTTCTAGTTAATTGAAATATTAGCCTTGTAAAGGGTTTAAAACATGGACACAGAAGTATTCTGATCCTCTTCCTAATGAAAGGTGGGTTATAGAGTTCTTCTTTTATATATTTGCTTTAACCTATATACTATAGAAACAGAGATGCTCTGTCACTTCTGGGGCTAGGTAAGAAAAGCCCAAGAAGCTTTTGCCTTCTTCACTGAAATCTTGAGTCATCATGTAAGAACTCTTAATTCTCTGAAGTCACTATGCTGGACTGGTCATGTGTAGGTCCTTAGGTCAGCAGTCCTGGCTGAGACTAGCCTTCTACCATCCACAGCAAGACTGTAGGCATGTGAGTGAAACCATCTTGTATCTTTCAGTAGTTCATACCATTTAGTGACCTGTCAATACATCATGCAACATTAGTGTCACCCAACCAAAGCTTGACAAAATTCCTAACCCTTAAAATCATTAGATAATAAAATGGTGGCTGTTTCAAGTCATTAGGTTTTAAGGTAATTTTTTATGTATCAAGAGATATTTAGAACAACTGTGCAAGTGTTTAGATTTTAGGTGTTTCCTAGAAACTATTCTAAAACATGCAAGCTACCACTCATCTGTCAGTTTGTCATACTGTGGTGGCTTGGGTGTTGCTGTGATGCTAGAAGCTATGCCATTGGCATTTTAAATACCAGCAGAGTACTCATTGTGGACAAGTTTCACCTGAACTTTCAGACTAAGACTGACTGGAAAGAAGGAGAGACAGACTATTTCTGAATGTTTCATAACTAAAAACCTTACAAATAGCAGCAGAACATTGTCAGATATAATGCCAGACGATGAGCCCCTCTAGTTGGAAGGGTTAGAGCTGCCTCCTCAAAATAGAGTTGACTATGATGGAACCAATGGAGTAAAACTTTAGGGACCTTCATTTGCTGATGGGACACAACTCAATATGATGCAGCAATATGGATGGATGGGCAGACATCCTTCAAAAAGCCCTGTGTTAATTAAGTCAGAGACCTCAATATAAAGGATCTATGAATCTAGGAACCAAGAAGCAAAGCTGGAGTGACTCTAGTCCCTAAAGAAAAACATCCATTAATAACCAGAACATGGAATGTATGACATATGAATCCAGGAAAATTGGAAATTGTCAAAAATGAAATGAATACATAAACCGATAACTAGACATTAATGAACTGCAGTGAACTGGCCACTTTGAATCAGACAATCAAATGGTTTGCTATATCAGAACAATACATTCAAGAAGAATGATATCTCTCTCATTGTCATCAAGATAAATCTTGAAATGTTCTTTAAGTAGAAGGCTGTCTGTGATAGGATAATATATACTTACAAGGAAGACCAGTTAATACCACTATTAATTCAAATTTCCACACCAACTACTAAAGCCAGTGCTTGGGAAATTGAAGAATTCTGCCAACTTCTTTAGTGTGAAATTGATCAAACATGCAAACAAGATGTATTGATAATACTGGTGATTGGACTTTGAAGGTTGAATCAAATAGGAAGGATTAGTATTGGAAAAGTATGGCCTAGATGATAGAAATGATGCTGGAGGCTGCATGATAGAATTTGGTAAGATCATTGCAAAAACCTTTTCTTCAACAACATAGACATGGACCTAACCAAATGGAATACACAGGAATCAAACTGACTACATCTTTGTGAAAAGACTGGGGTAAAGCTCAATATAATCAGCCAAAACAAGGTCAGAGTCAACTGTGGAATAAATCATCAATTGCTCATGTACAAGTTCAGGCTAAAGCAGAAGACAAATTAAAGCAAGTCCATGAGAGCCAAAATATGACCCAGAACATAGCCTACCTGAATTTGGAGATCATCTGAAGAACAGATTTGATGCATTAGACAGTAATGAGTGAAAACCAGATAAGTTGTGATGACATCAAGAACATTATGCAGGAGGAAAGCAAAAGGTCATTAAAAAGACAAGAAAGAAAGAAAAGACCAAAACAGATATCAGATTCGTGTTAACTCAAGTGATGGGTAGGGCAATATACAAGAAGAGGGAGGTTGACAGAATAATGATGAAGACAGGTGAGGGAGATATGCAATGGTTAAAGGGTATAGAAGTAATAGTTATATACACAACTCTGGAGCAACAGTGTTCTGAGGGTAGATACATGAACAGATCCATAGGCTGAACAGGTATGGAAGGAAGAGTGGGAGTATACCCATTAATATGTAAGGGTTTGACAGAGGATGTTTATCTTTGATGCAAATACACCTATGAATGTACTGGAGCATATAGCAGGTAAAATGATGAAAACTTCTTAGATACTATCAAGCTTCTTAAGACAATGAGTTGCTGGAGTTGGGGGCTCAGGACCATAGTCCAGAGGATATGTCATGGTCAACTGACATAATATAATCCATAAAGACCGTGTTCTTCATCTTACTTTGGTGACTAGCAATTGGGATCTTAAAAGCTCATGTACAGCTATCGAAGGTGCAACTATTGGTCTCTCCATGTACAGAAAGCAGAATAGTGATGAAAATTGATGATGCTTGGGATCAACTAGTTCAGTGGACAATGGAGCATGTGAACATCAGTCAACATGACTTTTAGACTTAAAGAACTAGATGGTGCCTGGCTACCACTACCAACTTCTCTGAAAGGGATCATTTTAGAATATCCCAGGGAGAGTAGAAGAAAATGTGGAACAACACTCAAAATTATAAAGACTTGTATTAATGTTCAGAAAGCGACCAGAGGGACCTGAGATTATGACCCCCAACCACCCTTCAGGTCTGGAAAGGAACACAACTTTGAGGCCCAATTTTTAGCCAAGCGGAAGATAGGTATATAGCGGGGACAACAACACTAGTAAAGTATGTTCACCATGGACTAGTCAATTATTCAAGATTAAAATGCAATATCTACCTAAAGACAAAGTTTAGAAGGGATGGGAAGGAGGGTGGAATGGAAATAGAATCATGGGAGGAAGTGGGACAATGTTGTTGCATGGAATGTATTGTAATCATTGAGATGGAAAAAGTGTGATGGTTTAAAATGTAAAACTAATGATCTTGTCTGTAAACTTTGTTCAATTTACATAAATAGTTATAAAAAATGGATTTCAGAAAAGAATGCAACTATTTCTCAAGCCTGTTGTTGTTTGTTGTTACAGTCGGTTCCAACTCATAGCAAGGCTCTATAAGGTTTCTAAGGAGCAGCTGGTGAGTTTGAACCACCAACCTTGTACTTGAAATTGACCTTGTGGTCTAGTACTTTATCCCACAGCACTACATCAGCTCTCCAGCATAGAGATACTAAAGCAGATGGAAGAACTGAGGAAGTAAAAAAGTTGAAGATAAAATTTCAAACAGCTGCTGGCGAAGGCAAAGTAAAGTATTATAATGAAATGTCCTAAGAAAACCAAAAGAGAAGAACACATTCAGCATTTCTCAAATGGAATGAATTAAAGAAATAATTCATACCTGGACTTGCAATATTAAAGGATTCTATGGGCAAATTATTGAATGATGCAGAAAACATCAAAGAAAGATTGAAGGAATACACAGTCAGTGTACCAAAAAGAAATGGCCGATGTTCAACCTTTTCAAGAGGTACCATACAATCAAGAACTGATGGTACAAAAGAGCGAGCTCCAAACTGTACTGAAGGGACTGGTGAAAAACTAGATTCCAGGAATACAAATCTTTCAACAAACTGATGAAGCACTAGAGGTTCTCACTCATCTATGCTAAGAAATTTGAAAGACAGCTACATGGCCAATTGATTGAGAGTTCCATCTTTTAGCCTGTTGTAAAGAGAGATGGCCCAGGAATGCAGAAATCAGGGAACAATATCAGTAATATCACATGCAAGTAAAATTTTGCTTAATATAATTATAAAATGTCTCTAACAATACATTGACAGGGAACTGCCAAAATTTCAAGCTGGATTCAGGAAAGGACATGAAACTGGATATATCATTGGTGCTGTCTGATGGATCTTGGCTGAATGCATAGAATATCAGAAAGATGTTTGCTTGTGCCTGATTGATTATGCAAACATTTTTAACTGTGTGGATAATGACAAGTTATGGATAACATTGAGAAGAATGAGGATTGCAGAACACTTATTGTGCTCATGGGGAATCTGTACATAGACCCAAAGGCAGTCATTTGAACAGAACAAGGAGAGTCGTCGTGATTTAAAATATGGAAAGGTGTGCACCAAGGCTGTATTTTTTCACCATCCTTATTCAGTCTGTATGCTGAGCAAATAATCCTATAATCTGGACTATATGAAGAAGAACGAGGCATCAGGATTGGAGGAAAACTCATTAACAACCTGTGATATGCAGATAATCTTGCTTGCTTGAAGTGAAGAGGACTTAAAATACTTACTGATGAACATCAAAGACTATATAGCCTTCAGTATGGGTTACACCTCAATGTAAAGAAAACACAACTCTTCAACAACTGGACAAATAAATAATATCATGATACATGGAGAAAAGATTGAAGGTGTCAAGGACTTAATTTAGTTTGTTTTCATAATCAACACTGATGGAAGCAGCAGTGAAGAAATCAAACAATCTATTGTTTTGGTAAATATGTGGTACAAGACTTCTTTAAAGTGTTCCAAAGCAAAGATATCAATTTTTTAAAATGTTTTATTGTGAATTATATGATAGTTTACCTGGGGGAACTTTAGTTTTACATTCATTCCATCGTATATCATCTCATTGCCATGGTTCCAGTCCCCTCCATGCATCATCAACTACCCAAAGGGTATATCCCAGAAACCCGCCCCCTACACTTCCTCCTCCTTCCCCTAGTTTTCGGCCCACAGTCCCTTTCCCTCTCTGGGTCCAAAGTCCCCAGTCACTTCATCACTCCACGTCATCATCTCTGCCTCCATCTCAGGCAAAAGATATCAGTTTAAAGACTGAAGTGCATCTGACCCAAGAAATAGTATTTTTAACAGCCTCATATGCCTGAGAAATTTGAACAATAAATAAGATGGCAGAAATATTAATGCATTTGAATTATAGAATTCAAGAAGAATATTGTGAGTACCATGGACCTGTCAGAAGAACAGACAAATTTGTGTTGGAAGAAGTATAGCCAGAATGTTCCTTTGAAATCAGCATGGCAAGACTATGTCTCTCATAGTTTGGACATGCTATAAATATGGACCAGTCTTTCAGGAAAGACATCATGTTCAGTAAAGTGGAGATCAGCAAAAAGAGGAAGACCCTCAATGAGATGGATTGACACAGTGGCAGCAACAATGAGCTTTAAGATAACACCAATTGTCAGGCTGTCACACAACTGGACAGTGTTTAGTTCTGTTGTGCATAGGGTCGCTGTGAGTTGGAGCTGATTTCATGACACCTAAGGAGCTCTGGTATTTTGTCACTCTTTCTTCCTAGTCTTTCTTTGTCTGGAAGCTCATCTGATGTTGGAGGAGAATACTAAAAGTGCCATGGACTGCCAAAAGAACCAATAGATCTATTTTGGAAGAAGTGCAGCCAGAGTGCTCCTTGGA
>NW_006408546.1:11670447-11719972 GCF_000296735.1 Chrysochloris asiatica | reverse complement strand
AGCCTTCCAACTTCTAAATATTCCTTTATATGTGGTTCAGAGTTCTGGGACCATCCCCTGAGCCTGCTTGGTTGGGTATTCTGTGTTGTTGCTGGTGGACCTCCTTTACTGCACTTCCACCCGATCCACCATCTTGTGTATTCCTCGAAGACATCATTTTGCTTGGATTCACAATCAACATTCATGGTAATAACATTCAAAAAATCAAATGACCTGTTGCATTAGGCCAATCTACTTCATAATATCTCTTCAAAATGTTCAAAAGCAAAGATGTCAGTTTGAGGACTAAAATGCACTTGACCCAATCCATGGTATTTTCAATGTATGTGAAAGTTGGAAGATAAATAAGGAAGACTGTAGAAAAATTGATACATTTGAGTTATGGTATTGAAGGAGAATATTAAAAGTACCATGGAATGCCAGCAGAACAAACAAATCTGTGTTGGACAAAGTATAGCAGAATGCTTCTTAGAAGCCAGGATGGTGTGACTTTGTCTCTCATACTTTATACATGTTATTAGGAAATAACATCCCTGGAGAAGGACATCATCCTTGGTAAAATGGAGGCTCCATGAAAAAAAAGGAAGATCCCTAATGAGATGGATTAACACAATGGCAGTAGCAATGGACTGAACTGTAACAACAATGTGAGAATGCAACAGGACTGGGCAGTGTTTCATTCTGTTGTGCATAGGGTCACTAAGATTCACAACCGATTTATTGGCACCTGACAAAAACAACTACATTGCTTGGATGAAAGTTGGACCAGGAGGGTGAGTTCCATTCCAGATCTGAAGGGTGACCAAGGACTGTAATCTCAAGTTCTTCCAGTATCTTTCTGATCAGTAAGCCTGTTCATTTAAAAAATAATTTTAAGCTTTTTTTCCACATTGTTTCCACTCTACTTAGCACATTCAAAGGTGATTCCTTCCAAAGCAGTTGGTAGTGGTAGTTGGACACCATCAAATTCTTCTGATCTCAGAGTTGTGATGACTAACATTAACGTGTTCCATTGGTCCACTGATATTCATTCCAAAAATCTTCACTTTTCATTCTTTCACACATGGTATGACCAAAGTTACACCTTTGATGATTGCTCATGAGCTTTTAAGATCCTAGTTGCTACTCACCAAATTGGGATGTAGAACATTGACTTTGTGAACTATGTTATGCCAATTGACCATGCTGTTCACTGAGCCTGTGGTCCTAAGCCCCCAGTGCTAGCAACTCATTGCCTCAAGGTGGTTGGTAATATCTAACAAGTTTTCATCATTTTGCCTGCTGTATGCTCCAGTACATCCATAGGTGTGTTTGCAGCAAAGGTAATTACCCACGTATAAATATCCTGTGCCAAAACTTTATATATATATATATATATATATATATATATATAAAGTTGGTATACTCCCACTATTCCTCCCATATCCATTCAGCCTGTGTATCTTTCTATATATCTACCCTCAGACCACTGTTGTTGCAGGGTTCTGTATATAACAGTATTTCCCTCTATCCTTTAATGCTTTCATTTCTCTGTGTCTTCACCTGTCTTCACCATTCTTCTGCCAACCTCCCTTTTTAATATATTGCCTTCTCCATCAGCCCAATTTACGTGTGCCTACCTTCTAGCCAGAAATATTAGCACATACTCTTGTGTCATCTGTGTCTTGCATATATTTGCCCTCAATTTGAAAGGACTGAATCAATTTCTACGCACACCAAATTTATCACAATCACCTTCAGTTGCAGCACATGTAGCTTTTAAATCTTTGGAAAGGCTTTGAACGTTTTTGTGCATTAAAATAAGGCTAATAAGCATATTATGCTGATTTTGATCATCTAACCATATTACCAATAGCCTCTCTATTTCAATAATTATACCACTGCATTGTTTGGAAATAATTGTAGCTTTCATCAGGATAGGGATTTTCATATGCTCCATTATTCTCACTTTATCTTTTAAAATTGTTCTAGTCCTTGACTGACTGTAGCCTAACACTTTTCCAATGACCAGTGGTGTGTCACCTCTTTCTAATCACTTTTGTATTTCCACTTTGCTTTCAATCATGATCTTTTCCCTTTTTTTATATATTACCAGTACTTGTACTGGATTTATGCTTTGGAGACATGATTACAAGATAAATACGAAGAAAATTGAGTCCCAATACAAATTCACACACTCAACATAGTGGTATCTGTAATGTGATTTGACTTAAAAAGGCGGATGCCATTTTCCTTCCTCCAACTGACAAATCCCTGAAGCATCACAAAATAGTGTGTGTCTTTGTTATCACAGACCATTGTATTTAACTCAAATTTTAATTCAATAGACTTTATGCTAGCTCATTCTTAAGTATGAGTTTTTTGTAAATTGGATGTTTTTAACCCTGGGAATTTATGTGTGAGTCCTGGTGTGGCGCTGTGGATTAAGGCACTGGACTGCAGTTGGTTTGAACTGCAAGTTCAAATTCACTAGCCACTCCTTGGAAACCATATACAGAGTTACTATGGGTTGGAACTGACTCAAAGGCACTCATCGATAACAACATGTGTGTGTCTTTCTAGTTTTGTTTCTGTAGAGAATTTTGATTAAGACAACAAACATTGGCAACATTTAAAACGGTATAAAATTTTAGGCTGATAATTATTTTCTTTAGCAAATATTATTCTGTTCTTGCTGCTGGGAAATGTCGGTGTAATTTTGCTCTGAAACCCTAAACAGGATTGTTAACGAGTCAGAATCCAATTGATGCAGTTCGTTTGGTTTTGGTTTGGATAGGTATCCTACATTTCCCCTCTGATTGTTTTGAATATCTTCCAGCCTCCCAAACCCTTTTTTTTTTTTTTTTTTTTTTTTTTACAATTTCTGTATGATATGGTTGCCAGTGGATTCATATTTATTTTGCTTGAAATAAATTAACTTCCTGAAATGGAGCTTTAATGTCTTTCATCAGTTCTAGAACTTTTAAAGCCATTTTCGTTGAATATTGATTTTCTCCATTTTCTGTATTCTCACTGCATGTTGTTATTGTTATTAAGTGTCATGGAGTTGGTTCCAACTCATAGCAACAGCCTTTTGGTTCAAACCAAACTTGAGGACATGTGCCATACCAGGACTCCTTTGGTGCCATGCCAGGACTTTTAAAAGGCATATGCTGAATTGTCTTATTTAATTTCTAATTTTTCATCTCTTTAAATAGTCTCATTTTTATTGCTTCTGTGTTAGCTTCTGGGTAATTTCTTCAGATTATGTTTTATTCCACTATTTCTCTCCATGCCTACTTTGTTGTTTAACATATCTTTTGAATTTTTAACTTAAATGATTCATTTATTTCCTGAAGTTACTTTTAATTCTTTAAATTTAATATTTTTATACTCTCAGTTTTTATATTATTTTTAAGTTCCATTTATATTTCTTTAATTATTTTTGTTGTTGTTTAGTGCTATCAAGTTGTTTCTGACTCATAGCGACCCCGTATAGCGTTTCTGAGGAGCAACTGGTAAATTTGAACCACCAACCTTGTGGTCCAAACCAATCTTGCGGTCCAGTGCTTTATCTCACAGTGCCACACAAGTCCATTAATTCTTTTATCTACTGGTAGCATAGTGGTTATGAATCAGGCTGCGAACCTTAAGGTCAGCAGTTCGAAACTACCAGCGGTTCCGGGGGAGAAAGAGGAGGCATTCTGCTCCTGTAAAGATTTACAGCCTCGGAAACCCTGTGCAGGGTCACTATGAGTCAGAACCGACTCCACGGTACCTACCAACAACAACATTAATTAATGGTCTAGTTATATTTTCAAAAAATGTTTTGTGCTTCTTGCAAATTGTAGGTTATTTCCTTGTGTGAACTCATGTTTGGCTGAACTTTATATATGGAACTCCAGCGTTGCTACCCAGGTTAAGTGTGTGGGGTTGACAGTCCTACCTGAGATATCAGATGACAGCTAATGTTAGCTCCCTATGTAAGTAATGCAGATCATTCCATTGGGGAGTCATCAAGTCACCCATACCATCGAGTCTTTCCAGTTGGAGTCTCAGGTCTTATAAAGAAGAATCATGCCAAGTACACCTTGCCCAAATTCCGGACCCATTTAATTCATGAGCATGAAAAATTATTGGTTTAAGTTGATAAGTTTGGAGATGCTATTTTACACAGTAGTAGTGACTGGAATATCCAAAAACCTTGCAATAAATTCCTCTTTTGGCATAAGTTAGTTTGAGTTAAATTTTGTCTGTTCTAACCAAGAAGACCTGACTAATATAGCAAGACAGTGAGAATGATGCTGTTATAGAAATAACCTTGGGTTTCTTCATTTATTTTAAGAAAACATATATACCTGGGTAATTTAATATTGGTGGTGGTGGTGTGCTGTTGAGTCGGTTCTGACTCATAGCAATCCTGTGTAGGGTTTCTGAGGCTGTAAATCTTTAAAGGAGCAGAAAGCTTCATTTGTCTTCTGTGGAATTTAGTATTAGTACATGTATTTTATTGAATATGCAAAAGCATTTATTGTGTGGATTATAAAAAAATATGGATAACATTGCAAAGAATGGGAATTCTAGAACACTTAATAGTCTTCATGCAGAACTTGTACATAGACTAAGAGGCAGTTTTGTTCCAACAGAATAAGGGAATACTGCATGGTTTAAAATCAAGAGAAAGGTGTGTCAGGGTTGAATCCTTTTACCATACTTAGTCTGCATGCTAAGAAAATAATCTAAGAAGCTGGGCTATATGAAGAGGAAGAAGAAGACACCTGGATTGGAGGAAGACTTATTAACAGCCTATAATATGCAGATGACACAATCTTGTTTGCTGAAAGTGAGGAGGACTTGAAGTACATATTATTGAAGATCGATGATTACAATGTTCAGTTCAGACTACACCTGAACATAATAAATTCTCACAACTGGAACAGCAAACAACATTATAAGTGAAGAAAAGATTGAAGTTGTGAAAATGTAATTTTATTTGGATCCCCAATCAACATCCATGAAAGCAGCAGCCAGGAAATCAAATGGCATATTACATCAGGCAAATCTGCTGCAAAAGATCCGTTTAAAGTGTTAAAACTCAAAGACATTATGGTATTTTCAATTACCTCATATACATGCAAAAGTTGGACAGTAAATAAGGAAAACTGAAGAAGCATTGATGTCTTTGAGTCATGGTGTTGGTGAAGATATCTGATGGTCTGCCAGAAGAATGAATGAAATCTGTGTTGGAAGAAAGACAACCAAAATGCTCCTCAGAAATGAGTATGGTGAAGCTTTGTCTCATGGACTTTGGACATGTGATCAGAAAGGATCAGTCCCTGAAGAAGGACATCAGGTTGGGCAAAGTAGAGAGTTAAGAAAAGGAGGAAGAGCCTCAATGAGATGGTGACTGCACAGTGGCTCAAGTATAGCAACAACTAAGAGAATGGTGCAGGACCAGGCAGTATTTTGTTCTATTGTAAATATGGCGGGTATGAGCAGCTTCAAAAGGTGAGTGGAAAAATGGAATGAAAAAACAATGGAATTTTTCCATGAAATTTGAAACCCCCTCATATGAGTCAGAACCAACTCAAAGGCACCTAACAACCACCTGTGATATACTGAATCAGAATGTGCATTTTAACAAGATCCCCAAGTGGTTTATCTGGGGATCTGTAAGACTCAAATGGGGGATCTTGTTAATCTGTAGACTGATCTGGGAGCTATAAGAATCTCCTGGGTATTTTGTTAAATTAGAGATTCTGAGTCAGTATATCATGGGTGGAAATGCATAAGTATCACCTACTGGATCTTTATAAACTGTAGGTTCTGATTTAGTGTATATGGAAACGCAAACTCTCAGCAGGGTGTTGAACACAAATGATCTGGTTTGAATCCAGGCTTTGAGGATAGATGAGAGTGGTAGGAGTGGTGAGAAAAAGCTCTGGGGGGATCGGGGAAGCACTCAATATGGAGGGGGCCTTGTTGGAGCGCTTCACCTATGGAGCTGATCAAGCATAAGGAAGCAGAGAGAAGGGACCAAGCCATAGAAAGGAAAAAGAAACCTGGGTTTGGCCACAGAAATCTGCTGAGGGCTGCTTAGAGGTTTTGCACTAGGATTCAAAGGAGGGCTCTTTGGAATTCTGAATCCATTCTCTCACTGAGAGTCTACATTGTGCCCAGAGCATTTTTCTACCCCCAGCACAGCATACACAAGCCAAGGAGATAGCTATGGTCAAGCATATGCATCAAGGTTTGCAATGTTCCTCATAGTGGATCATCACAGGCCCCCCTGAAAAGGGTGTGGAGGTGATTACATGCCATGGAGTTGGTTCCAACTCATAGTGAGCCTACATAGGGTTTCTGAGGCTGTAAATCTTTACAGGAGCAAAAAGCCTCTTTTTTATCCCACAGAACCACTGGTAGTTTTGAATTGGTGGCCTTGAGGTTAGTAGCCTGACTCATAACCACTATGCTACCAGAGCTCCTTTCTGAAAGGAGGTAGGGAGCATGTAATTATCCTCATCTCACAGTTGAGGGAGCAGAGGGCCAGCAAGTGGGCAGGTGTGTCTGGTTTACATGTTTGTGGAAATCAAGTGCCTCAAATCTTTGATGCAGCTCTGATTACATTTAAGATTAGCATCGGTGGAAAGACATTTTACAGTAGGAAAATTGAGAGGATAAGAAGCTGTTGATATAAGTGTTTTTGAAAATGCAAAGTAATGGATTAGCTACCAATCTTGATTCAGAAAGATAAAAAGGTTATTAGCAAATATTCATATAGTACGTACCAAATTTTTACATTACTATGTACTTACTCTGTATCTTATCATAAAGTTGAATTTTTAGGTAAATTTATTTACAGAAGGAGGTAAACACTAGTTTTGCTATCATATTAAAAAGTTTATTTAATAGTTCCAAGACCTACTGACTTATAACAAGTAACCTTGAAAAAATATGCATTATTTAGAGTGTTATAACATTTATTGTAAAACATTGAATTTGTTTCTTTAGAGTTGAAATTTATCATTGCTACAGGAAGTTTATTTTATTCACTAACCTTGTGACTTAACTTGTGACCATGACCTTATTGAACAAATCATAATGAACTCAACCAATATAAAAGATTCTCTTAGAATCATAAATGCATTTAGGGCTTTGTCTTATTGAAAACAATGTCTTACAAGAAAAATAAGACTGTCTGAATGGTTAATTTCAAAGCACATGCAGCATCTTGATTTCTCCATTGGGTCTATGATACTACCCATCTTTGGACATGAGGGTGTTTGCTTTCCTTGCTGTAAACTGGCTTATTCTTAACTTGCCTTAAAGCTCACCAAGGACATTAGTTTCTTCAGAACATCTTCCCTGACTCGCACGCCAAGAGAAGTACATTCCCATAGCATTCTGAACTTGTCTGGACATCGTTTATGAGATCCAATGAAGAAGAACTATATATTGTTTGTTTCCTACCTCGATGAGAGCTCCCAGAGGACAGTGATGGTGTTATAGTAATCTTTGCATCTGTGTACAATGTTAGATGGCCAAAATAATTATTGAATTACCAACCATAAAACAAAAAACCCAAATGTACCAAAACAAAACAAAGAACCCCACTGCCTGTAGGAGCAGAATTGGGACTTCCTGTAGTGCTATTCCCATGCCTGCCCCAAGGTGCACTGGAGCAGGTGGTGTGTATATGGTGTGTGTGTCAGAGAGACAGAGGCAGGCAGAAAAAGTCAGAGAGGTAGAGAGAATGAGCATAGATGAGTGCATGTCCTAGTTTTGATGTTACAAAGTGTTGTTGAAACAGGTGAGCTAGACTGGTGAACCAAGTAACCCTCAAGTTTCACAGAAGCTACATTGGTTGCTTCTGTGAAATCCTCAACATTACCACACCACCATTTAATGAGTACCTACGATGCCCCAGGCCACACTGGGCTGTTCACATAGGCACTAAATCTCTGTTGTTAGGTGACTTCAAGTCCTTTTAGACTCTTAGAGACTCTCTATACAACAGAATGAAACATAGTCCAGTCCTGTGCTATCTTAACAATTATTGCAATATTTGAGGTTATTGTTGTCACTGTGCCAATCCAGAGTTGTCTTCTTTTTCTGTGAATCTTCACTTTACCAAGCATCTTGTCTTTCTTCATGGACTGGTTCCCTCCTAACATTTCCAAAGTATGAGAGACAAAGAATCATCATCTTAGCTTTCATGGAGCAATCTGACCATACTTCTTCCAAAATAGATTTGTTTGTTCTTCTGACTTTTGTTGTTGTTAAGTGCCGTCAAGTTGATTCTGACTAATCGTGACCCTGTATAGGGTTTCCAAGGAGCAGCTGGTGGGTTTCAACTGCCAACCTTGTGGAAGGAACCGAGACCACATTTTCCAACTACTGATCCTTCTTCTTTGTTTCTGATTTTTGCGTTCCAATCGCCAGTAACTACCAATATATTTTGATTACATGTTTGATCAATTTCAGACTGAAAAATTTTGTAGAATCCTTCAAATTCTTCATCATTGCTTTTAGTGGTTGGGGTATAAATTTGAATAATAGTTCATATAAACTGGTCTTCCTGGTTGGCATATGGATATTATCCTATTACAAACACATTGTACTTCAAGATAGATCTTGAAATGCTCTTTTTGATTAAGAATGTAACACCATTCGTCTTCAATTTGCCACCCCCAGCATAATAAACCATATGATTGTTTGACTTCAAATCACCAATACCAGGCAGTTACAGCTCAGTAATGTCTAGGAATGATCTATATGCATTCCATTTTGGTTTCGATGACTTCAACACTTCCTAGATTAATTCTCTGTATGTTCCTTGAGCGGTGATCTAAGGTTCTGTTGTTGTTGTTGTTGTTGTTGTTGTTAAGTGTTATTGAGTCAGTTCTGACCCATAGCAACCCTGTACAGGGTTTCCAAGGAATGGCTGGTGAGCTTGAACCACTGACCTTGTGGTTCAAACTGACTTTGCCATCCAGCACATTAACCTACAGTGCCACTGAACTCTAGTCCCTGCTAATTAGAGCATTAGGATAATGTGTAGAGCCTTAAGGAATGAAATCCACTAAGAGACTCAGAGTTTATTCAATCCTTTCATTTCTCTCTCCTCTCCCATTTAACTTCCTTCCAGTGCCTAATGTGCCCTTCTTCTCCCTGTGCCAATATGTCTTTTTGTGGAGCTACTAATGAGCAGGTTGAGGCCATAAGAGGCTCTTGAGGAGGACTGGGAAGAGGAAGAGGAAGAAATGGAGGAGAGGGAGGGACAGCCAAAGATGTGGGTATGTGGGTATTCTCCTTACCAGTTCATTTATCTTGCATGTCGCTGAGTGGGTGTCCCAATTATTTAAGGTATTTTAGGTTCAAAGATCTGTCAAGACACCTTTTTCTTAGGGACCTGCCATATACCCTAAATATGTCTTGTTTCTCCGCAGGAGATAATGATGTATGGTGCATACATCTTGGCAGAGTGCCAATTAATGCTTCTTTGAAGTGATGTGAAGACTGTTTCCTCAGGCGGGGTCCTAGTTGGAAGCCAGGGGAGGACCTGCTCCTACAGTGATTCAGGCTCCAGTTAGCTGAGAGAGACAGGGCTAGAGAAATAAAAATGCTGCTTTCTCGGGGAGATTGGTCTGCAGACGAACATGCCCTGTCAGTAACAGGGAAGCCACGGGAAAAGCCCCTATTAATCAGGAACCTAATCAGCTGGCTCTGTGATATGATGGTGAGGCAACCTTATAATTTATTATTTAATCTGGGACATTTTTGAGGCTGAAAGAGTGCTATTAATAATTATGTCAAAGAACAGGTGTAAATTGGGACTGTCCCAAGCAAACCACAACATACTACAAGTAGTATATTATGTTTATCAGTTAATTCTTAGAAGGACATAGGCTAGGTCATGTTCTTTGGGGGGATCCACCCTCTGCTACTGAGTAGATTCTGACTCATATTCACCCTGTAAGACAGAGAAGAACTACCCCATACGGTGTCTGAGGCTGTAAATCTCTCTGGAAGTAGACTGCCTCATCTTTCTCCTGCAAAGCAGCAGGTGGGTTAGCAGTCCAACACTTAACCCACTGCACCACAAAGACTCCTCTTCAGGGGGACACAGGTCTGATTTGAGTATCACTCTCCTGCAAGTTTCTGTTCTGTGTGATGCACAAGCGTCAGACAGGCCTGGATTAGTATTCTAATTCTGCCACTTGCTAGCTGATCACAAAGGATGACCAACTGTCCTGGTTTGCCCAGGACCATCCCAGTTTTAGCACCATAAATCTCATGATCTGGAAAATCTTGAGTTCTAGGTAAAGCAGGACAGCTGGACACCATATTTGACAATGTCACTGAGCATGGAGGTTGAGCACGGCGTGTTCTAAGTAGTCAAAGTTGGGTTCAGCCACAGTGTGGACTGCCTGAACAGAACAGTGATGGTGGACTTGTTAGAGTTGGAGACATTAGAATTAGGGACACCCAATGGCAGGTGAGTGCTCGTTATAGGCCAGAGTGCTCGTTGGAGGCCAAGATGGCCAAACTTTTTCTCTCATACTTCAGACATACTGTCAGGAAGGACCAGTCACTGGAGAAAGATATCATGTTTGGTAAGGTGGTGGGTCAGAGAAAAAAGAGGAAGACCCCCAGCAAGATGGATTGGCCAAGTGGCAGCATCAATGGGCTCAAGCATGGCAACACTATTGAGGTTGGCCCAGGATTGGGCAGTGTTTTGTTCTGCTGTGCATAAGGTCACTATGAGTTGGTACTGACTTGATGGTACCTAACAGCAATAACAATAATGGCAGGTGAAGAGGGGTAACTGTGAAAAGGCAAGATGGCTCAAGGGGATGTATTGATCAAGTGGAACATTGGTGAGCAGTAGACAAATATAAGCAGAATTAAAGAGAATAGTGACCCCCAGACAGTGGCCAAGAAGGAGAGCTAGAGGTGGAGTGGAGGAGAGGGAGATGCATAGACATCTGTGTTAGTTATATGTGAGGAAAAGACTGCTTCACGTTGAGACATCCCATGAAACACAAGAGAGCGGGCCTGAGGGTCTGTTGCTTAGCAAGGTGCTCCAATAAGCAAATGGATCAGATTCTTACTAGTAGAGTGACTCACAATAGGAATGAAGTTTGGAACGGAAATGCTGTGTTGAGCTTGGTACAGAGTAGGAACATAGTGGCTGCACAATAAAAGTGAATTTTTTCTCCTCTCTATCTTGCCTTACTCAGTAAAATGCATTTCCCACCATTTACTTTACAGACATGATGTTTTTTCCTCAAAGAACAAGTTTGTATTACTGATGCAGAAAGAAAGAATGCACCTATCAAGACAACAACAAGAACAGCTAAATTCACTAAAATGTTAGACAAGGGAAGCCAATAAAGTACACATATCACATGCTTATTTCTTCTTTGTCTGCTTCATTTCATGTGATTATCTCTCTCTCTCTTTCACTCTTTCTCTCTATCATCTTGTCATCATTTCTTATAGAAACTACACTAGTGCCTAGGGAAAGTAAACTTGCTTTTTTAAGAATCTGTAAAATATTAGGTCATATCTAATTAATCCCATTTGACTTGTAGAATTTTCCCAATTGTATAATTTCAGGAGGAATTTTCTTTATATCTTTTCTGTGAATTTCAGAAGTACCTTCAGCAGGGCATAAACTAAGGGTGGAGTTAAACTATAACCCAGGGCTTTTGCATCCTAGAAGTGTAGCAGCAAGATTGAGGGGAAGCCACAGTAGAACTGCCACTTCCAAGGGGAGCCCCCAAACAACTGGTCTAGCCAGGGGAGCACCAGCAGGACCACTGTAGCCCAGGACAGCCTCAGCAGGACTGCTACAACATTCGGAGTGATTATAGGCTACCTGAAGCTAGAATAGATATCTTATATGTGGGAAGCTGTGTTCTGGCTTTGCTTTCCTTTGAAGCCAGAGTATCTTCCCCTTCCTGTCTCTATTTCTAATGCCTTCCTTCATCCCAATGCTGATTATCCATGAATATTGGTGGTTTCTGTAGTGAGAAGAGAGGGAGAGTGAAAATATGATAAACTGACTGGTTAGATCTGATGCCAAAGGACACTTGCCAGGTGGGCTCCATGATCCAAAGGCATTTCTGCAGGCTGGGAGAGCATAAGGTCAAGGAAATCTTCTTTACAGAGAGGAGAAGTTTCTGTACACTCCAGTTATGCATTGGCTTCTTATTCCTTCCCTTTTTGACATTAAAACTTCAAAGGGGAAGTAACTTTGATGAATCAAAAGTCCTGAAACTTCTCTTTCAAAATGAGGAAGCTACACTAACAGTAAGGAGTCCTGGTGATGCATTGGTTAAACACTGCCTGCTGAGAGGTCGACAGTTTGAACCCACTAGTGTTACTGCAGGAGCAAGACCTGGAGATCTGCTCCCCCAAGGATTACAGCCTCAGAAGCCCTACAGGGCAGTTCTACTCAGTCACATGAGGTCATTATGAGTTGGGATCGATTCCCTGCTACCTAACAATACACTAACACTAGATAAATGGTTCTTAATGTTTTTCTTTTTTTCTGATAAAATCTGAAAAACTATTTAAAAAAGTATAAATTGTGTGTGTGTGTGTAATATTTTCATATAATTTTAAGAGAGTAAAAAACTCCTGAAAAATCTATCCACAGACCAGTTTTTTGAAAACCCTGGCACTAGGTGATGCATAGATTCCTTCACAATTTCAGGTTTTCGGATTCCCTTATAGAGAAAGAGTGGAATGGAAGGATGAGGGAAGGCTGGTGGTTGGTAGGGGGTACATCAAGGGAGGAGGAAGGTAGACTCACTTGGTGATGGAAGTCAGTGTCTGGAGCCAGAACCTGGAGTGTGTGGTCTTGGCAGAAGCAACAGTTTCAAATATACTACTGAAATTTAAGAATGCAGATTGATGAGAGCAATAAACCGTGTTCAGATTTTCTGGGCATGGGGACGGCAGGTGTGTAGAGAAGGTAGTGTTCTCTGCCAGTTTAGGAGGAAGGACACTTTGGAGACTGGGCACACACCCGGGTTGGCCATATCTAAGCTGGTGGTGGGGAAACTACCTGCCTGTAGCTAAATACCTGCTGTATGTATCTCGGGGCCTGTGTGGTCACCTGTGTGAAGTGCACGTAGCATGAGACTGCTTGGGAAAAACTACTGAAAGGGGGCAGATAGGAAGATATCAGGACATTGATAGGGCTGTCATCCAGAGCTGTGTTCATATGAGGCAGGGAGGGGTGGGTGTCTGGGTGTCAGTGGCATGCAGTGAGGTAGACTCTGGGGAAGCAGAAAATTGCACAGAAGTACTTTCTTGGGTGGAGCTTGCCATGGCCTTGGGATGCTCACCTTCTCAGCAAAGGAAGGATGGGCCACATTAGAATGGAGACTGTTCCCCAATATGCCAGATTGTTAGCCTCAGACTGGGGAGTCCTCACATTGCTGCTCCCCCAAGTGAGTGGGCAGGGGCTGAGACCCTGGTGTCTGCTTTCACTTCTTCTGGAAATGTGGGAAGAGGACTGTGGTCTCGCTGTCCTCGCATGGATTGACAAACTCTCCTAGGACAGGAGTCGGGGGCTCTGCAGAGAGTTCTGCCTGGCTGCTCCAGAGGCACTCATCTCTCAAAGGAGCCAGAACCAGAAAAGGCAAGGGGACGGGGTAGAGTTGATGTGAGGCCAGACATCAAGAGGGAAAAGTCAGGGGTCAAAGACAGGGCAGAGAGTCAACGTCAGGATTTCAAGGGTAGACATGTACCTCTAGACATAGGAACCTGAAGATGGGGAGCAAGTAATCCTCCTACAGAAAGTCACTGAAAGTGTTGTCATGGTAGGACAAGGTCTTGGGCAGTCGCTGAACTTCTCTGTGCCTTGGTTTTCTCATAGGCATATGGGATTAATAGCTTCTACCTGGAAAAGTAGTTGTTGGAATGAAAAATCAATGCAAATCACTGACCACAGCATGGTATGAAGTAGGAGCTCTAACAGTAGCCCATGATCACCACATACTGGCTCTAAGCAAGGTCCTTAGATAGGTTGGGGGTGGTGGCGATGAAAATGAGTAAGATATACTCTCAGTGCTCAATTTGCTCAGAGCTTCACAATTATCGTCTAAGTCAGACTGTGATGAGTGCTGTAATAAATGAAACCACTGTTGCTGAATTTCTCCTGTGACCCCATAATTGCTCACTTGTGGAAAATCTCTTGAATGACCGAAAACCTCCCAGACAAAGATATTACAGAATCATGCTTCCAATTACTGTCTCCTAACTTGGATTACAAATGTGGGTTAGAATTTCTCAGGGTCATTGCCAATTCTTCTCAAGTAACTAAAACTAAAGGATATGCACAATGACACTCTTTAAGGATGGTTTTAAAAATATCGGGATATGTGGGTAGGGAGAACCTTTTCTACCACTGGCTATTGAACCTAAATGGGGAAAAAAACTGAGGGCCATAGAACTTAAAGAGCAATTAGATTTTCTGTTTTTCCCCTCAGAGAAATACAAAACTTCTACTCAATCTCTTTCATAATTAGAACAGATCCCTAAGTAACTTTATCAAATGAGACAACAACACCTCTTTGTCTATATATAATCACTTATTAAAGGAAATAGATAAAATAGGATGGGTAGAGAGGAATGAACCCAGGTAAGGGCCAGAGACAGAAAAGGAAAACATGACAGAGATACAAAGGAGTTGGTGATAAAGAGAGACACAGAATGGAAGCAAAGAGATGTCATGGCACAGAGATGGGAGGAAAAGAAGAAAAGTGTGTTTGTGAGTGGGGACAGGGATGATGATGAGACAGGGGATGGAGATGGAGGGCACAGGTATTCCAAACCATACCCTCTAAGTCAGAAATCAATACACTGTTTTTTGCAAAGAGGTTCATTGCCACCAAGTGGATTCCAACTCATGGAGACTAATATATTGTAGAGTAGAATATATATGGATTCCAACTCATGGAGACTAATATATTGTTTCCTAGGACTTTCTTGGCTATAATCTTCATAGAAACAGATCACTAAGTGGATTTGAATCACCAATCTTTAGGTTAGTTGTTAAAAGCAAATCATTTGCATGCTTTGTGGGCCATGCAATCTGTGTTGCAATTACTCAACTCTGCCATTGTAGAGCAGTGGCAACCATACCAACTCATAGCAATCCTGTGGTGGTGGTGGTATATGCTGATGAGATGGTTCCAACTATAGGAACCCTTGGAAACCCAATACAGGGTCGCTATAGTTGGAACCGTCTTGATGGTATATAACAATACCATAGGATTGCAACACAGATTTGACAGTTTTAACAATAACAACAATATGAGGCAGTTTTACTTTGTCCTATAGAGTATGGTAAGGAGCTCTGGTAGCATAGTGGTTATGAATTGGGCTGTGAACCTTAAGGTCAGCAGTTCAAAACTGTCAGCTGTTCCACAGAAGAAAGATGAGGCTTTCTGCTCCCATAAAGATTTACAGCCTTGGAAACCCTGTACAGGATCCTTATGAGTCGGAAACGACTCCATGTCGGAACCGACTGCACAGTACATAACCACCACCACCACCATAGCGTATGGTGCTGTAGGATGTGGGTGTGGTGCTTTAGGATCAGCACTGGACTTTGAACCACAAGGTTAGCAGTTCAAATCCACTGTCAAATCAGTACTGACTCAAAGCGACCCTCTATAGGGTTTTCAAGGAACAGCTTGTGGGTGTGAACCACCAACCTTGTGGTCAGCAAACCACTGCTTATCCTACAGCACCACACCAAAGTTCCCTATAAGGACATCAGAACTGCGTTATGGGGTCTCTCATGCTGAAATCTTTGAGGAAGCAGACTGCCACATTTTTCTTCTGTGGAGCAGTTGGAGGGGTCAATTCACTGATCTTTCAGTTAGCAGCACGTGCTTGACCACTGTGCCACCAGGACTCCTTTAAAGCAACCATAGGCAATACAATACACACACGGGGATGCTCTGTTCTAAGTAACCATTTGGCACAAAGGTTTGTGATCCCTGCTGTAGATCATGGTTTTTTGAATACTTCACAGTGATGACCCTCTGGAGTTGGAAAGGTTAGCTGTAAAGATCCCTCAGGTACTATTAGATAGCTCAGTATGACCTACTAGAATCATGTCTGCAGAGCTGTCTGTCTCCCTAGGTCCTTTCCCTCCAGACCACAAAAGCTGGCACAACTTCTACCAGAAAGAAGGAAACTCCAGAAAGGAATGGCTCATCTTGGGTGGGTGCTGGGTGAGATGAGTGGTGAATGCATGCAGGCCACCCAGGCCCAGCAAGCCAGCACATTTCTCTCCAGGTGCAAGATTCCCACTACAGCTCCTGGTCCTGTCTTTTGTCCCAGCACATAATGATACTATCCTCTAGCATTTCAAGAGTCTGTTGTAAAAAGAAAAGAAAAGAATGTGGCACTCTACTCCTTCCATTGAGGAAATTCTGAAGAGAGAAATAAATAATTTTAGGCACATGGTGGATTCATCAAGGAGACTCCTGGGAGAGAAGAGGCAAAAAGACAACAGAAGTCAAGAAGGAAAGAATGCTCTCAAGGAGTTATTTATCTTCATCCTCTTTGTCCTGAGTAGGCTGGAGTGGGCATGGGATTAGTGGGCAGCCTGCTTGGGAAGGCTCTGAGACAGACCAGATGTGGGTTGACCTTGTGATCATTTCTAGGAGCAGTTGACTAATATATTTCACATACTCAAGTTTAGATTTATATACTGATGTTCCCCTGCAGAGTTCAAGGCTTTAGTGTGATATATTGAAAGAATGGTGTGTTAATTGTTGAGAGATCTGGGACATCACTCTGGTTCTGCTGGGCATTTGAGATTGGGCTGGATCAGTAACTCTGAGTGTCCAGTAGATATAGAGCGCTGTGTCTGGTGAGCTTGAGAAAACCGCCAGAAACCCTCACACACTTAATATGCTATCATACTTTGTGAATGATGGGCAGTCATAACCACAGTTGTGTACATGTGATACGTGTTACTTCATCTTTCCTAGGATCAGATTTTATGTCTTATTTTCATTCTCTATCCCTTGATGTGTAGGTGTTACTGGATGATTTGAACAAGGCTCTCTGCTCTCCTCTGTATGGACTCTGTGAGCTCATTCATTTTCAAGGCTTAAGCCATGATTCTTAGTTCACATTTTCAGCCTTGACCTCTGGTCAGAATCTGTCTTTACAATTCTTCAAAGGACATTACCAGGTGTGCATTCTTCTATCCATTCAAAGATGATATGGCTAAATCCACCTTACTCTATGACTGTCTTCCTGACTTCACACCATAGATGGCCTTCCTCAGATGAACTCCCTATTTCTATATTTTTCAGGATATGGCTACTGCACACATCCTGTCTCCATAATATTTCTTTAGATTCTATAGTGGCTTCCTTCTGACCATGGAATCAAGTACAAACTTGATGCTTGGCTACTACAAGCATGAGTCCAGGACTTATCGCACCTGATTCTCCATATGATCTCTCTGGTCTGGAGTGAAATAAGATCCATCAGCTATTCTAAATATTAGGTTCTTTAAAACCTGTTGTGAAGCCAGCTTCCCTGAAGGGCTCATATGGAGGTTGTCTCTTCTCTAATTTTTCCCAGCAGGTTACCACAACAGGACATGTCCACTATTCATGTGAGGTGCTCTTGGACTCTGACTTCCTAACTAGAGTGTGAATTTCTGGAAAAGGGAATTGTATGCTGCAAAGGAGATCTTCATGTTTCCCATGGGGTGTGGCAAGGATGAAGAACCGTATACTAGATTGATAAATTATGGTAGTTAATAAAGTATACTATAGAAGAATTGATGCATTTGAGTTATGGTGTTGGAAAAGAATATTGAAAGCACCATGACTGCCTGAACAAAAATCTGTATTGGAAGAAGCACAGCCAGAATGCTCCTTAGAAATCAGGATGGTGAGACTTTGTCTCTCATACTTTGGATATATTATCAGGAAGGACCAGTCCCTGGAGAATGACATTATGCTTGGTAAGGTGGAGGGTCAATGAAAAAAAAGGAATACCCACAACAAGATGGATTGGCAATGGGCTCAAGTGTAACAGCTGGGAGGATGATGCAGGACCGGGCAGTATTTAGGCACATTTTGCCAAAACAGTAGAGAGAGTTGCAAAAGAAAGGCGTCATCATTGACAACATTCTGGGCACAAGAAACTGCTGGGCAAAGTTACTTCTTGTCCTCCTGAGAAGTGTACTTTCTAGGACCCACCTGCTACTTGTAGACATAATGTAATGTTTACTTTTGGCTAAGATAGACCTCAGAGCATGTATCATAGGGAATTGCCTGGGGCTCTAAGTTTGGCCCAGATCATCCTGAGGTGCAGGGCACTGACCTAGACTACACCTCTTATCAGTGGTGACCTTCCTTTATTCTCCTGAACCCCAAATTAATTATCCATAAAGGATTATATTTAAATTTCTTTTCGTTTTAATGTTCTACATCTAGCATCAGGTAGTTTTTGCACTGGTAAAATGGATTAATAATTTGTTTTTGTTGTTAGATACCATTGAGTTGATTCTGACTCATAGCAACCTTATGAACAACAGAATGAAGCAGTGCCCAGTCTTGTGTCATCCTCACAATTGTTGCTACACTTTAGCCCATTGCTGTTGCCACTGTGCCAATCCATCTTGTTGGGGGTCTTCCTCTTTGTTTCTGTCCCTCTGCTTTACCAAGCATGATGTCCTTATCCAGAGACTGGTCTCTCCTGATATTATGTCCGAAGTATGAGAGACCAAGTCATGCCATCCTGACTTCTAAGGAACATTCTGGCTGTATTTCTGACAACACATTTGTTTGTCCTTCTGGCAGTCTATGGAACTTTCAATATTCTCTTCCAGCACCATAACTCAAATGCATCAATTCTTATACAGTTTTCATATTTATTGTCCATCTTTCACATGTATTTGATGCTATTGAAAATACCATGACTTGAGGCAGGCACACCTTCATCCTCAAACTGTTATCTTTGCTGTTTAACAATTTAAAGAGGTCTTATGCAGCAGATTTGCCTAAAATACATCATTTGACTTCTTGACTGCTGCTTCTATGAGTGTTGATATGGATCTGAGCAAAATGAAGTCTTTAATGACTTCAATTTTTTTCTACATTTATCGTGATGTTATTTACTGGTCCAGTGGTGTGGGTTTTTGTGTTCTTTACATTGAGGCGCAACCATATTAAAGGCTGTGGTCTTTGATCTTCATCAGTAAGTATTTTAAGTTGTCTTCGCTTTCAACAAATAAGGTTGTGTCATTTACATATTGCAGGTTGTTTATAAATATTTCTCTAATCTTGAAGCTACATTCTTCTTCAAATAACCCACCTATTAGTGTCATTTGCTCTGCATACAGACTGAATAAATATGGTGGAAGAATACAACTCTTATGTATGCCTTTCATTATTTTAAACCATTTAGTGACACCTTGCTCTGTTTGGACAATTGCCTCTTGGTCTATATACGGGTTCCTTATGAGCACAATTAAATGTTTGGAACACCCATTCTACAAAAGGTTGTCCATAGCTTGTGACGATCCACACAAACACCTTTGACTTTTCAATAAAGCACAGGTTAATACCTTCCTGGTATTCTTTGTTTTCAGCCAAGATCCATCTGATGTCAGCAATAGTATTCCTAGTTCTTTGTCGGTCCAGCATGAACCTCAAGTAGTTCTCTGTCATTGTACTGTTGAAACTGTTTTTGAATTATTTTCAGCAAAATATTACTTGCATGTGATATTAATGATATTGTCCAAAGATTTTCACATTCCATTTGATTACATTTCTTTGGAATGGTCACAGATATGGATCTTCTCCAATCACTTGGCCAGGTAGCTGTCTTCCAGATTTCTTGGTATAGATGTGTAAGTGCCTCTAGCACTGTATCAGTTTGTTGAAAGATTTCAATTTGCATTCCATCAATTCCTGGAACCTTGCTTTTGGCTAATGTTTTTAGTGCATCTTGAACATCTTCCTTCAGTACCATTGACTCCTTTAAAAAAAAAATTATTAATTCTGATTCATTCTGAAATAGATCTCAGCATGCTGTACTGTGCCATCAGTGGAAGCTATGTGTTGATTTCATTTTATCATCATTACTCAGGAGACTGATAATGACAGTGAATTCTGTACGAGTAGAAATTTAAGAAATATAGTTTGGAATCAAATGGTTATATTGCTAAGTAATCTGTATAATATTGTTGTGTTGGCTGCCTTTACATCAGCTCCTGACTCATGGTGACCCCCATGTCTGATGGTACTAGTGTGCCATGCTTGGTTACAGATCAGAGTGTTGTGACTTATATAAGGTGTTCACTGGCTGATTTTTAGAAGCAGAATTCCAGGTCTTACTTCCTAGCCCATCTTCATCTGGAAGTCCCACTAAATCCTGTTCAACATCATATCAACATGCAAACCTGTATTATCAGACAAGTATTGACTGTATATGAGGTGCACTGGCCTGGGATTGAGTCTGGGTTCTACACCAGTGGACTACCAATGCCATTTAGTGTAGACCTTTTTATTTTAGTTTTACTGAATTTAACTTTTTTTAAAAAAGTTTTTATTGTGAAGTGAATGATAGTTTACAAGGGCGAATATCGGCTTTACACTATCATTTCATTGCAATGATTACAATCTCCTCCTTGTATCATCATTCAACAGTATTTGCTTCTATTTCCTCAGGTTGTTTCTGTGGAGGGGATGTGCACCTAAACACTCAGGAATACAAAATCATTTAAACAACCAGAGTGCACATTCTTCAAGCCTGCCTTGTGGCCAGCAGCACACAGTCTTTTTCTTTCAATGAGTCTGGAGTCCTCAGCTGCTCTATCTCTCCATGTCCCCATCTTTGCCTCCATCTCTGGTGTCGCTGCTTCTCTGGATAGGGAGTACCATTGACTCTTGATCATATGATGCCTTTTGAAATAGTTGAATATCAACCATTTCTTTTTGGTACAGTGACTCGGTATATTACTTTCATCTTTTGATGCTTTCTGCATCATTCAATATTGAATCCTTCAATATTTCAAGTGGAGGCTTGAATTTTTTCTTCAGTTCCCTCAACTTGAGAAATGCTGATTATGTTCTTCTCTTTTTGTTTACTAATTTTGGTTTTGTTTGTACATTTTGTTATAATACTTGACTTTGTCTTCTTGAGCTGCCCTTTGAAATTTTTATTCAGCTCTTTTACCTCCTAATTTCTTCCATTTTCTTTAGCACTTCTACACTGCAGAGAGTTTCTGGATCTCTTCTGACATCCATTTAGGTCTTTTCCTTATTTTTTTCTTCTTAATGACCTTTTGCTTTCTTCCTGTACAATGTTCTTAATGTCATTTCATAACTCTTCTGGTATTCGGTCACTAGTATCTAACACATCAAATGTGTTCTTGAGATGGTCTCTTAATTCAGTGGGATATGTTCAAGGTCATATTCGTAGACTTGTGTTAATTTTCTTCATCTTCAGCCAGAATTTGCATATGAGCAATTGATTGTGTTTCACAGTCTGCCCCTGATCTCTTTTGGCTGATGATATGGAGCTTTTCCATGGTCTCTTCCCATTGTTATTGTTGTTAAATACCGTGGAGTCGGTCCTGACTCATAGTGACCATGTACAGGGTTTCCAAGGCTGCAAATCTTTATGGGAGCAGAAAAACCTCATCTTTCTCCCGCAGAACAGCTGGTAGTTTCAAATTGCCAACCTTGAGGTTAGCATCCGGATTTGTAACCACTACGCTACCAGAGCTCCTTGGTCTCTTCCTATGGAGGTATTCAATTTTATTTATGTGTATTTTATCTGATGAAGTCCAAGTGCATAGTTGTCTTTTATGTTGTTTACAAAAGGTATTTGCAATGAGGAAGTTATTGGTCTTATAAAATTGTATCATGACATCTCTAGCACCATTTCTATCAGCAATAAATGGGTAATATATATGAAAAATTTATTGTGTACCAGGCCTTGTTCAACACTTTTTATATGGAATAACTAATTTAATCATTTTAATAACCCCATTAGCCATTTCTATTCCTATTTTGCAGATCAAGGAATTAAAGCATGGAGAGGCTAAGAGATGTCTCACTGCTAATCAGTGACAAAGTCAGGTTTTGAACCCATTCTAAATGCAGAGTTTGAACTCTTAATAATCACACAGTGCTATCTCTTGAGTCTCTGTCACAGGTCTGAGAAGGGGAAAGAATGAGATAATATATTTGTAAAGGTTCTGTGGATATTGAAGACCTATATTGTTAAGTACACAGCAAACACAGTCGACCAAACATTTAGGCACTGCAGTAAATCATGGACATGCAAACAAACTTACGTTTGAAGAAAACTTTCACAGTACCTCTCAGTTTTGACACTATGGCTGGTAAGAGAAAGATGGCAACCCTGTGCTCCTCTTATCCTTGTGAAAAGAATCAGAAGCAAATCTTCTAGTAGTTCATATATATCTCCTTATGCTCTTTTATCAGTTTCTTGGAAAATAAAGCTATCTGTGTTTTCTTTTGCCCATGCATAAACACCTGAGATTGATAGGTGGATCTCCTTAGTGACAGAAGGCACAAGTGTCATTTGAGCTGCTGAACAAGGGCATGTGTAGCTGGAGAGCAGACACCAGCATAAGAGGAGATGACAGATCTGCTGTCTTTGGAAAGGCCTTCCAGCATGACTCTTGCAACTGCAAGATTGTCATGAGGGACCCATTCCTGGGCTGACATATTGTCAGGCTCACCTCTTAAATCCAGCCAAACAAGAATTTTTGGTTACAAGGAACTGAGCAGGTTAAAGGAACTAAAGAAAATCATGAGATCTCTGCTTAATGGCTTTCCATGCTTTCGTTTCTCCATCTGCTCCTTTCAATTATTCATATTTTCCAAGGTTCCTGTTCTCATGCTCCCCTTCGAGGCCAGCAGTCCAGTTCCAAGGGACTGGTGGCTGTGGAGCTTCTCTAGGAAAAGAGAAAGAAGGAGTTAGAGATCTTTTTTAGAGAAGGTTAACCAGATTTAGGAGACATGATTTGTTGCTGTGATAGTTCCGCTAATCTTGTATTTTCCCATCTTGGCTTTCTTTCACTGAGTGAGAAAGAGCTCTATATGCTGATATAACTGAGTGGGGAAGGGGACAGACTGCGTATTCTGCTGTGCAGAATACACTCTATGTTGTCAACAGCCTTGACAAACCTATATACAAAAATGTACAGGGTCAAACTCTAACCTGTAGAGCTTATTTCACAACCTTAGTTTCCTCATTGTTCATTCCTTAATTTTCTTGACTGGCACCTACATAAGGAGGTCACCTATGACTGATAGTCTGTTGTTTTCCTTATTCCTCATTTCTTGACTACTCACTCTGTGGCAAACACTGTTAATTTTCTGCTCAATATCCACATGTCTCTTTTTCCTTACTAACAGATCCCCAGTTAGTGCAGGGCAGCAATATATTCAATTATAAATATCTTTTGAAGTTAGAGGTGGCCGTGAGACCCAATTCTAGTTAATGAGATGTAAATAGAGTCTATTGGATAAGATTTTCAGGAAAGTTGTTTTATTCCTGATTAATAGGAGCAAACATGCACTTTCTTTCCTTTGTCCTTCTTCCTCCTTCTGCCTGGGACACAGAGATTGAGTTGCATCTTGTGACCACGAGAACGGAAAACACACAATGAGAGGGAGAGACCAGGGAGCTGGAAGGAGCTTAAATCCTTGATAGCTTCCTTAGACATTTGCAGCTGTGTTGGATTGCCTACTTAGGGACCTCTTGTTGCATGAGAGGATGGTTTCTATTGCACGTAGACCAATGTACTCCAAGATGATATAAAAACCCCACTGCCATTGAGTCAATTCCAACTCATAGACACCCCACCTAGGGTTTCCAAGGCTATAAATCTTTACAGGAACACAGATGCTCCATTTTTTCCCCATGGAGTGGCTGATAGATTCAACCCACTGACCTTGTGCTTAGTAGCCCAACTCATGACCCCCTACAATACCACAATTCCTTCCAAAGTAATATAGTCACCTTTTATCAGCTTGGAGTATATGCAGTTAAGTATGGCAGACTCTTTTATTATTTTTTAAAGTTTTTATTGTGGATTGAGTGAAAGTTTACAGGGGAGATCATCAGTTTTGCATTCAACAAATCATTCAACTTGTTTCATTACAATGATTACAATCCCCTCCATGCACTGTTAGTTAATAGTATTTCTCTGTATTCACTTTAACTCTTTTTTATTTATTTTTTTTAAACACTCAGGCATATATAATAATTTATACCACCAAAGGGCACATTCTGCAAGTCTGCCTCCTGGCCACTATTTCTTAGTCCCTTGCTTCCCATGAATCTAGAATCCTCAGCTGCTCCCCCTCTCCACATCCCCATCTCTGCCTCCATCTCTGGTGTCACTTCTTTTCTGGATAAGGTCCTGCATTCTGCTTGTGCTCTTCTCTCTTGATGGTCCTAGGGTCCTTTATTTCTGGACTGTAAGAAACTATTCCCCCTTTTTTGTTACAAAACTTCTACCTTTACAATGTGACAGTAGCAGTTAGTCATGGTAACAATTACTCACTATTGAATCATAAGAATCTTATTCCCCATCTCTTTTCACTAGACCCATCTAGACAAGATGAAAACTATTCAGTGGGGACTTTCTTCTCACACATACTCTTAAACTAAACTGCCTCTTGAAACGGTGTAAGCCAGTCATTTAGTGGCTTTAATGCCCCCTCATTTTAGGTAGCCAATGTCTAGGTTGCCCATCCCTATCTACCCTGTGTACAGAGGGGATTGCATTGATACTTGATGTGAAGACAGACTTCTTTGCTCTCTGTTGGCATTTAGAGTTACTACCTCAAGTTCATCAAATTGTAGCGATTTACCTTTATTTCCTTTATCAAAAATTTCTTTTCTTTTTTTAAAAATCTTCCTCTAGTCGAGTTCTGATTACCAAGCCATCAAGGCTAGGTCAAATGGATACTAGCTGCAAGATTGGGTGTTCTTATACATCTCCCCTCACTTCATATCAGCTGTATGCTTCACTCTCAGATCTAGCCCTCTGTGACTACGTCCTTTTGTCCATGGGCTCAGGTGTCCCCAGGTCTCACTATACTTTGGACCAACCAGCCCATCCTTTTCTCTCTCTCATCTCCAGGTCAACGGTAGTCTATGGACCATGGTTGAACTCAGCCCATTTCTTCATTGTTCTTTCCCCCTCTTCCACTCACCAGTAGACCAGTGTGGTCACCAGCAAGCTTACATGCCTGTTCATGTGTTCCCTTTGAGTTTCAGTCTTAGAGGGGGGTTTGTACTGAAGGAACTTGGTTACTTGCCTTGATGGCTTCCTGGTGAACAGCTTGCTTATTTTTGTAGTAGCTAGTCATGCTGACATTTTTGTTTTGGGGTTTTCCTGATGATCTTTCTTTGAAAATGTATCTTTTGTCACTCTAGCTGTTCCAGGTTGTTCTGCTTGTCCTTGCTAGTGGGAATGTCCCACCTCAGAAATTTCTAAGGTCCTATACTCTGCAAAGGCTCCGCAAGAGGCCTATTTCACTGGGCAAGTTCTAGAATCCCTTTTAGGTATTCCAATCAGTTATAGGCTGAAGACAGGCTTGCAAGTTTTCTGTAATCATGTTTCCCAGTATTCCTTTCTATCCCACTCAAGTGTCTATTTTACAGTAGTAGGCAAGGGAAATCAATATTCATAAGTAGTCAAGAATTTTAGTATATTTCCCCTTTTCAAACTATGCCTAGATCCCTGCATCACAACTCTGTTGTTCCAAAGTTGAGCATGCATCACTATTTACCCATGTCCCATTTAGCCCATGCAAACCTGTCTCAGTGTTTCCCTATCTACTTTGTTCTTCCACCTTCTTCCCCTTTTTGTATTGCCCTCCCCAATACCCGAACTATGATATGTCTGTCCTTATCCTGTGCTGTACCATCACCTCCATCCACTTCCCCCTAACCCCACCCCCCCAACCCCAACCCGCCAACCCCATGCGGTTCCCTGATATTCCATTAACTTTTCCCTCCATTTAAGGCAGTCTATTTTATCCTGTAATCACCACCTGGATCTCTGTTTCTATGTATTTACCTTCTTTCACATTATAATTGTTTTGATCATTATAATGATCTGACTCCCAAATGCTCTGAATTTATTCTTATAATTTTGTTCTGTTCTGGAGTCTTCCATTTGTCAATTGAGTTATGGGTGGTGCTGCCACATATGTCAATCTCTGGTTGTTGACTGTTCTTGTTGGTTCTCAGTCCACAGAATTCCCTTTAGGATGTTTTGCAGCCCAGGGTTGGCTTTGGCAAAATCCCTTAGCTTCTGTTTATCCTGGAATGGTTTGATTACACCATTGTATTTGATTGACAGATTTGCTGAGTAGAGGATTCTTGGTTGGCGGTTTTTTTTCTTTCAGGGTTTTATATGTGTCTCCTCATTGCCTTCTTGCCTGCATGGTTTCTGTTGAGAGATCCAAGTTTAATCCGACTTGCTTGTCTTTGAATGTTACACTTCTCTTTTCCCTAGCTGCTTTCAGGATTCTATCCTTATCTTTGATTTTGGAGATCTTGATTATTATATGTCTTGGTGATTTTCTTTTGGGGTCTATCCTTCCTAGGGTTTGTTGAGCTTATTGAATGCTTTTTTTTTTTTTTTTCTCTTTTCAGCACATTATGGAAATTTTCTTCTAGAAGCTCTTCAACTATCTCGTCTATGGACTTGTGTGATTCTTCCTGTTCTGGCGATGCCTATAATTCTGAAGTTATTTCTCTTCATGTTGTGCACATAAATCTTAGAACGTCTTCAGATTTTTTAAAAACTTAGACAAGATTTTTTGCTTTTAAAAATGTAAACAAGTTTTTCTGCTTATTCTTCTATCTTAGTAACATTGAGAGATTTATCTTCCAGCTCACTAGTTCTGACTTCCATCTCTTCAATTCTCCTCCTTTGCTCTTTCAGTGTATTGTCCCTTTCTGATATTCTATTAATCATTTGGACCTCTCTCTGTAGATTTTGAATTGTTTCCAATGCTGTATCTATCTTATTTCATTGTTCCTGTAGCACTTGCTTGATTTCTTCCTTATTTTTCTCAACTCCATTGTATAGTGTTGTTTTGGGTTTTTTTGCATTAACTGTTCTTCCTTGTAGGTTTATGTATGTTATCCTATCACATACAGCATTGAACTTCAAGATAGATCTTGAAATGTTTTTTGATGATGAATGTGAAAACATTCTTCTTGAATCTGTTATTCCCAGCATAGTAAATTATGTGATTGTCAGAATCAAAATGGCCAATACAGTCCATTTCAGTAATTTCTTGGATATTGATCTTTATGAATTCCATTTCTTTTCTTTTCTTTTTTTTTTTTAATGCTTAGAATCATTTCTTCTTCTTCTTTTTTTTAATGTTTTGTGAATTATGTGATAGTTTACATGGGAGAACATCAGTCTTACATTCATTCTATCGTATATCATCTCATTGCCATGGTTACAATCCCCTCCATGCAATCCTTCCCCCATACCCCCCAGGTCTTCACACAGTCGCTCTCCCTTTCTGGATCCAACGTCTCCAGCTGCTCCATTGCTCCACGTCATCATCTCTGGCTCCATTTCAGGCATCACTGCTTCTCTGGGTAGGGTCCCACTCTCTGCTCTTCTCCCTTGATGGTCCTAGGGACCTGCGCTCCTAGATTGAAAAGTTAATCACTCCCCTCCTTGCTATAAAACATCCACCTTTACATTTCCGACCCTCACAAACAGTCCTGATAACAATTATTCACTATTGTATCACAAGAGACCCGTCTGCATTTCGTTGCATCAGCCCCTCATAGTCAGATTGAATACTACTCACTGGAGATTCTACCTTCCTCCAGGCCCTCTGGATCTAGGTTCCCTCTTGATAGCTTGTAAGCCAATCACTTCTTGCCTTTGTAGACCCCCACCCCCCATTTTGGGTAGCCAATGTCCAAGTTGCCCATCACTATCTACTCTGTGTGTGGAGGGGATGGGGATGATTCTTGCTGTAAGGACTTGTTCCCTCTTTTGAGCTACTGCTTCCATAGGTGTAGGTCAAGTTTATCAGATTATATGAGAATACTTTTTTTTTTCCTTTTCTTTTTACTTCTGGTTGAGCTCTGATCATCCAGTCAGTGAAGCCAGGATAAGTGGATATTATCTGCAAGTGTGGGTGTTCTTATGCATATGCCCTCTCTTCTTATCAGCTGGACGCTTCACTCTCCACTCTAGTCCGCTGTGGCTATGTCACTGACTCTGGGCCCAAGAGTTCCCAGGTCTTGCCACACTGCTGGCTAACCAGGTCTTCACCTGGGTTCACAGAAGTCTATTGAACGTTATAGGGCTTAGCTCACCGCTTCATTGCTGTTTTTCCCTCACTTCCCCTTATCGGTGTCGAGTGTGGTCACCAATCACAGTGTGTATTCCCGTTGAGACTTAGTCTTGGAATGGGGTTTGCACTGAGGGGACCCGACCACTTGCCTTGATGTTTCTTGGGCAAGCAAGTTGCTTGTTCTTGTAGTAACAGTCGGTCTGCCTATGTTGTTTTGTATTTTCATTGTATAGTGTTTTGATACATTTTACAAACATTTTTCTGAATTTATTCTCAGGCATTTCCAAAGCCTGTCCTCCTTCTAGTATGGAGTGTGGGTCTACTTCCAGGTCATTTGTCTCAGTCACTTTATGTCATTTCTGGACATATGCTGATATGGTCATCTGTTTCTGTTTCTTGGGCATATTCAGCAGTTAGCTGTAGCCTTAAAACTTAGATGGGTGTGTGTTTTGGTATTTTTTATGCTTTCTGATTGTCTCCAGGTATATGTGATCATGAGGTGGGCTTCCCTTTTTGCTCTTCTTCCCGAGAAATTTCAAGATGCCACTGTTGGTCATTATGATGTAACTCAGGATTTAATTTTCAGCCTGTTTCCGTTTTAGTCTGCCTTTCCCACTCCACAACCTCCATTCAGGCCTTTTTCCTAGTGATAAACAGTTCAGGGCTGGCAGTGGCTGTTTTGTGCTGCCATTTGGTTTTAAGTGGTTGTTGTTGTTAAGTGCTGTTGAATCGATTCTGACCCATGGTGACCCTGTTTAGGGTTCCAAGGAGCACCTGGTGAGCTTGAACTGCTGACCTTGCAGTTCAAATGACTTTGCATTCTGACACATTAGCCCATAGCTCCACACCAAGACTCCAGTTAAGTGGTAACTGTCCCTTTAAATATCGAGGAGATCTGTGGGCATGCATAGTAGAACCCTCTGGGAGTGTGGGTGTGGTATCCACTCACTCAGGAACCTCCTCTAGTCACCAGAATGCAGTTGCACAGTCAGTGAGAGACCAACGAACAGATACAAAAAAAAAAAAAAAAAAAGACTGTCCACACCTTTATTTCTGAAGTTCTGTCAGGTGTCCTTGGCTGTTCTGATACTTCCCCAGCTCAGTCTTGCCCAAGATAGTGGCTCTGGGAGCAGTTGAACACCTTAGATTAGAAAGCACTTGATTTATTGCTTCTGCTACAAATTCCACTGGCTGTAAGCCTTCTAACTTTTTTAATATTCTTTTATATGTGGTTCAGAGTTCTGGGATCATCATTATCCAATGAAATGTGGAAATCATTGAACAATATCATTAGTATTGCATGCAAGTAAAATTTTTCTGAAGATAATATTTTAAAAGTTGCAACGATACATCAACAGGGAACTGCCAGAAATTCAAAACAGATTCAGAAGAGGACATAGAATGAGGAATATCATTGCAGACATCTGGTGGATCTTGACTGAAAGCAGATAATACCAGAAGGATATTTACTTGTGTTTTAGTGACTGTGCAAAGGCTTTGGCTGTGGGGATCATGATAAGCTTTGGAGAACATTGTGAAGAATGGGTATTCCAGAACATTTAATTGTGCTCATGAGGAATCTGTATGTAGACCAAAAGGTAGTAGTGTGAACAGAACAAGGGGATATTGAGTGGCTAAAAATCATGAAAGGTGTGCTCCAGGGTTGTATTTTTCCACTATACTTAATTCAATATGTATGCTGAGCAACTAATCAGAGAAGCTTGGATATATGAAGAATGTATTAGGATTGAAGGAAGACTCATTAACGGCTTGTTATATGCAGATACAACCTTGCTTGAAGAGGATTTAAAATACTTACTGATGAAGATCAAAGACAACAGCTTTCAGTATGAGATTGCGCTTCAATTTAAAGAAAACAAAAGTCTTCACAACTGGACCAAAAAGTAACATGATAAACAGAGCAAAGATTTAAGTTATCAAAGACTTCATTTTACTTGGATCCACCATTAGCACTCATGAAAGCAGCATTGAAAAATCTGCTACAAAAGACTTCTATAGTGTTAAAGAACAAAGATACAAGTTTGAGGACTTAGGCGTACATAACCCAAACCATGATATTGTCAGTCACCTTATATGCACACTAAGGTTGGACAATGAGTAAAGAAGACCGTAGAAGAATTGATGCATGTGAATTATGATGTTGGAGAAGAATATTGAAATCACCATGAATTGTCAGAAGAACAAACAAATTGTGTTGGAAGAAGCACAACCAGAATGCTCTTTAGAAGTCAGGATGGTAAGACTTTCTCTCTTATTCTTCAGACATGTTATCTGGAGAAGGATTTCATGCTCAGTAAAGTGGGGGCTCAGTGAAAAAGAGGAGGAACCTAACGAGATGGATTGAGACAGTAACTGCAACAATGATCTCAAATGCAAGAACAATTGTGAGGGTGGTGCAGGACTTGGCAGAGTTTCGTTCTATTGTGCCTAGGGTCGCTATGAGCTGGAACCGACTCAACAGCGCTTAACAACATCTTCAGATGGTTCTTTTTCTTTACTCTGCACTTTCATCTCACCAGCACTGACCACACCTTATTATGGCATCTCTAAAGATTCTGGTAGATAGGGTTTTCCTTGTCCTCATAGCCATTTCTCTGGAATTATATGTCTTGTCCTTACCAGAGATTTTACTTGTGGTGATCTTATGATTACATCCTGTGAAGAGAAACATTTCAGCCAGACAGATGTCAGAAATCTCTGCACAGTTTGTACTGCCACTTTGATTTCCCCAGTAATGAAAAAGCTAAAAAAGAGTCTTCTTTAATTAACTAAACTTTAATTTCAAAGACACCTGCTCCATGCCACTCTCAGATACTATGCATACTAGGTTTGGCCAAGAATTTCTGATGGTTATAGAATAGGGATGGTAAATAACCTGATTTTTTGGACACTATTCCCCATCTTAGTTTCCTGGCAGAGATTATGACTTAATCAATCATTCTTTCATTTGTTTTGTGCCCAAAGCATTTCAAAATAGTGCTGAAAACAGTGCTGAAGGTTGCCACTCTCCTATTTATAAGTCAACATGTAGTAGCTGAAACTCAATTGTCCTCTTGCCTTAGGTCACCTGGGCAAATGGACATTGTAAATGAAAGTTTCTCTGCTTGATGTAGAGGGTCTCCAGGCTTCTTTCAGTCTGGAATACAAGGATGCTTAACTTTTGGGGCAGCCACTGTGATTGTCTTGGATAAGACCAAGTCAAAAGTCATTTAAAGAGACCAAAGGAAATGAGGTGATAATGATGTTCTCTCTTTCAACTGCCCCTTTTCATGTTCACATCTAATCCTCCTAAACCCCCAATTCATGTATCTGTGTCTGCTGTCCTTAGTGGAGTAGGGAGAAGAATGGGAATGGAAGGGGAGGCTCATGAGAGATACACATTCTGAAGATAGGCAACAGGGAAGTGTGAAAGCTAACTTCTTGGAAGGGGACGGCATAACTGTAATTAAATTTTCTGATCTTGTTAGCCAATTTTTTCACTCACTGCCCCTGAACCAGAGACTAGGGAGGGAGGAAGGACACTGTTGCATCAGTGGCGGCAGGGAGGGAAATAAGCTTTTCACGGATTATTGGGTTAGTTCCACTTCTCCCACTTTTTAATTTATTTGTCTGCATGTTCTCCAGAGCTGAAAAGGCTCCGAGTCCTTTTCCATTTTCTTTTAATTAGATCTGATTTTGGAGTCTGAAAACTTGAGAGGGGTTCAGGTTACAATAGCAGGATGACAACAGTTGAAGGTTCTTTTCTTCCCATTAGATCTTTTTGAACTCTTTTTCAGAAGTAAGAGTCCTATTGACAGTTTTCTTTTAGTACTATTATAAATGAATAGAGTATTCTTTGCATTTTTTTAATCACTGGATCCCTTTCTGCCATCTTATGATTAAAAATCATGAACATTTGTCACAATCATTTGGAGTTCAAAAATAGGAGTATTCCTTTATTTTCAGAGTCCTTTCCCTACATATTCCTTATTTTATATAACGAAACATAGACCAGGAAAGTTTTCTGGGCTCTTTCTGAGAATTTAGAGAGAATAACACTGAAGCAATCCTTATGGTGCAATGGTTAAGCACTTGGCTGCTTACCAAAAAGTTGGTGGTTCAAACCCACAGAGCAGTTCCATGGGAGAAAAGAGCTAGAGATCTTCTTCTATAAGGTCTGTGGGACAGTTCTTCATAGAGTCAGTATGAGTAAGAACTGGCTCGATGGTACATAGCAACAACAACAACAATAGCACTGACTCTTCAGTCTTTCTTATTTGAAGCACAAAGGAAGAGAAACTAAATCTAGGACAAAGCCAGATGAGGGTGTAGTAGATTACTTGGTTTATGACTTAAAATCACTAGTGACTATATCCTGGGGTTGAGGTGAGAAAGCTGAACATATGACACTTTGGTGACTTATGAGGCCAAAATAACCTGTTTATTTGTTACGGCCTGGACCTATGATATGGCAGTAGATGCCCTGCTAGGTTAGTGGAGCTAGAATAGTATGTGTGATAGCTCTCCATAGCACTTTCCCTTGGCCTCCTCACTGGGGAGTACTCACTTCACAATTCACTCATCACAAGAGGTATTTTCTGAAGTTCTACTAGGTGGCTCTGAATTTATAGTTTCAAAGGGCATTCTTGGGATGGTCTGACTTAGGAATAGTTTACTCACTATATGCAAAGAACATTTTTGGAAGCTTTGTAAGCACTTCAAACAGACAGGTAGCCATCCTCTAGAGAAGCTGATGTTGAGGTTCTAAGGACACCTCTATGTCTGCTGACTTGGAAAGACAAAACATATGTTTCCAGTGGATGTGTATCAAGAAAATGTGATTCAAATATGCATCTACACTGAAAGCCATAGAAGCAGAAATGAAATGATAGATTTTTCTTTTAAGTAGAGCTGCTTTGTCTGTGGGCAACTCAAAAGGGTGATCCCATGTGCTGCAGACAGGAACTGCTCCATAGGGTTTTCTTCACAGTCACCTATGGAATCAGTTTGCCAGGCTTTTCTTTCACAGAGTTGCAGGATGGGTTCAAGCCATCAATCTTTAGGTTAGGTGCTAATTGTAAACTGCATGCACCAACCAGCCTCTCCTAGAACCTTTGTTGTTGTTGTTGTTGTTAAGTGTTAAGCTGTCATGTTGATTCTGACTCACAGTGACCCTGTACAGCATTTCTGAGGAGCAGCTTGTGAATTTGAACTGCTGAACCACTGATCTTTGGTTCACAGTCCAATGCTTATCTTAGAACTTAGCTAGTACTATTCTTTCTTAAGAAAAGAATTTACTTGGTTGTTGTTGAGAATTATACACAGCAAAATATACACCAATTCAAGAGTTTCTACATGTACAGTTCAGTAACGTTGATGACATTCTTCCAATTGTGCATCCATTCTCACCTTTCTTTCTGAAGTGTTCCTTCCCCATTAACATAAGCTCATTGTCCCCTAAGATTTCTATATAATCTTTATAGTTGCTATTGCAAATTTGATCTTATATAGATAGTTCTTAAAACATCATAATACTCAAGGCAGATAGTTTTTACTAGTTAAGCTATACTTTCATTTGGTTTTAAGAAGATTTCAAGGGATGTTTTTGGTTTAAGATTATCTCTGGGTAATAGTTTCAGCCTCCATGGCTCCAGACAGTTGCTTGTTTTATTCTTTGTAGCCTAATATGAAAATGCCAACATGTCACATGTGAGGACAGCATATAATTTAACTCTGAATCTACCAGTCTGGTGTTGGTCCAAGCATGTTTTGAACGATGATTTCCCCAAGGATCTGGGAGGCATGAAAGAAAGCTTTATGAAGAGCATAGCATTTGACTTGGATCATGAAGGATGGATGCAGTTGAAACTTGAGGAAGTGGGAAATGAGTATGGACATTTTCAGGGAAGAATCTATATATGCAAAGACCTGGAAGGAGAAAAATAAGGCAGGTTCATGTGGAATAGGAAGAAATTTAGTTTATGAAATTTATGAGTTCATGGTGGAAGTACTAGGGGATAGGAATGGAAAGATGGCCCAAGCTGAGTCACAGAGTGTCCAAACGCTAAACTTTGTATTTTTTTCCAGTGTATAATAGGAAATGTGGATACAGAAGGCCGCTGAGCAGTGGAGGATGGGACATTCCTTTTGTTGTTAGTTTTCAGTGTTGTTGAGTTGGTTCTAACTCATAGTGACTCTGTATAGAGTTTCTGAGGCTGCGGATTTTTACAGAATCAGACAGCTTCATCTTTCTCCCAAGGAGTGGCTGGTAGACTAGAACTTCCAATGTTGTAGTTCACAGTCTAGTGCTTATTTGATAGAACTACGCTCAGCACCTGAGTTTCTCTGTAAAATGAGGGTTCTGGGCAAATTGCTCTCACCAATCCTTTTCTCTAAGCATCACTTCAGCTGCTATAGAAAGAACAAAGACTTATAATTTCTGTTCCAATCAACTGTCTTTCTCCCTTTCCTAAGAATGATGAGAGAGAGAGGGAAAGAGAGAAAGTGGAGTTTCTAAATTTTTTAGATTAGTGGATACAAAGCCAAACTCTTAAATAAATTATAGAATGCATGTTCAATTATTATTATTAAGTTGTACATTGGGCTGCTAACTACAATCTAATACAATCAAGGAGACACTGCTGTGACACCACTGGAACCCATGGCTGCTTGAGAAAGAAAGATGAGGCTTTCTGCTCCCGTAAAGATTTACAGCCTTGGGAACCTTATACAACATCCCTATAAATTATAACTGACTCGATGGCATACCACCAACCACCACCATTATTACTATCATTATTATTTTTGTTGATAAAGGTGGTGCTTAGGTATACTTGCAAGAGAGTCTGGTATTTAGAAATAAACTTCTGTGAAGTTGTCAGATATAGAAAACAATTGGGCAGCAGATCTCTTAAAACCCTGATCTGCATAAGCGTTTGATGCCATTTGGTTACTATGAGCATCATATAGTATAATGAAGCACCTATTGACTGTCAACTCATTTCTCTCTTTACCTCACACAGCTGCCCATGCCAATTCTCCTCATTGCCTGTTGCTCAAGCCTGCTCTCCATCTGTCCTCTCTTCCCTGAGAGAGAGAGAAGAAAAAGATAGAAAACTCTTTTCACATGACCTACGAATCACAGAATCATATCATTTTATGGCTCAGGAGATCCTTAGAAAGTGCCTTTGACTATACAGATAGAAAAATATATTTATGAATTCAAGCTAAACTAGGAAGCTGGAACAATGAAACCCATACGTATGGCTATTTAACCAATGTGTGAAGTAGGAATGACATCAAGATGTTAATATAGATGAGTGAACCTTCCTCATAGTGTATTTTCTATGATGTGCTGGATTTGTGCAACCTCCATGGTTACACATGTGCTTTGTTGTTGTGAAGTGCCTTTGAGTCAGTTCTGACACAGTGACTTTGTAAAGGGTTTCCAAGGAGTGGCTCATGCGCTTAAACTGCCAGCATTGTGCTTCATAGTCCAGTGATTATTCTACAGAACCACACCAGTCTCCCACATGTGCTTTAGGAATGGAAATTGCATGGATTTGGCACACAATGAAGTGGGTAAGGGGTGCCATGAAGGGAATATGACATGGTCTCTCAAATCTGTCCAGTCTCATATGGTCACCCTTAGGCATGGATGACTGTGAGGTCAACGAACTTGAAAGAGGGTATTTCTCCTTCTTTTACAGGTAAAGCCTTCTCTCAAATTGCTGAGCTCCTCCAAGCAACCTCTCTGTTGGTGCTTTGTTAAATACCTTTGAGTTTAGTTCCTATTCATAGCAACCTGGTATAGGGTTTTTTTAGACTTTAAGCCTTTGCAAGAGCAGAGGGTCTCATCTTTTTTCCTGCGGAGCTACTGGTGGGCTCGAGCTGTGTAACTTGTGGTTTGCAGCACAGTGCTTATCCTATGGAGTTATTGTGCCCAAAACTGTTCTATCCACTGCAGGCCTTGACTGCCTCTTGAAGAAAACATAAAGCAAGAAGACCAGAATGGTCTAGCAATAGAAAGATGGCTGGACAGAGCCCCAGGGTCACCTGCTGATGGCTTCAGTCGTTCACCACAGAAGCCCAAAAGCAGTCAAGAAAACTCATTGGAATCAATAGGTGGTATTGCCTATTGTGGATATCAATGATTTATTATGGACATTAAGCCAAAAGAAATCACAAGTAAAGACACCAATGATTTTTGAACAAATGTTAAACACACAACTTCTGATTTCATACTGATATATTACAAAAGCAGAGCTCAAACACCCCAGAGGTAATAAAGACATATCAGGCTTTCATTACAACAGATATTAGAATGAAAGTACAGCTTCAACATTTTTTATACAGTGAACTATAGTATGAGCAGTTCTTTCATTAAGGGATGTGAAAATCAAATTTTAAAACCAGTATCTACTTAGAAGTTTTTCCTAGTGATCATCAATTCAACCTTCATTTCCAATATTAATAACTTAACTAAGCACCTGGCAGGAAGTTTTTCTCTGCTGAATTAATAAATTTCTCTGTTGAACCTTCATATGGTTGATTACATCATAGTGAGTATGACCACATAGGAAGGTGCCCTGGAAATATGATTATCTGAAGCAACAGCTAAAGAACAAGGAATTACTGAAGATGAACAAGTCCTATTTTAGAATTGTTTATGACCATTCTAATACAATCAAGGAGTCCTGCTGTGACACTGTAGGATAAACATTGGACTGCTAACTGCAAGGTTGGTGGTTCAAACTCACCAACTGCTCCTTAGCAATCCTATACAGGGTTGCTGTGAGTCAGAACCAACTCAATGGTACTTAACAACAGGAACAAATAAAAATGGAAAGAGGAGACATGGAATTATTGGCAGTACCAAAAATGCTATTGACTTTACATGCATCATATGAGACATTGGATGATTCAAATATAAAATTCTTGCCTTACAAGTGGTAGAACCCAGTTGGATTCCTGCTCAAGGCATCTCATACACACCTACCACTTGACTGTCCGTGGAGGTAGTCACGTTGCTATGAAGTTGAACATGTTTCAGCGCTATGTTCAGATTGAGATGGACGAGGAAGGAAGGCCTGGTGATTAACTTTCAAAAATCAGCCAGGGAAAACCCTATGGGTCACAAAAGTTTGATGCTGTGGGCTAATGTGCTGGACTGCAAAGTCAGTTTGCACCACAAAGTTGGCAGTTCAAGCTCTCCTGTTGCTCTTTGGAAACCCTATACAGGGTCGCTATGAGTCGGAACAGATTCAATGGCACTTAGCAACAACAATCATGGGAGAAAGCAGGGTCAGGCAGCATTTCACTATTAGTCAGCTGCTTGGTAGCTAATAACACTACATATTTTGGGGGAGAAATCTTGACATCAAAAAATCCAATAAAATATTCTTATCTAGCAGGGAAAATAATAATAATAATAATAATAATAATAATAATAATAGACATTTTAACAAAGTTGAAGATAAGGGTCAACTTCTTTTCTCAAACTATGGGTATGAGAATCAGAGACCAGATGCTATAAACGACTCACTTAGAAGCACAGATGCAGAGGGAAGTGGTGCTCAGCTGAGGATGTCCCTTGGAGGATGGCTGTCTGTGTTCTTAGGAAGTTGTTGAAAGCTTCAGAATCCTGGAATGTCCTTGAGGGAAGGAAATATTAACATTATCTTGTCTAGTACCATTTCTACTTCCTCTGACTTCCCCATACTGCATTATAAACAGGACCAGCTACATATTTCACAGGGCCTCATACAAAATGAAAATGGAATGGTCCCTTCATAAAAATTATGAACAATTTCAAGACAGCATCACATTTGAACCTTTTTCAATGTAAGACCCTGTGCAACTGCATTGATAACATGTCTATGAAGGCAGCCCTTGACTGTAGATGGGAAACCAGGACCACAGTGGCTCAAAATTGTTCTTGAATTGTTCTCTTTACTTTCTTAACACAGTCTCCGGGTGGTGCAAATGATTAATGTTATAAGTTCTTAACCAAAAGGTTGGAGGTTTGAGTCCACCAAGAGGTGGCTTACAAGAAACACCTGATCTGCTTCTGAAAAACCAGCCATTGAAAATCCTTTTCTCTGATATACATAGAGTTGCCGTGAATTTCAGTCCACTTGTCATGAACTGGTTTACTTTCTTTACTGGTTGTGACCAGCCCTTAGGCACTGACATGGTAACCTCCAAGTCTGCAGACAGGGGAAAGGAGGGGAAATCACATCATGCCATACCTTGGTAGTTGTTGATGAAATTGTTGACAACATCTGTCTTTTCTCTATTTATCAAGATGTTGCTTATTGGTCTAGTTGTGAGGACCTTTGCTTTCTTTACACTGAAGTGCATAGGCTATAGTCTTTAATTTCCATCAGTAAGTACATCAAGTCCTTTTCACTTTCAGTAAGCAAGATTGTGTCATCTGCATAGAGCAGGTTGTTAATGAGCCTTGCTCCAATTCTGGCACTGTATTCTATTACACATAGCTAAGCTTTTTGAAATATTTACTCAGCATACAGAACGAATAAGTATGGTGAAAGGATACAACCCTGATGCACACCTTTCTTGATTTTAAACTATTCAGTATTCTCTTGTTTTATTTGAATGACTGCCTCTTGGTCTATGTACAGGTTCTGCATCGGCACAGGTAAGTGTTCTGGATTTCCCATTCTTCCCACGGTTATGCATGGTTTGTCATAGTCTGCACAGTTGAATATCTTTGTATAGTCAATAAAGGACAGGCAAACATCTTTCTGGTATTCTCTGTTTGCAAACAAAATCTATCTGATATCAACATTGATATCCTTTATTCCACATTTCTGAATCTAGCTTGAATTTCTGGCAGCTCCTTGTTGATATACTGCTGTTGTTGTTGTTATGAAGTGCCGTTAAAGTCATACTGCTGTAACCATTTTTTAATTTTCTTCAGTGTGATTTTGTTTGCATGTGATATATATATATATATATATATATATATATATAGTTTTTATTGTGAATTGAGTGATAGTTTACATGGGAGAACATTGGTTTTACACTCATCCTATTGTATTTCAATTCATTGCAATAATTACAACCTCTTCCATGCATCATCATTCAACAGTATTTGCTTCTATTCCATTTTATTTTGGACATACACAGAAACACTCAGGAATATATAATCATTTAGACAACAAAAGGGTATATTCTGCAAGCCTGCCCCCTGGCCACCAGCATACAGCATTTCTCTTTCCGTGAATCTAGAGTCCTCAGCTGCTCTCTCTCTCTCTCTCTCATGTCATCATCTCGGTCACCATCTCTGGATAAGTTGATGCTTCTCTGGATAAGTTCCCACATGTCACTTGTGCTCTTTTCCCTTGATGGTCCTAGGGTCCTCTGATCCTGGATTGTAAGATTAACTACTCCTCTCTTTTCTTTGCAAAACTTCTACCTTAACAGTTGTGACAGATGCAATTAGTCATGATAACAATTACTCACTATTGAATCATAAGAATCTTATCCCCATCTCTTTTCACCAGACCCATCTAGACAAGATGAAAACTATTCAGTGGGGATTCTGCCTTCCCCTGTACACTCTGAAACTAAACTCCCTTTTGAAAACTTGTAAGCCAGGCATTCTGTGCCTTTATAGCCCCCTGCATGTGATATTAATGATACTCTTTGATAATTTTTACGTTCTGTTGGTAGTATGGCCAGCCATGTCCCTTATTCACAGTTACCCCTCAGTCTTCTCAATATGCACGTGTCTTTTCTGTCACCCCAGGTTCTTTTAATTTATCCATGCATTTTCAAACATCAAGTGTATGCAGGACTAGGCTGTGTGCCAGGGATCAAGAGCACAGAGAAAAGGTATTTGTTCTTGTGAAGCTCTGCCTGTTCATGAAAGAACTTCACCTTTATTGTTTAAGAAATGGCAGAGCTACATTTCATTTGAAGATAGGGAGGAATGAGAATATCATTTTCAGATAGAACAAAATGTAAGTTCAGTGTGTTGGCATCATTCTAGCCATTTTTTGGTGAGTCAGATCACATAAGAAGGGAAAGGTTTTGAGGAAAAGTGATTGATTTATTGTTGTTGTTTTTGTGTGATTACCTAGTTTTTCTAGGACTATTTGTTGAAGGGACTATTCTTTCCCCTTTGAATGGTTTTGGCACCCTGGTCAAAAGTCAGTTGATCATAAGCGTATAGGTTTATTTCTGGACTTTCAATTCAATTTAATTAATTTTCATGTCTATTCTTATGCCAATGCCACACTGTCTTGATTACTGTACCTTAGCAGAATCATTTTTTTTAAATTACATGAAAGGTTATGTGCTGCACATACTTTACTGAGAGCCTTTTGAGGGCCAAATTCATGTGTTGAAAACAGATATGCATTTTTTATTTAATATGTAAATGTATGGAGACTGTAGATGTTAGGTGAATTGATCTTAACTGGTGAGGACTCTAGAACCTTCAGAGGAAAGTAGAATGTGAGAATCTGAGGAACAAGCTCAACAACTTCCTGGAGAAGTTCTCAGGGAAAGTATCTTGCCTCCTAGCGGCATGCACGAGGCAGTTTGTAACACAACAGAAGTGGCCACCTTGTCATGATGACCACCACAGGACAGTTGCCCTTGCAAGATGGGTGGGAGAGTGACATCCGTACAGAGAAATAGCCCAATACACTTGATTTTATCATGATTTTTATCTTATCATACTACTTATGGAGTCCTGGTGTGGTGCTGCAGGTTAATGCACTGGACTTGCAAGGTCGGTTTGAACTGCAAGGTCAATGGTTCAAGCTCACCAGTGTCTTCTCAGAAACCCAATACAGAATCTCTCTGAGTCGGAACAGACATGATGGTCCTTAACAACATACTAGTCACAGAAGGGAAAATAAGTCTGTTTAATACCGTTAATTACTGCCTTAGTTCCTTCTACCTCAAGAAAGTTCTCTAAGTTTTCTCCAAATCCCTGGGTACAAACCTCATGGTTGCTTGCTTTGGAACAGTGTGTTTCTTTTCTTTGTATTTAATTGTGACAGACTTTTTATTTCCCCGTCTGTGAATCTTAACTGGGACACAGATTTTGTTTAGGTACGGTTGAGAAACATTTTGATTTTCATCTTTTCTGTAAATATTTTGAAGGTGGGTAAAGACAATCTTTATGTGCTGTTTTTGGGAATAATTTTTCTCAGACATATTAAAAACAATATATTAAACTGTGTAAACATGCTAAAGATAAAGATGTTGGCTTTCTTTCTGAATAAATGTTAAATTTAAATGGTCAAGTTGTAGGTTGGAAAACAACATATGGGGTTGGTTTACGGCATGAGCAGGACACAATGGGAGACAAAGTCCTCCTTTCTTCTATAGCGCATTATAACCAGACATGCACATTGGTTCTTTCCTGGTTCTTAGATGAAGTTCTGGAGAGGCACAAACTATTAGAGCCCAGGCTGTGGAAAAAAAGATCTAAAGATCTTCTTCCATTAAGATTACAGTCAAGAAAATCCTATGGAGCAATTCTGTTTTGTAACACATGGGCTTGCCATGAGTCAAAATTGACTTGAGGGCAACTACTGACAATAAGGAGCTCTGGTAGCATAGTGGTTACGAATTGGGCTGCGAACCTTAAGGTCAGTGGTTCAAAACTACCAGCTGCTCCGCAGGAGAAAGATGAGGCTTTCTACTCCCGTAAAGATTTACACCCTTGGAAACCCTATACAGGGTCGCTATGGGTTGGAACCGACTCGATGGCACATAACAACAACAACAACAACACTGACAAAAATGGCACAAGCAAAGCTTGATAAGTGTTTTAGTGGTTTGGCTTGGTCTCTTGCAGTCCTGTGATCTCTGTTAGAAGGTCATATCTCAGGTAGACAATGTCCCTTTAGTCGAATGCAGTGTTTAGTTGTAGCATTGAATATCATCCTTTAGAATGTGGGGATAATTCACATTAAATGCTTTTCTACTTTTTGAACCTCAGGAAGAACTGAGACAAAAATAGTTCCGTTTTTAGATCCTGAGGTATAATATGCATTTTTCTACTGTGAAATTGAGATAAAGGATAGTCACACTGCACTATAATTTACATGAAGCATTTTACACAGTGCCGGGCACATGATAATCATTCAATAAACAGAAACATATGTGGCTATTATTATTATTAGTTGACACTTTTTCTGCAGGAACTGAAATACCTATGAACTCCAAAATTACTGTTTTTGAGTAAAGAGGATGCCTAGGAGTTTCCTGGTTTTGAGAACTATTCCGGACAACTCAAATGCTGTGGATTGCATTTCTCACTGGATATTAATCAGGGCTCAGCAGTGGAGAGATGGAAAGTGTACAGCTCACCTGCATTCAAATCGACTACTTTAAGGGCTTATGTGTTTTTATCTGTGGACTATGCATTTATTCCTAGAATATTTATTAAATCTGCTATTTGCCCCTTCATATCTGCTCTCCACCAGTTTCTCTTTTGCACTGGGCCTGAAAGGCTGACCTGTATTTGGTGTATTAGTTGGACTCCCTTGTCATCTGGCTCTCATTGGGCTTAGACAAGGGGGATTATCAGTGGGTGATCTGAGGCAGAAGAAGAGGGAGATACAGGTATTTATTTTCCTGATTCCTCCCTGTTCAAGTTGAGGCTACCATGACCTTATTCTGAAGACCACAGCTCCTGTCAGGCAGCTTTTTCACAGAGCTGCCTTTCCTATGTTTCAGCAATTACTCCCACCCCGTGCTCTTCTTGACTTGGGAATGCTAATAGCAGGTTACGGTGACCAATAGCATTCTCTCTTATAATAAAATAGTTCTTATCATCTTCAGGGCAGCAGGTGTAGGAAGGGTAGCCCTTTTTTCCTACAGGTCAGACTTTGATAATTTTCCAGACCAAGAGCCATTGGGTTAGGCATTGTTGTTGTTAGGTTCTATGGAGTCGGTTCAGCAAGTTACACACAACAGAAAAAAACACTGGCCCATTCTGTGCTATCGTTACAATTGCTGGGACCTTTGAGCCCGTTACGGTTGTCACTGTGTCAGTCCATCTTGTTGGGGGTCTTCTTCTTTTTCCCTGACTCTTCACTTTACCAAGCATCATGCCCTTCTCCAGGGACCAAGCCCTGCTGATAACATGCCCAAAGTATGAGAGATGAAGTCTCTCCACCCTGGTCTCTAAGGAGCATTCTGACTGTAGTTCTTCCAACACCAATTTGTTTGTTCTTCTAGGAGTCTATGGTATTTTTAACATTCTTCTGCAACACTATAACTCAAATGCATTGGTTTTTCTATGATCTGCCTTATTCACTGTCCAATTTGCTCATGCATATGAAACAATTGAAAATACAATGGATTGGGTCAGGCGCACCTTTGTCCTCAAACTGCTGCATACTCTGCTAATGGTTAACTTTGTTTCCTGGACAGGATCAGCTGCCTCTCCCCACCCAGTGCTTCTCAACCACAGTGCATAATCCACCATGGATGATAAGGTTTCTCTTTATGGAACATACCATGAGTTCCATGAGATTCTATGTATTTTTCTCTCCAAGTTTTAAAAAGTGGGACCTTGAGTTATGGATGTGCCAGAGAATCCTTGCTCAGTCTTGGCTGCATAATTGAATTACATGGGAACTTTTTAAAAAGCTGTTAAAAACCAGTGAACGCATGTTGGATTAAAAAACAGGATGCTAATATTATAGTTAAGTGTCTCTCCGCAAGATACTTATGATTATGAAATGAAAAAAAAAATATTATCGTGGTGATGAATGGAAAAAATCACCTCATCCAAGTTTTCAAAGTTGAAATCTTGGTAATGGAGCAGATTGACATCAGGTGGTTTCAGATGTGCCACACCGAGCAGGGCACATCATCATTTCTAGAGTATTTATGCCAAAAACGTGTAACATTATATAAATCTGAGAAGCATTATCTAATAAAGAGGAACTTTCTACAAAAAGACAAAACAAAAAACAAAAATGTGGGGACTAAAGGAGACTACAAATTCATGATAACTGAACACAACACATCTGGGATTTTCTTTTCCTACACAGGACGCCATTCGAGTCCTATACAGGACATTACTAGCACTGTGGTTAATGAACTGGACTTCAAGTTCAGTTTGAACCACAAGGTCACCATTTCGAGCTCACCAGCCACTCCTCAGAAATCCTATCCAGGGTCGTTATGAGTTGGAACTGACCTGAAGGCACTTAACACACGCAGACCATTATTAGATAATTGCTGAATTGCAATAAGGTGTGTAGATTAGGCACTAGTCTTACAACAATGCTAGTTTTCTGATGTTGATAATTATACAGTAGTTAGGTAAGAGAATATCCTTGAATGTAGGGAGCACAGAAATATTTAGGGGTCTACTACTTATTGCAAACAATTGTGTGGCTAGATAGGCTAAGTAAATAGAGAAAGCACATGCAGTAAAAATTTAACATTTAAGGACTACAGGTGAAAGACCTATAGCAAGTGAATCCCTGCAAAAGTGGGAGTCCAGCCCAGAACAGTAGAGCCACCTATTTAAACACTGATGATCACAGATGGGTGAATGAGTCCAGTTGAGACCAGAACTCGCCAGCTGATCTAATATATTCATGATAAACAGCTTCTCCTTTAAGCTGCCGAGTTTTGGCGGTGGTTTGTTATGTAGTTGTTGTTAGTTGCTGTTGAGTTGTCTATAACTCATGGTGATCTTACATGCAACACAATAAAACATTGCCCGGTCCTAAGCCATTTTCACGATGATTGGTATGTTTGAGTTCATTGTTTAGTTATTGTGCCAGTACATCCAAAGTAAGCAAGGTGAAGTCTCACCATATTTGCGTCTAAGGAGCATTTATTCATCATATTTATTCCGAAACTTACTTGATCATTTTTCTGGCAATCTCTTGTATATTCACTATTGTTTGTCGATGCCAGAATTTATCGTGTAGTAATAGGCATGGCATTGTAGGATAAGTACTGGATTGCAAGGTTGGTTTGAACTTCAAAATTGGTGATTCAGACCCAGCAGCAGCTCCTCAGAAATGCTATATGGGATTTCTGTGAGTCAAAATCGACTCAATGGCACTTAACAACAACAATAGGTATCTAGTATTACTTGTTAAGAAACTCTTGAGATTCTAATTCCATCAGCCTGGGGTGCTCTTTTGAATTTGTGTTTTTTAAAAGTTTCAGATTTGTTGCCCAGGCTCAGGAAGCAATTACCAACACACCTCCAGCCTGGAAGTTCTGCAAGTGTTTTATATAGACAGGCTCCCAACATTTACAGCCAGCCCTTTAACATTCCATCCTGGGCTCCTGTTTGAATACAATTGGGACACACTGATAATGGTGTACTCCTCTGGTGAGGGGTCCTGAAATGTGGGTGGAAAGGGAGCCAAGGGAATACCTCACAGCTGCCACAGAGACATAGTAGAAATTAAAAAAATAAGACATCAAGGTTTCTGGATGCTCAATTTTAACTCTATTAAATGAAAACACAGGCCCTTTGAGGGAGCTGTGTGTTCTGGAATCAACTTTGCTTTGCTCAGAGAATGGCCTGCGGGGACAGATCTATCACAGGTACACAGGTGTCTAGTTTAAGACAGAAGAACCCGAATGTCTGTGAGCAGGCCAGTATTGTAATTGAAGGTGAGGCTGACCTGAGAACCCCTGGAGTCTGTGAAGCAGGCCACTGTGCCCGGCTTTTGAATGATCTCATGATTGTGAGCATGTGTGCTGTCTTGAACACAGCAGTGCACCCTCCATCTGGCCCTTTCTCACCATGGGGGCCACAGGAAGATGTCAATCTCCCACCAACACACCCGCCCATCTTGTGCACTGACAAACAAACCAACAATCCAAACATCATGTTCACCCAGTCGGCTTCCCTGCCTCCCCGACCGGCTTGTTTCATCTTGAGACAGTTCAGACCATGCAAAAGTTTTTTTATACATTTAATAATGAAACACAACAGAAGCCGGTCATTAAAGGTGCAAGAAAAAAAGATTATCACTGTTGTTTAGCATTGATCTAGAAGCAAGAGCCAATGTAATTATAAGAGAAAGAAATAAGCATCAATATTAGAAAGGAGCAAACAAAATTATCATTATTTGTAGTTGATACTATCATATACAAACCAAGAGAATCGACGGAAAAAATATTAAAAACAATAAAAGAATAGTAAAGTGGCTAGTTACAAAAATCCATGTATAAAAATCAATAGTTTTTCTTTTTAAATCTAACTTTTTGTTGTGAAATGTATCATATACGTAAAAGTGTATGTGTGTGTGTATATATGTATGTTGTTGCGTTAATTCTAATTCATAATAACTCTATTTATATGAAAGAGTAGAATGACCCCACAGGCTACAGTCCTTTTGTGAACATATCTCCCGGTCTTTTCTTCCATGGAACTGCTGAGTGAGTTCGAATCCTTTCAGTTAGCAGCCAAATGCTTAGTTGTTAACTACCAGGACTCCTTATTTGAGTGTATATAAAAATCATACTGTTACTAGGGTTCTTTCTAGTTCATATCTGCATGGCTTTATTCCAAACAAAACATGTTTGAACATGTCTCTGCAATCAATGCATGGCTGTAGTCAAGTTCTCTCAGTCAGTAATACACTTGTCTTAGTTGCATGGCTGTTGTTGTTGCTAAGTGCCATTGTTGTTGTTAAGTGCCATCAAATCAATTCTGACCCATAGTGACCCTCTATAGGATTTCCAAGGAGTGGCTGGTAAGCTTGAACCACCCACCTTGCCGTTCAAATGACTTTGAAGGCCAGCACATTAACCCAGAGTGCCATTGTTGTTGTTGTTGTGAAGTGCCATCGAGTCGGTTCTGATCCATAGCGACCCTGTACAGGGTTTCTGAGGAGCATCTGGTGAGCTTGAACTGCCGACCTTGCAGTTCAAACGGCTTTGCAGTCTGGCGCATTAACCCACAGCGCCACACCAGGACTCCAGAGTGCCATTAGGTTGCCTTAAAAAAAAAAAGATCCAAGCAAAGCAGTGGCTTCCCATGGCATTGGTTTGGTCGGTTAAATCCAGAGCACAAAGGTCAACTCAGAATGTTATGGTGACCATTTTTTTTTTGTGTGTGTGTGATTCTAAAGGTGTAATCTTGATAGATTTTTCTAGCAGGATACAGGAGGATCACAAGACACAGCCCTAATCTTACCCCTTCAGACTTGTTTTTATTTCCAAAATTTGAAGGACATTTCAAAGGAATACCTTTTGAATCCCTTGAAAGTGCTGTTTTGACATGGTGTATATTGAAGAATGCAAAATTTGAAACATTACCTTTAGAAGTATATATACTAAGATGGAGGATATGTTGAGAAATAGTAGCTTTACACTTCTAAAAAGGCTTTTGTTGTGAATTGACTGAAGGTTTCATCAGTTTTACATTCAACAAATCATATACTTTGCTTCATTTCAATGTTGCAATCCCCTCCATGTAATATTAGTTATCCCACTATCTCACTGTGATTCTTGTTTCCATTTCACCTTCCTTCCCAACCCTTCTGAACTTTGTTCTTAGGTAAATATTGCCCTTTTGGTTTTCAATGGTTGACTATCCCACGGTGAGCATATCTTACTAGTATTGTTCCCCCAAACCCCTAACAGATCTATCTACCACTTGGCTGAAAATTGAGCCATGAGGGAAAGCTTAGTTACAGGCCTGAAGGGTGGCTTAGGGCCACAGTCTTTGGTTCTTCCATTCTCTTTCTGGCCAGTAAGCCTGGTCTTTTTTATAATTTTGAGTAGTTTTCCACATTTTCTCCAACTCTATCAAGTACCTTCTAAAATGATATCTTTCAGAATAGTTGGCAGTGGTAGCTGGCTACCATCTAGTTCTGGTCTCAGGGTCATAGACTGATGTTCCCACGTTCCATTAGTCCTTTGGGGAAATTGATTCCAAGTGTCTTCAGTTTTCATTACTCTTCTAACCTCTGCACAGGGATAAATCAATATTTGCACCTTAGATAACTGATACTCAGCTTTTAGTTTCCCAGCTGAGTAACTTTACATTTAATATTTTTGTTTAATATGGATTTCTATGATTTTGTAGCAAATATTTTTTACTTATTCTCATGTGTGTGTGTGTATCAGAGGGAGCTTAAAAAAGTTTGTGGAAAAACTCCATTTTCCATGAACTTTTTGAAGGCCCCTCATATATATGAGTGTGTGTGTATGTGTGTGTGTGTGTGTATATATATATATATATATATATATATATATATATATATAGAGAGAGAGAGAGAGAGAGAGAGAGCAAGCCAGTGAGTGAGAGAGAAAGAGAGAAAGTCCTGATGCAGTGCAGTAGATTAAGCACTGAAGTGCTAACCACAAGATCAGCAAATTCAAACCCCACCATCCACTCCTCAGAAGTAGATTGCCAGGATGATTTTGTAGCCACACTTTTTTTACTTACCCACATATGTGATGAGTGTGTTCACATGAGGGGACTTCAAAAAGTTTGTGGCAAAATTCTGTTGTCTTTTAGTACCATTTTTCCACAAAATTTTCAAGGTCCCTTATATAGTATATATATGTGCATGTCTGTGTGTATATATATTATTGTTATGTGCCATCAAATTGGTTCCAACTTATAATGACCCTGTAATAAGGTTTACAAGGGGTGGCTGGTGTGTTTGAACCATTGAACTTCTAGTTCAAGCCAACTTTGTGGTCCAGTGCTTTATCCCACAGCACCACACCAGGACTCTGTGTATATATGTACACATAAATACAGATAGAGAGAGAAAGAGAGAGAGAGAAGAGAAAGTATCCTTGTGTAGTATATAGGATAAACACTGAACTGATAACTTCAAGATCAGTGGTTCAAACCCACTAACCGGTCATTATGAGTCAGAACTGACAAGATGGCATTTAATAACAATATGCTATATATTGGACTCCTGGTGTTGTGCTCTAGGATCACCACACCAGGGGGAAAAATGTACATATATATGTATATATAAAACTCTAATAGCATAGTGGTTACGAGTCAGGCTGCTAATCTTACAGGCAGCAGTTTGAAACTACCAGCAGTTTGGTGAGAGAAAGATGAGGCTTTCTGCTCCTGTATTACAAACTCAGAAACCCTAGGTAGAGTTGCTATGAGTAGGAACTGACTCCACGGCACAACTATA
>NW_006408546.1:11650019-11669653 GCF_000296735.1 Chrysochloris asiatica | reverse complement strand
TAGCATATGGTCAAGAGCCAATGATACTGAAGGAAGTCCAAGGTGCATTGAAGGCACTGGCAAACAACAAGGCACCAGAAATTGATGGAATACAAATAGAAATCTTTCAACAAACTTATGCAGAACTGGAGGCACTCACTCATCTATGCCAAGAAATTTGGGAGACAACTACATGGTGAACTGACTGAAAGAGATCCATATTTAAGCCTATTCCAGGGAGAAATGACCCAAGAGAATGTGGAAACCATCAGACAATATGATTAATATAGCAGGCAAGTAAAATTTTGCTAAAGATAATACAGAAAATGGCTTCCAGAGATAGACACTTCCAGACATTCAAGCCAGATTCAAAAGAGTACGTGGAATGAGGGATATCATTACTGATGTCAGATGGATTTTGGATAAAAGCAGAGAATACCAGAAAGATGATTACCATGCTTTATTGACTACACAAAGGCTTTTGATTGTGTGGATCATGACAATCTATGGACAACATTGAGGAGAATGAGTATTCCGGAACACTTAATTGTCCTCATGAAGAAACTGTACATGGACCAAGAAGCAGTCATTTAAACAGAATAAGGGAACACATAATGGTTTAAAATTAGGAAAGGTGTGTGCCAGGAAAGCATGTATTCACCATGATTATTCAGTCTGTATGCTGAGCAAATAATTCACAAACTGGATTATATGAAAAACCATATGGCAACAGGATTGGAGGAAGACTTATTAATAACCTGCAACATATAGTTAATAAACCTGTTTGCTGAAAACCGAAGAGGACTTAAAATACTTCCTTATGAAGATGAAAGACTACAGCCTTCAAGTATGGGTTGCATCTCAATACGAAGAAAACAAAAATCCTTACCACTCACACAACAAACAACATCCATGTAAATGGAGAAGAGATAGAAGTTGTCAAAGACTTCATTTTGCTCAGATGAACCGTCAACATTCACGTAAGTAGCAGCCAGTAATTCACACAATGTATTGCATTAGGCAAATTTGCTACACAAGACCTCTTTAAAGTGTTGAAGAGAAAAGATGTCAGTTTGAGTACTAAGGTATGCCTGACCTAAGCCATGGTATTTTCAATAATTTCATATGCATGTGAAAGTTGAACAGTGAACAAGGAAGACTGTAGAAGAATTGATGCATTTGAGTTGTGTTAGAGGAGAATATTAAAAGGATCATGAATTGCCAAAAGAACAAACCAATCTGTGTTGGAAGAAGTACAGCTGGAATGCTCCTTGGAAGCTAGGACGGCTAGACTTTGTCATAATTTGGACATATTAATCAGGTGAAGGATATCATGTCTGGTAATATGGAGAATCATCACTGGACCAATAAACAACATTCTTATCAATGGAGAAAAGATTGAAGTTGTCAAGGACTTCTTTCTTCTTGGATCAGCTATCAACATTAGAGGAAGCAGCAGGCAAGAGATCAGACGACATTTTGCATTAGGTAAATCTGCTGCACAGGAACTTTTTAAAGTGTTGAAGAGCAAAGATGTCACCTTGAGGACTAAGGTACGGATGACCCAAGCCATGGTATTTTCAATAACCTCATATGGATGCGAAAGCTGGACGGTGAATAAGGAAGTTCATAGAAGAATTGATGCCTTTGAATTGTGGTGTTGGAGGAGAATACTGAAAGTGCCATGGACTGCCAAAAGAACCAATAGATCTGTTTTGGAAGAAGTGCAGCCAGAGTGCTCCTTAGAGGCCAGGATGGCTAAGCTTCGTCTCTCGTACTTTGGACATATTGTCAGGAGGGAACAGTCGCTGGAAAAGGATGTCATGCTGGGTAAGATGGAGGATCGGAGAAAAAGAGGAAGACCCCCAACAAGATGGATCGGCCAGGTGGCATCATTGATGGCATCGAGAGTGGCGGCGGTAGTGAAGCTGGCCCAGGATCGGACATTGTTTCATTCTGCTGTGCAGGGGGTCACTATGAGTCGGTTCCAGCTCGATGGCACCTGACAACAACAACACCAATGTGAAGGGTCGGAGAAAAAGAAGAAGATCCCCAATGAGATGGATTTTCACAGTGGGTTCAAACTTAAGGGAAGTTTGTGAGGTTGGTCAGAACCAGGCAGTGGTTTGTTCATTTGTACATAGCGTCACTATGAGTCAGTACTAACTTGATGATACCTAACAGCAACAAGCATATGTGTGTATGTGTATGTATGTATATATATATATCAGTTGATATTGTATATCATAGCAACCCCATTTCTGTGAGAATCAAATTATGCTCCTTAGGGTTTTCAATGGTTATTTTCTTTTCAGTTAATGGCTTAGTGTATGAATCACTTGTAGTACCCAGAGACTCCTTTATACATACATAGACATACACACATACACATTGCTTTCTAAAATTAGAAATAAATATTTGAGCATTTTGATTAAAGGATCATTGCTTTATGCTATGATTTATTTACCCATTCCCTTGTTGTTGGACCTTTGGACATTTGCCTTGTATACAAGCTGCTATTAACATTGTTGCATATCTTTTGCTGTGTATGTGCAAGGGTTTCTCTAGAGCAAGGGTGCCAAACTTTTTTCTGCCAATGGCCATTCACATATTTGTAACGTCATTCCTGGGCCATACAAAATTATCAACTTAAAATTTAGCCTGCTATATTTGGATGATTGGAACTGTGATTGCTTTGGTTGTGTCAGATCAAATGATTTCATGGGTGTTATTCGGCCTGTGGGCTGGACATTCCCCACACGTTCTAGAGTATAGATCTAGGAATGGAAATATTGAGACATGCATATATAAAGCTTTACAAGGAAATTCAATTTCAAAGTTAACTGAATCAAATTTTGTGTCTATTTACAGTGTATGAGAGTTCCATTTACTCCATGTTCTTGCTAATATTTAAACTTAAATATCTGCAGTCTGTTGAAGGGATATTTGCATTTCCTTATGATTAAAATTTTTATTTTTCTGGTTAATAAAGGAATCCTGGTGTGGCAATATAGGACAAACACTGGACTGCTAGCCACAAGGTTGGTGGTTGAAATTCATCAGCAGCTCCTTGGAAATCCTATATTGTTGTTGCTAAGTGTCAATGAGTCGGTTTTGACTCATAGTGACTCTATATAGTGTTCCCGAGGAGCAGCTGGTGAATTCGAACCGACATGTGGTCAGTGCATTATCCTACACCGCCATACTAGGACTCCATTGGAAACCCTATAGAGGATCACTATGAGTTAGAACTGACTCAATGGCACTTAACAACAGTAGCAATGATGTTGAAAAGAACCCTGGTGGTTCTGTGCATTAAGCCATGGGCTGTTAAAAAAAACAACAAAGGTCCGCAGTTTGAATTCACAAGCTGCTCTGTGGGAGAAAGCTGAAGCAGTCTGCTTCCATAAAGATATAGAGCCTCAAAAGCCCCATGGAGCAGTTCTCTTCATTTCATCAGGCCACTGTGAGTTTGATTTATTCATTGGTAGTAGGAATGAAGTTGAGCTTCTTTTCTTGTGTTTACTGGCTATTTAGATTTATTTACCTCGCTTATGAAGTGATAATGTAGTTTCTTCCTCTTTCCATTGGGTTCTTTGTAGTGTTTTTGTTTTTTTTTCTTATTTATTTTTAAGAGTACTTTATATATTGAATATACAAATCCTTTGTTGGTTATATATTGCGCTGTCTTCTTTCATTTGTGACTTACCTTTTTCTCTATGCTTTTTTTTTTTCCTTTATAGAATTTATTTGTTTTAGTTTAATTGAATTTGTTCTCACTTAAAATCTTATTTTCTTTTGGTGTCCTATTAAATCTATTTCTACCCTGAGGTCATAAAAGACATTCTCCTATATTTTCTACTAAAGTTTTATAGTTTTAACATTTACAGTTGGGATTTTAATTTACCTGGAAATAAGTTTTATATATAGTATGAACTAGGCGTTAAATTTCTTTTCTTTTCTTTTTTTCTTTGAGCATAACCTATCATTTCAGCTTCATTTATTGAAAAATCTTTCCTTCCCTCACTGATTTGCAGCACCATCTCTGTCATAAAGAAAGTGTACATTCCTAGGCCTATTTCTGGCCTTTCTATACAGTTCCATGAATCTATTTGTCTTCCTCTGCATCAATGCAATATTCATATAATTTTATAATAAATCTGGATATTTAGTTCTCCCTCAAGCATGTCTTAGGTATTCTTGGTTCTTTGCTCTTCTGTATATGTTTTAGAATCAGATGTCAATTTGCTTGAGAAAATCTATTGGGAGAACTTATGTCTCTATAATACTGAGTCTTCTAACTACAGCACAGTATCTTTATTTATTTAACCTTATTTAAGGTTTTTCAATAAAATGTATTAATTTCTCCAGAGGTCTTAGCATATTTTGTTAGGATCTGATTTTTATGCTATTATAAATGGTTGGTAACATTTAAATTTTTTATTTTCTTATTTCTTATGCAGAAATAAGACTGAATATGGAAATTGATATTTTAAAAATAACACAATGAAGAGGATTGGTTTAATATAAAGGTATTTAGAAAGCTATACTAGGTCTCTGTGAGTTGGAACAGACTCTTCAGCGCTTAACAACAAACAACAACCAGTCAGAGAATGTATATTTCCTCACGCCCATATGGAACATATGCACAGATTGACCATGTTCTCGATTAGAAAACAAGCATAAAGTATGAATGAATCAGTATTATATACAACATATTGTATGTCCACAATTAAAGGACAATTGCAAACAAAACTTAAGAAAAAACAAATTTCTAAAAAAATAATATAAAGCATTTATAAATTAATCAGACAAAAATAATGTAAATGGAAACAAGACAATGTTTAGAATTAAATATGAAGGAACTTCAAAAAGTTCCTGGGCAAATGGAAATAAAAGATAATAGAATTTTTCCATAGGCATTTTGATGCTTCCTTACAAAAATAAAATAAAAAATAGCCAGATACCATCCAGTACACATTATGACTCATGGTGACCCCAGAGCTGTCAGAGTTCAGTTGTGTTCCATAATGTTTTCAATGGTTGATGTTTCAGAAGTAGATTGCCAGGACTTTCTCCCAAAGTGCCTCTGGGTGAACTCGAATCTCCAACCTTTTGGTCAGCCAAGTGCCTTAATCATTTGCACCATCCAGGGACCCTATTTTACATGAGTATATCTTTCAAGCATATCAAAACTTGTGAGACAGTGCAAATTGTTCTTAAGGAGAAATTATATAAGCATTCTTAAAAATTTACAAGTGATAATAAGTATCCTTAAAAATGTGTGTTAGAAGAAAGGATGGAATTTAATGAGCTGTCAAAATTAAGGACTTAGAAAACAAGAGCCACAGAACAAATATTTAAAAATTTTAAGTAATGTGATAATAAAAATAAGAGCAAAAATAAAGAAGCAGGAAAAATATATGTAAGGAAGCTCATCATAGGCAAAAATTGGTTCTTTGAAGGTGATCCAGAAAACGGTAAAGTGTACATGCATGCACACACACAAATTGAGGAATGGAAAGGGGACAAGTTATAGACATAGCATGTTTATTTATACATATAAGTTGTTGCTAAGTGCTGTGGAGTCAGCTCTGACTCATAACGACCCTGTATAGGGTTTCTGAGGAACATCCAGTGAGCTTGGATTGCCGACCTTGTGATTCAAACTGACCTTGCAGTCCAACGCATTAATCCACAGCACCACACCAGGACTCCATTGTTGTTGTTGTTATGTGCCATGGAGTCGGTTTCTGCACAGGGTTTTCCGAGTCCGTAAATCTTTACGGAAGCAGAAAGCCTCATCTTTCTCCTGTGAAACAGCTGGTAGTTTCGAACTACTGACTGAGAGATTAGCAGCCCGATGCGTAACCACTACGCTACCAGAGATCCTTCCAGGACTCCATATATAATGATAATAAGAGAATAATCTTGATGACTTATAGATGTTAAGCACTGTCGAGTGGTTCTGACTCAGAGAGACCTGGTCCAGTGCTTACCCTACAGCATCATGCCAGGACTCCTTATGCTTATAAAATTAAAACTTTCTAAAACAACTAGAAAATATCATTAAACCAAATTGTTTAAATTAAAATGGAAAATAATATTTCTACAGACTTGGGCAGTTTATAGTTTAATTCTAGGTAAAAATTTTAAAGTGACAGATGAGATCAGTCTAATGCAAAATCTTCTAGACATTTGAAAACAACTGAACACTCCCCTATTCAATTTATAATACTAAAGTAATGAGACCATTCTAAAATTAGATAGTGATAGCAAAAGTAAGTTGCACTCATGAAACTAGGTGCAAAAGCAAAACCAAAACAATAAACTCCCCACAACATTAGCAGATCAAATCCAGACAATACACACAGCTTGTAAAACAAATCTGCATATAATAGTTCAATCAACATTGTTATATTTCAGGAATTCAAGATTATTTTAATGCTAACAATTCTATTAATGACTTTACCTCCATCATTAAATTTATGATAAGAAGGGAAAACCAGATGATAGCCTCAGAAGATTCAGAAAATTATTTGAGAAAATTCAAAACCCACTTATAAAAGTTTTGTTGTTGTTAAGTGCCATCGAGTTGGTTCTGACCCATAGCGACCCTGTATAGGGTTTCCAAGGAGCAGCTGGTAAGCTTGAACTGACCTTGCAGTTCAAACGGCCTTGAAGTCTGGTGCATTAGCCCACAGTGCCACACCAGGACTCCATAAAAGCTTTAAGTATTTGGAAATAGAGGACTGGTTTTCTTAGATAATGCAACTTGTGTCTTTAATTTTCAAAAGCCAAATATTAATTGCTACTTTTCCCCTTCTAAAAGAATGCAAGGGCCTTAGAATATTTTAGTTTTATTTGCCTTTTCTGACTTCCATATACATTTAATTTTAATTTTATTTGCTTTGAATTGTTTGGGACTTTATTCTTATTATTTTGTACTCAATATTTATATAGGTTTATGCTCATATTGTTGATTATCATTCCATTTTATGTTTCTAACTTTCCATTAGAAAACATTTTCTTCCTCTAGAAAACCTGAGGGGAGAGTTGGTGACTTTGTGGCTCAGTTCCCAGCTGCTAACCAAAAGGTCAGCAGTTCGAACCCACTAGCTGCTCCATAGGAGAAAGATGTGGCAGTTTGCTTCCATAAAGATTTAGTCTTGGAAACACTCCTGAGCAGTTTTATACTGTCCGATAAGGTTAATATGAGTCAAAATCCACTCTGTGTGCAATGAATTTCTAGAGAATCCTTAATATTTTCTTCAAGGGTCTACTAGTGATGAGTTAATCCCAATTTTTTTCTGTTTTTTTTTTTTTTGCTTTTAATTTTGAAGAATATTTTCACTGGAATTCTATATTACCCAGTTTTCTTCCTTACAGCACTTTAAAGAAATCATTAAGTTGCATTTTGGCTTCCATTGTTTCTGATGAGAAGTTAACAGTTTTTTTGTTGCTCCTTAGAAAGTCATTCAACATTCACTCCTGCAGCTTTTAGAATGTTACTGTTTTTGCTTTGGATTAGTTTTATGATGATGTATCTAGTTTTCTCTTCTTTTTGGTTTCTTCTGTTTGTGGTTCATAGGGCTACTTGAGCTTATTGATCAATATGTTTCATATGTTTGGAGTTCTCAACCATTATCCAAATCTGATTGTCTTTCTATGATCTAATTCACTTCCTACTGTGAACCCATTGAAACATAAATTCGATGTCACAAAATCCTCAATAGCTTTTATCTTCACTTCCTTTTTCTCTCCTTTTTCTATCCATGCTTAATTCTAGGTATTTCCTCTTACCTTAACATCCAGGTCACCAATTCACTCTTGTTTTTATGACAGGATGGTAATTGGCATCTGAGATGACTTTTCTTCTTTTTAAAACTTTTTAATGTGAATTGAGTGAAGGTTTGCAGAGAAGATCATCAGTTTAAATTCAACAAATAATATACTTTGTTTCATCTCAATGATTGCATCCCCTCCATGTGGTTCTTAGTTCCATTCCACCCTCCTTCCCTCCCATCTCAATTTTATACTTAGGTAAATGTTGCTCTTTTGATCTTGAATGGTTGACAATTCCATGATTAGCATACCTTACTAGTGTTGTTGTCCACCCCCATCCCCATGCCCAAATCTATCTACTGCTTGGCTGAAAGCTGGCCCACCGAAGTATATTCTGTTCCAAACATGAAGGGTGGCCAACATGACATGTTCTTCTTGTCTTTTTCTGATCAGTAAGCCGAGTCTTCTATTTTGTAATTTTGAATTTTGTCCTATATTTTCTCCCACACTATCCAGCACCTTCTAATATGATCCTTTTTGAGAGCAGTTGGTAGTGGTGACCAGGCATCATCTAGTCTTTCTGGTCTCAAAGTTATGGTGACCGACATTCATGTGTTCCATTGGTCCATTAGACTCGTTGATTTGAAATATCTTCAGTTTTCATCACTCTTCTTTCTTTAGCACATGGAATGACCAATAGTTGCCCCTTAGATGACTGCTCATAGCTTTGAGATCCAAGTCACTACTCACCAAAGTAGGATGTAGAACATGTCTTTGTATACTATTATGCCAAGTGACCATGCTGTCCTCTGAGACTGTGATCCTAGACTCCCAAGTTCAGCAACTCATTGCCATAAGATGTTTGGTAATATCTAAGAAGTTTTCATCATTTTACCCTCTGTATGCTCCGCCACTTAAGGAGCTCTGGTAACGTAGTGCTTACTAATCGGGCTGCGAGACACAAGGTCAGCAGTTCGAAACTACCAGCTGTTCCACGGGAGAAAGATGGGGCTTTCTGTTCTCGTAAAGATTTACAGCCTTGGAAACGCTGCAGGGTCGCTATGAGTCGGAACCGATTCCACGGCACATAACAATAACAACAACATGCTCCACCACATACACAGGTGTGTTTGTAGCAAAAGTAAAAACCCATGTACAAATTTCCTCTGGCAAACTTTACATTTTTGTGTGTATACTCCCATTTTCCCTCCCATACCTACTCAGTCTGTGTATTGTTCATATGTCTACCTGTAGATATAGTATTTACCTATATCCCCTTTAACCTTTGTATACCTTTCTGTGTCTTCAGCTGTTTTCAGCCTCCCTCTTAATTGACCCAAGTTAACATGTGTCTACCCTTTAGTCAGTGAATTACTCTCCCTTCCTCCCACCCCTGGTAATCACCAAAGAATGATTATTTTAGCATGAAAACATTTAGATGAACTTTTACAATAATGGTATTATACAATATTTGTGCTTTTGTAACAAATTTCACTCAGCATAATGTCTTCTAGGTTCACCTATGTTATGAGGTATTTCTTAGATTTATTGTTATTCTTCAATATTGTGGAATATTCTGTTGCGTGTATGCACCAAAATTTGTTTACCCATTTTCCCCATTGATGGGCATTTAGGCTGTCTGAATCTTTTTGCTTTTGTGTATAGTGCCTTCGGTGTGCATATATCTACTCCTGTCATGGCTCTTATTTCTTGGGGATCTATACCAAGTACAGGGATTGTAGGGCATACAGTACTGCTATTTCCAACTTTTTGAGGAAGCAGCAGCTAACCTGTTTTCCACAGTGCAGCAATGTAGGAGGATCCATCTCTCCACTGTCTCACCAACATTTAAAAATTTTTTTTATTATTAATATTGAGGTGAGCTGATATCTTATTGTAGTTTTGATTTGTATCTCTCTAATGTCTAAACCCTATGCAGGGTCACTATGGGTTAGAATCTACTCAACAACAACAATATCTAATGAAGGAGTTCTGGTAGTGTAGTGGTTATGAATCGGGCTGCTAATCTCAAGGTCGGCAGTTCAAAACAACCAGCAATTCCATGGGAGAGAGATGAAGCTTTCTGCTCCCGCAAAGATTTACAGTCTCAGAAACCCTGTGCAGGGTGACTATAAGTCGGAACTGACTCCATGGTACTTAACAACAAAATGTCTAATGGTAGTCCTGGTGTAGCACTGTGGATTAATGCGCTGGACTACAAGGTTGGTTTGAACTGCTAGGTCAGCAATTCAGGTTCACCAGTTGCTCCTTGGAAACCCTATACAGGGTTTGGAACAGAGTTGGAACTGACTCGAAGGCACTTAACAACAACAACGACGATGACTAACTATTGTGAACATTCCTGCATATGTTGTTGGATGCCTGAGTATCTTCTTTGGTGAAGTGTCTTTCCATATAAAGTTAGTGATAAATTTTTCCATCTATTTAAAGAATGGTGTTGGAATTTGGATTGTGATTGCATTATATCTATGGATTGCTTTGGGTTGTTGTTGTTAGGTGCCATTGAGTCAGTTCCAACTCATAGCGACCCAATGCACAAAAGATGAAAACCTTGCCTGGTCCTTTGGCATCCTCACAATTATTGTTATCCTGGAGCACATTGCTACTGCTATTATGCCAATCCATCTGGATGGGGTCTTCCTCTTTTTCAGTTATCCTCCACTTTAACAAGCATAATGTCCTCCTCCATAAACTGGCTCCTCCTGATAATATATCTGAAGTGTGAAAGACTAAGTCTCACTATTCTGGCTTCTAAGGAACCTTCTGGCTGTACTTCTTCCACATAGATTTGTTTGTTCTCTGGCAGCCCATGGTACTTTCAATATTCATTTCCAATACCATAACTCAAATACATCAATTCTTCTACGATATTCCTTATTCATTGTCCAACTTTACATGCATATGAGGTGATTGAAAATATGAGAAGTTGGGTCAGGTATACCTTAGTTCTCAAGCTGACATCTTTGCTCTTGAACACTTTAAAGAGGTCTGTGCACCTGCTTTGTTTAATGCAATACATTGTTTGATATCTTGAGTGATGATTCCATGAGTGTTGTTAGAAGATCTAAGCAAAATGGAGTCTTTGACAACTTTAGTCTTTGCTCCATTTATCATGATCTTATTATTGGTCTATTGTTGAGAATTTTTGTTTTCTTTACATTGAGGTGCAACCCATACTAAAGGCTGTGGTCTTTGATTTTCATCAGTAAGTGTTTTAAGTCCTCTTAGCTTTCAGAAAGCAAAGTTGTATCATCTGCATATTGCAGGACGTTGATGAGTCTTCCTTCAATCCTGATGCCACATTCTTCTTCATGTAATCCAGCTTCTCAGATTATTTACTTGGCATACAGATTGAATAAGTATGGTGAAAGAATATAAACCTGGTGAACATCTTTCATGATTTTGAACCATTCAGTATCCCCCTATTTTGTTCTAACAATTGCCCCTTGATCTATGTATAGGTTCCTCAGTAGCACAATTAAGTGTTCTAGTCTTACCCATTTTTTGCAATACTGTCCATAGCATGTGATGATCCTCACAATCAATAGTCTTTGTACAGTCGTAAAACAAAAGGTAAACAACTTTCTGGTATGCTCTTCTTTCAGCCAAGATCAATCTGACATCAGCAATGATATCCATCGGTTGATGTCCTTGTCTGAATCTGGTTGGAACTTTTAGTTTTTCCTGTCAATGCATTGTTGCAGGCTTTTTAAAATTATCTTCAGCAAAAATTTACTTCCGTATGATATTAATGATATAGTTCAATGATATATATATTCCATTGAGTCACCTCTCTTTGGATTGGGCACAAATATGGCTGTCTTCCAAATTTCTTGGCAAAGATGAGTGAGGGCCTCCAATGCTGTATCAGAAAGAGCTTAAGAGGGAATTAGCTATTATTCTAAATTAATTTTGTTATATTTGTCAGTGTTAGATTTTCCATTTGGTTATTTTTTATAGTCTCCAGTACACTCAGAAATTCACATGCCTTTTATTTACTTGAGCATGTTATTGTTGTTGTGACATTGAACTAGTTCTGATTCATAGCAACTCAGTATAGAATTTCCAAGGAAATCCTTATCCTACAGTACCACACCAGGACTCCTCCTTTAGCATTGTTGTTTTTGTTATGGGCCCTTGAGTCAGTCAGTTCTGAACATAGGGACCCTATATAGGGTTGCCAAGGAGCAGTTGGTGACTTTGAATCACTGACCTTGTCAGGTCCAGTGCTTATCCTGCAGAGTCACACCAGGACTCCTTGAGCATAGGTACAGTTATTTCAGCATCTGTGTCCCCTATATTTGGATTCCTTTGGATCTGTGAATGAGAAATCAGTGCCAAACATTTGGCTTACTTCCATAGGTCTCTGTTCTCCCCCAATCCTTTGAGCTTGGTAATTGTTCAATATTTGGTTGGCTTTCTAGGTTCGTTTAAGCAATTATTTAAATTATTTTGTCCTATCCAAGCCATGGTATTTTCAATAACCTCATATGCATGCGAAAGCTGACCAGTGAATAAGGAAGACCTTAGAAGAATTGATGCCTTTGTATTATGGTGTTGGAGGAGAATATTGTAAGTGCTATGGGTTGCCAAAAGAACCAATTAATCCATTTTGGAAGAAGTGTAGCCAGAATGCTCCATAGAGGCCAAGATGGCCAAACTTCGTCTCTCATACTTTGGACACATTGTCAGGAGGGACCAGTGGCTGGAGAAGGATATCATGTTTGGTAAGGTGGAGGGTCAGAGAAAAAGAGGAAGACCCCCAAAGAGCTGGGTTGGCCAAGTAGCAGCATCGATGGACTCAAGCGTGGCAACAGTAGTGAGGTTGGCCTAGGATCGGGCAGTGTTTCATTCTGCTGTGCATAAGGTCGCTATGGGCCAGTACCAACTTGATGGCACCTAACAACAACAACGTTACTTTTTTTTTATCATGGGCACTTACTACTTTTATAATTAAGAAAAAGCTCACATTTTAAAATAGGTTATATTTATACACTCTGATACTGAAAGCTTCCAAAGACAGAAAGTGCAAAATAAGTGTAAAATATGTGAAACCATGTGTATGTTGTTGTTGTTAAGTGCCGTCGAGTTGGTTCCAACTCATGGTGACCCTGTATAGAATTTCTAAGATGTAGCTGGTGGGTTTGAACCACTGACCTTGCAGTTAGCAGTCCATTGCTTATCCTACAGTGTTGTTCTGTTTTTGTTTTGTACCAAGGACCTGTTCTATGGACTTTAAATATATTGAATCTTTTATTTCTAATAAAATACCTGAGAGATGGTAGTGGTGTTTGGTGGTTATGTGCCATGGAGTCGGTTCCAACTGATAGTGACCCTGTGAAACTCATATGATTTCTGAGGCTGTAAATCGTCATGGGAACAGAAAGCCTCATCTTTCTCCCTTGGAACCACTGATAATTTTGAACTGCTGACCCTGAGGTTAGCAGCCCGACTTGTAACCACCAGGCTACCAGACAGAGCTCCTTACCTGAGAGGTAGTCACTGTTATTAGTTGCATTTTTACAGATGTGTAAACTCTGTGGCACTTAACAACAACAACAAACTGAGGACAGAGAGGTAAATAAATTTGTTCAAGGTCACACATCTAATATGTTATAGAGTTGGGATTTTTTCCCAGGCTATATGACTCCCTAATCCATGCTACTGTATTAATTATATAGATATTTATTGAAAAGCAAACAACAAAACTCTATTACTGCTGAGTCATTATGTCTCCTGGAAACCCAAATGCAATTGATCCAGAGTATTTCCTTGGCTGTATGTAGTCTTTACAGAAGCAGATCACCAGACTTTTCTTCCTCTGAGTCTCTAGGTGGTTTTGAACTACCAATCTTTAGATTAGCAGCTGATGGCAAATTGCTTCCACCACCCAGGGACCTTACATTGATTAAAAACAAACAAACAAATAATAACAACAAACACTTTTAAAAAATGTACCAAATGATTCACAATAATTTCTTATGGGCATTGGAGATTAATATGATTTTATTTCTTTATTCTTTATTCTGTATCTGTGCTGTTGAATATGGTAGTCACTAGTGACATGTGAAGGAGCTCTGGTAGTGTAATGGTTTCGAATCAGACTGCTAACCTCAAGGTCGGCAGTTTGAAACTACCAGCTGTCCTGTGGGATAAAGATGAGGCTTTCTGCTCCTGTAAAGATTTGCAGCCTAGGAAACCCTGTGCAGGGTCACTATGAGTCAGAACTGACTCCACAGTGCTTAACAACAACAACATATGACTCTTTAAATCAAAGTTATTAAAATTAAATGAAAATAGAAATCAGTTCCTCAGTCTCCATAGCTACATTCCAAGTATGAACACTAGCCACAGGTGGCTAATGTCCACTTTATTGAACAGCACAGTTATAGAACATTTTCATCATTGCAGAAACTTCTATTAGACAGTGTGCTCTGAGGAGCTCAATAATGTTTGAATTTTTTATAATAAGCGTGTATTCATAATTTACTTTTGTAATTAAGAAAAAAGGCTCAATGACAGAGAAAACTGTTTATTCCAAGTTGCCATCCTTCTTCCTTGTTAATTGACAACACTGTTTCTTTTCTTCCCTCTGGAGTGATTTAGAGAGGCCACTTTCCTTAACAATCGCATTTTTAGGTATTTAAAAGAACACAATGCATAAAGCAGTAAAAAACTCATTTAAATAAAACCATGATGGGTTTCCTGGAAATGTAGTGGCATCTACATAGTGCTGTATTCCTCTTATCTATTTGAAAGTGTTTAAAAGATGCCTTGTTTTCAAGACCTATTAACTAAATCATATGCAATAAAAAAAAAGAGCTTTTCTTAGATACATGATGGCAATATAGTCACAATTTATTTTTTACAAATGGTTAGATTGATTAGTTGTATGTTTCTGTGAATTTCCAAATTGTAAAACTGAGGAAAAATTTCTTTTAAAATGTCATTTGACTGATGTTATATACAAAGAATCCCAGGGCCTTTGGATTAGAAGGAGTGTCTCTCTTCATCCCAGAGTCAGAATTGCTTTGGTCTCATCTTCTAAGTCCTCTAATAAAGTAAGAACTGGCACTCTTTAGTCTAGACATGAGTCAACTTCTAATACATCAAGTTCTGTTCTGTGGAATACAGTGCAGGTTGATCAGAAGGGCAGCACCAGAACCAGTTAGGGAGAATTTACTGAAATATTTAACAATTAGAATTCCAACAATGAAAGGAACTGACACACAATCTTGCGAACTCCCTGACAGCAAAAGGAGTTCAGGCAGAGTTTAAGAGGCCCAGAGTGCTGGGCAGAGGGTTTCCCTGTTGGAAGTGAAGCTAATAGGATGACTTTGTAACTGTTATATTCTTAAAACCTAAATCTATTCTTGTATTATATACCCACAGGACCATCATCAGTTGTAACTTGTAGTCTGTTTAGGCTAAGTTGTTATGCAATAACAAACAACCCCCAATTAGTGTCTTAGAAAAGCAATGGTTTATTTCTTTATCCACATGGAGGTCCACAGTATGCCCAGTATAGCTCTGCTCCATTTTGTCTTCTTTTCAGGATTTGGGAAGAAGAATTAGCCTCCATCTGGGATGCTATTGGTCTTATTGTAAAGATAAAGGAACATGTATTTACCCACATGATAACTTAGCAGCTTCTTCTCTGAAGGGGACCTTGCCATACCATTAACTTTTCATTAGCTAAATCTGATGCCAATGTAGTGGGAAGTATCATCCTCCTATAAGAATGGACAGCGTATAGTGTATTAAACAATTGAATGGTAAAGTTTACTATGGAAAGAAATAAAATATGAGCTGAAAATGGATTGTGAAGAAGAAACAGGTCAAATGGAATGGAATGCCAGGATTAATTCCTTCTTTTCTTTCTGAAGAGGTTCTGACACTAACTAGTTCAATAACTTATTTTACTTTCTCCATTTGCCTTTGCATTGTCTCTAATTCATGGAGACACCATATGTGTCAGAGTAGAACTGTGCTCCAAAGGTTTTCCAAAGGCCGATTTTTCTGGAGTAGATTGCCAGGTTCCTGTGGGTGGACTTGAACCTCCAAACTTTCAGTTACCAGCTGAGCACATTAACCATTTGTGCCATTCAGGAACTCCCTTAGTTCTTTTCTTGTATTCTTTCTTTGCTCTGTCTTCCTTTCGTGCATGCTTCCCCATTCCATCTTTCTCCCAAAAAAGAAGTTCTAGGCACTGAGTTAAATCTTAAGGATGTTATGTTTGTTAAGTGCCATTGAGGTGGTTCTGACTCACAGCGAACCTCTATAGGGTTTCTGAGGATCGGTTGGTGAGTTTGAACCATCCATGTTACTTATACTACAATGCTACACCAGAACTCCTAATCTCAAGGATTTTAGAGATAAATATATAAATTCTTTTCTGGACAAACTCATAATCTAGTGGCAGAGAAAATAAGTAGATACACATTTTTTTTTTAAAGTGCCAAGTGTTATGTTGTTGTTGGCAAGTGCCATTGAGTCCATTCCAACTCATAGCAACCCTTTATAAAAGGGTAAAAATGTAGTCCTCAGAGGGCACGAAGGGTGGACATCCAATGCAGATTTCTGGGAGTGTTAAATGGATTATGGAAGGTCTCCTAGAGGAGACCTTAACATTGAACTGAGAATTAATAGGAAAGAAAGTGCACATACCAGATGGAAGGAGAAGCATGTGTAAAAGTCCAAAGGTGAAAGAGGGTGAGGCTCTATCTAGTTTCAAGTTCAATGTGGATGGAACCTGGACTGTAGAAAGGAAAACTGAAGAAAGGTGAAGACTGATGAGGCTTCAAGTGTGAGGAGCTGCAGCAACAATTCTACAGATGCTCATTAAGTTCTAATTTTGGGATAGCCTATTATTTACTGAGTAGTTGCTCTAAGCCTTTGCAGTATAACGTCTGATGGGAAGCACTAATGATGTAATTACGATGTTCATAAATTTTATATTGAGAGACTTCTATGAAAGATGGGAGATTAGACATGAACATTTAGTTTTGCCCACTCTGAAAAATCATTAAATGACACTGAAGGAACTCCTAAGAGAGGAAAAAACTTTAAGAAGTCAAAAAGAAAAGAAGAGGAGATAACACATATAATACAGCAGGATGAGTGATAACTGACTTAACAACTACAATCAAGCTAAATCCTAAATCAGCAGTAGGGAAAGTCACAAAGCAACTCAAGTTTTGTCCCAGAATCCAAGAGTCTATTACTAGTGACACCAGGTACCCTTGGTAGTAAAGCTGAATATAAAGTTAAAACAAGAGACATGATTGAAAGTCTAGTATAAGAAGAAATTAGAACCTACACCTTTCTTCCCCACTGTTGTTGCTGTTGGTAGGTGCTGTTGAGTTGGTTCCAATTCATGGTGACCCTATGCACTACAGAATGAAATACTGCCTGATCCTGTACCATACTCACAATTGTTGTTATGCTTGAACCCATTGTTGCTGCCACTGTACCAATCCATTTTGTTGGGAGTCTTACTCCCTCCACCTTGCCAAGCATGATGTCCTTCATCAGGGATTGGTTACTCTTGATAATATTTCCTAAGTATGAGAGATGAAATCTCACCATCCTGATTTATAAGGAGCATTCTGGCTGTACTTTTTCCAACATAGATTTGTCTGTTCTTGTAGTCGATGGTACTTTAAATACTTTTCTCCAACATCATAACTCAAATGTATCAATTCTTCTACCATCTTCCTTATTCATTGCCTAATTTCATATATGAGACTATCGAAAGTACCATGGTTTGAATCAGGCTCACCTTAGTCCTCAAACTGGTACCTTTGTTCTTAAATACTTTAAAGAGGTCTTGTACAGCAGATTTGTCTAATGCACTACATTGGTTGATATCTTGACTGCAACTTCCATAAATATTGATTGTGGATCTGAGCAAAACGAAGTCTTTGACAACTTCAATCTTTTCTCTCTTTGTTGATGTTAAGTGCCATCAAGTCAATTCTGACCCATAGTGACCCTGTATATGGTTTGTGAGGAGCAGCTGGTAAGCTTGAACCACTGACCTTGCAGTTCAAATGGATTTGCATTCAGGTGCATTAACCCATAGCGCCATACCAGGCTGTTATTTATTGGTCCAGTTTTGAGGAGTTTTGTTTTCTTTACATGGAGGTGCAATCCATACTGAAGATTATAGTCTTTGATCTTTATCAGTAAGCATTTTGAGTCCTCTTTGCTTCCAGCAATCAAGGTGGTATCATCTGCATATCACAGGTTGTTAATGAGACTTTCTTCAATCTGCATGCCACATTCTTTTGCATGCAATCCATTTTCTGATTATTTGCTCAGGATACGGATTGAATAGTTGTGAAAGAATACAACCCTTGTGTACACATTTCCTGATTTTAAATCAATATCCCCTTATATCTGTTTGAACAACTACCTCTTGATCTATGTATACATTCTTCAGCTAAGTTAAGTCTTCTGGAATATCCATTCATCTCAAAGTTAGCCAAAGCTTGTCATGATCCATACAAACAAAGCCTTTGAATACTCAATAAAGCATCTTTCTGGTATTCTCTGCTTTCAGCCAAGATCCATCTGATGTCAGCAATTATATCCTTCATTTTACGTCCTCTTCTGATTCCATCTTGAACCTCTGGAAGTTCTCTATCAATGTATGGTTGCAGCCAATAATCTTTAACCAAATTTTGTTTGCATGGGATAGTAATGATATTGTCCAATGATTTTCTCACTCTGTTGGGTCACTTCTCTTTGGAATGGGCACAAATGTGGATATCTTCCAGTCAGTTGGTCAGGTAGTTGTCTTCCAAATTTCTTGGCATAGATGAGTGAGTGTCTCATGTGCTGCATCAGTTTGTTGAACAATTTCAATTTGTATTCCATCAATTCCTGGAGCCTAATTCGTTGCCAATGATTTTAATGCACCTTGGACGTCTTGCTTCAATATCATTGACTCTAGATCATATGCTATGTCTTCAAATGGTTAAACATCAACCATCTCTTTCTGGTATTGTAACTCTGTGTTTTCCTTCCATCTTCTTTTGATAGTTTTTGCATCATTCAATATTTTACAAATGTTGTTGTTGTTATTAGGTGTCATTAAGTCGGTACTGACTCATAGCAACTTTACGCACAGCGAACGAAACACTGCCCAATCTTGGACCAACCTCACTATTGTTGCCATGCTTGAGCTCATTGATGCTGCCGCTTTGCCAATCCATCTCACTGGGGGTTTTCCTCTTTTTCTCTGACCCTCCACCTTACCAAAAATGATATCCTTCTCCAGTGACTGGTCCCTCCTGACATATGTCCGAAGTATGAGAGGCAAAGTTTGGCCATCTTGGCCTCCAAGGAGCATTCTGGCTGCACTTCTTCCAACACAGATCAGTTGGTTCTTTTGGCAGCCTATGGCACTTTCAATATTCTCATCCAACACCATAATTCAAAAGCATCAATTCTTCTACTGTCTTCCTTATTCACTGTCCAGCTTTCACATTCAATAATATGAGGTTATTGAAAATACTATGGCTTGGGTCAGGTGCACCTTAGTCCTCAAGCTGACATCATTGCTCTTCAATACTTTAAAAAGGTCTTGTGCAGCAGATTTTCCTAATGCAATATGTCATTTGATTTCTTGACTGCTGCTTCCGTGAGTGTTGATAGTTGATACAAGAAGAATGAAGGCCTTGACAACTTCAAGCTTTCTCCATTGATAAGAATATTGTTTATTTGTTCAGTGGTGAGGATTTTTGTTTTCTTTACATTGAGATGCAATCCATAATGAAGGTCATGTTTTTTGATCTTCATCAGTAAATGTTTTAAGTCCTCTTCACTTTCAGCAAGCAAGGTTG
>NW_006408546.1:11642490-11649693 GCF_000296735.1 Chrysochloris asiatica | reverse complement strand
AAGATCCATTGGATATCAGCAATGATATCCCTCATTCCACAGCCTTTTCTGAATCCAGCTTGAACCTCTGGAAGTTCTCTGTCAATGTATGCTTGTAGCCGTTTCTGTATTACCTTTAGTAAAACTTTACTCGCATGGGATATGAAGAGATTGTCCGATGATTTCCGCATTCTGTTGGGTCACCTCTCTTTGGAATGGTCACAAATATGGATCTCTTCCAATCAGTTGGCCAGGTAGTTGTCTTCCAGATTTCTTTGCATAAATAAGTGAGTGCCTCCTGTGCCTCCTCACTTTCTTAAAAGATTTCAATTTTTATTCCATCAATTCCTGGTGCCTTGTTCTTTGCAAATTCCTTCAATGAACCTTGTACTTCCTCCTTCAGTATCATTGGCTCTTGATCATATGCTACCTCTTGAAACAGTTGAACATTAACCATTTCCTTTTGGTACAGTGACTCTGTGTAGTCCTTCCATCTTCTTTTGAAGCTTTCTGCATCATTCATAATTTGCCCAAAGAATCCTTCAATAACGAAAGTTGAGGCTTGAGTTTTTTCTTCAGTTTCCCCAGCTTAAGAAATGCTGAACATGTTCTTCCTTTTTGGTTTTCAGATTCCAGATCTTTACACATTTTGTTGTAATAATTGGTTTTATCTTCTTGAGCTGATCTTTGAAATTTTCTTTTCAGCTCTTGGACCTCCTCAGTTCTTCCATTTGCTTTAGCATCTCTTCACTGGAGAGCAAGTTTCAGTGTCTCTTCTGTCATCCATTTTGACCTTTTCCTTCTTTCTTCTCTTCTCAATGAGTTTTTGCTTTCTTCATTATGATGTTCTTGATGTCATCCCAAAACTCTTCTGGTCTTCGGTCTTTAGTGTTCAATGTATCAAATCTGTTCTTCAGATGATCTTTAAATTCTGGTGGGATATATTCAAGGTTATATTTTGGCTCTCGTGGACTTGTTTTCATGTTCTTCTGCTTCAGCTTGAATTTGCATATGAGCAATTGATGGTCTGTTCCATAATATGCCCCTAGCCTTGTTTTAACTGATGATATGGAGCTTTTCCATTGTCTATTTCCACAGATGTAGGCAATTTGATTTCTATGTATTCCATCTGGCAAGGTCCATGTTTTTGTAGTCTCTTAATGCTGTCTAAAGAAGGTATTTGAAATGAATACATCATTGGTTTTGCAGAATTCTATCATGTAATCTGCAGCATCGTTTCTATCACCAAGGCCATATTTCCTGATTACTGATTCATCGTGTTTCCTCCCAACTTTTACATTCCAATCACTGGTAATGAGCAATACATCTTGATTGCATGTTTGATCAGTATCAGATTTAAGAAGTTGGTAGAATTCTTGTATTTCATCCTCACTGGCTTTAGTGGTTGGTGCATAAATTTGAATAATAGTGGTATTAACTGGTCTTCCCTATAGGTGCATGGATATTATCCTATGACAGACAGTGTTGTACCTCATCACTGATCTGTTCTTTTTGACAATGAATGCAACACCATTACTCTTCAATTTATCATTCCTGGCATAGTTAACCATGTGGTTGTCAGATTCAAAATGGCCAATACCAGTCCATTTCATCTCACTGATGCCTAAGATATAGATGTTTATACATTCTATTTCCTTTTTGACAGCTTCCAGTTTTCCCAGATTCATGCTTCATACATTCCATGATCGATTTTTGATGGATGTTTACAGCTGTTTGTCTTCATTTTGAGTTGTGTCCATAGAATCCTTCAATAATGCAAGTCGAGGGTTGAATTTTTTTTCAGTTCCCTCAGTTTGAGAGACGCTTAGCATGTTCTTCCATTTTGGTTTTCTAACTCTAGATCTTTGCACATTTCTTTATAATATTTGACTTTGTCTTCTTGAGCTGCATTTTGAAATACTCTGTTCAGTTCTTTTACACTCTCATTTCTTTGATTTACTTTAGCATCTCTACACTTGAGAGCATGTTTCAGAGTCTCTTCTGACATCCATTTTGGTCTTTTTTGTCTTCTTAATGACCTTTTTCTTTCTTCCTTTATGATGTTCTTGATGTCATCCCACAACTCTTCTGGTTGTTTGGTGTTTAGTGTCTAATGCATCAAATTTGTTCTTCAGATGATCTCTAAATTCAGGTCAGATATGTTCACGGTCTTATTTTGGTTTTCATGGACTTGTTCTCATTTTCAAACTGAACTTGCATATCAGCAACTGATCGTCAGTTCCACAGTCTGTCTGCCCATGTCCTTGTTTTGTCTGATGATATGGAGTTTTTCCATTGTCTTTTTCCATAGATATAGTCAATTTGATTTCTATGTATTCTATCTGGTGAGGTCCATGTGTACAGTCATCTTTTATGTTGTTTAAAAAAGGTATTTGCAATGAAGATATCAATGATCTTGCAACAGTCTATTATGTGATCTCCAGCATTGCTACTATCACCAAAGTCATATTTTCCAACTACTGGTTCTTCCTTTTTGTTTCCAAGCATTGCATTCCAATTGCCAGTAATTATCAATACATCTTGATTGCAAATTTGATTCATTTCAGAGTGAAGAAGTTGAAGGTGGTGGTGGTAGTGGTGTGGGTTATGACTCGTTGTGATCCTGCATAGGGTTTGTGAGGCTGTACATCTTTATAGGAGCAGAAGCCTCATCTTTCTCTTGGAGAAAGGTTGGTATTTTCAAACAGCTGATCTTGAGGTTAGCAGCCAAATTTGTAACCATTATGCTATCAGAACTCCTTGAAAAATTTCGTGGAATTCTTCGTTCGCAAATGAAGGTTGTGAAGGTTTTACTCCATTTGCATCATCATGACCAACTCTAGTTTGAGGAGGCAGCTTTTCCCCAGTGGTATTTTTAGTGAATTCCTCAATGAGGGACTCATGTTCCAGCACTATATCTAGAAATATTCTAGTGCTTATCATCTTGTTTCAATATTCAATATTCTGATGCTGACAATGTTCCCTTGTTATTCATAGGTTTTCAGTGACTAAATATTTGGAAGTAGTTAGTCTGACCTTCTTCCTACTCTGTCTTCCTTCTGGAACACAAAGTTTGTTGAAATGTTTCAATTTGTATTCCATCGATTCCTAGAACTGCTTTTTGCCAGTGCCTTCTGTGTGCATCTTGGGCTTGTTGGTTAAGTACCGTCTGTTGCTGACCGTATGCTATTTTTTGAAATGATTAAACATTGGCAATTTCTTTTTGGTATAGTATGTGTGTACCTTCATCTTCCTTTAATTGTGCATCATTTGATATCTTGCCCATAGATAGAATCCTGCAAAATTTCAAGTCAGGGCTTGAATTTTTTCTTCAGTTTTTTTCAACTTTTGAAATGCTGAGCATATTCTTCTCTTTTGGTTTTCTGACTTCAGGTCTTTGCCCATTTCATTTTAATACTTGACTTCGTATTCTTGAGTTACCCTTTGAAATTTTAGTTCAGCTCTTTTGCTTCCTCATTTCTTCTAGTCTCTTTAGCATATGTATACTAGAGATCAAATTTAAGAGTCTCGTCTTATATCCTTTTTGATCTTTTCTTTCTTTTTTGTCTTTTTAATTACCTTTTGCTTCTTTCTGTATGATGTTCTTGATGTCATCCCAGAGCTCTTAATGTTTTTGGCCATTGGTGTCTAATGTGTCAAATCTGTTCTTGAGATAGTCTCTAAATTTAGGTGGGATATATTCAAGATCATAGTTTGTCTCTAATGGACTTGTTTTAAATTTTTTCAGCTTCAGCCTAGACCTGCATATGAACAGTTGATGGTCTGTTCTACAGTCTGCCCCTTGTTTTGTTTTAGCTGCTGGTATTGAGCTTTTCTATATTTCTCTCTTTTTTTTAACCTGTGCTTTGTTGACTATGCAAATACTGTGATTGTGTGGATCATGACAAGCTATGAGCAATATTGCAAAGTTGAATATTCTGGAACACTTAATTGCTTATTAGAACCTGTACACAGACCAAGAGGCAGTTGTTCAAATAGAACAAGGGAACATGAAGCGGATTAAAATTAGGACAGGTGTGTGACAAGAGTTGTATTCTTTTCTCATACTTATTCAGTATGTATGCTGAGCAAATAATCTGAGAAGCTGGATTATATGAAGAAAAAACATGGCATCAGGATTGGAGGAAGACTCATTAACAACCTGCAATATGCATATGATACAACCTTACTTGCTGAAAGCCAAGAGGGCTTAAAATACTTATTGATGAAGAACAAAGATGTAATGGGTTACATCTCAATATACAGAAAACAACAATCCTCACCATTGTACCAATAAACAACATCCATATAAATTGAGAAAAGATTCAAGTTTAAAAGACTTCATTTTGCTCGGTTCAACCATCAATACTCAGGAAGCAGCAGTAAAGAAATCAAACAACATATTGCATTAGAAAATATGCTGCACAAGACCTCTTTAAAGTGTTAAAGAGCAATTTGAGGACTCAGGTGTGCCTGACCCAAGTGATGGCATTTTAAATAACCTCATATGCATGTGAAAATGGACAGTGAGTAAGGAAGACTGTATAAGAATTGATGCATTTGAGTTATGGTGTTGGAGGAGAATATTTAATGTACCATGGACTGCCAAAAGAACAAACAGATCTGTGATGGAGGAGGTATAGCCAGAGTGCTCCTTGGAAGCCAGGATAGCTAGACTTAGTCTCTCATACTTCGGACATACTGTCAGGAGGGACCAGCCCCTGGAGAAGGATACCATATTTGATAAAGTGGAGAGTCGGTGAAAAAGAGGAAGACCTGCAACAAGATGTATTGGCATAGTGGTGTCAATGATAGGTTCATGCATAGCAATGATTGTGAGTTTGGTACAAGACTAGGCAATGTTTTGTTCCGTGGTGCATAGGGTCACTATGAGTCAATGCTGAACTGATGGCACCTAACAACAACAACAACAACAACAACAACGTTCTTTCCTCACAGATTTATATAATTTGATTCCCGTGTATTCCATCTGGCAAGAACAATGTGTACAGTCAATTTTATGTTGTTCAAAAAAGGTATTGGCAGCTAATAAGTCATTGGTTTTGCTAAATTCTATCAAGCAATCTCCAGCATCGTTTCTATCATTGAGGCCAAATTTTCCAACTACTGACTTTTCCTCTTTGTTTCCATCCTTCTCAGTCCAAGCACCAGTAATGATTAATACATCTTGATAACATGTTTGATCAATTTTAGACTGAAGAAGTTAGTAGAATTCTTCAATTTCATCATGATTGTGTATAAATTTGAATAATAATGCTGTTAACTGTTATTCCTTATTTTGTTGTTTTTAAGTGTCATTGAGTTAGCTCTGACTCATAGTGACCTTATGCACAACAGAACAAAACATCACCTGGTCATGCCTGCTTTTCACAATTGCTGCTACGCTTGAATCCATTGTGGTTGCTACTGTGCTATTCCATCTCATTAGGGGTCTCTCTCTTTTTCACTGTCCCTCCACTTTACCAAGCATATGATGCCCTTCTCCAGGAACTGGTACCACCTGATACACCTTGCAGGTTGTATAGATATTTTTCTCTCACAGACAGTATTGTACATCAAGAGAGATTTTTTTTTTTTCTTATCAAGGTGGATCTTGAGATAGTTTTTGAAGAGCACCATTTCTCTTTGTTTTTTTTTTAAGGTTTTTATTGTGAATTGGGTGATAATTTACATGGAAGAACATCAGTTTTACATTCATCCTGTCGTATTTCATTTCAATGCAATGGTTACAATATCCTTCATACATCATCATTCAACAGCATTTACTTCCATTCCCTCTGGTTTTTTCTTCCTTCTTTCCTTCCTTAAGCACTCAGGAATATACAACCATTTAAACAACCATAGGGCATACCACACAAGCCTGTCCACTGGCAGACAGCACACAGCCCATCTCCCTCCGTGAGTCTAGGGTCCCCAGCTGCTCCATCTCTCTACGTCATTGTCTCTGCCTCTATCTCTGGTGTCACTTCTTCTCTGGAGAGTGTCCTGCACTCTGCTCTTCTCCCTTGATGGTTCCAGGGTCCTTTGCTCCTGGATTGCAAGATGAACCACTCCCCTTCTTTTGTTAAAAAGTGTCTATCTTTACATTTGCAACACTCATAATCAGTCCTGATAGCAATATTATTCACTATTGAACTACAAGAGTCTTATCCCCATCTCCTTTCACCAGCCCCATCCAGACAGGTTGGAAATCACTCAATGGACATTCTGCCTTCCCCGGTACCCTCAGAAACTAGGCTCCCTCTTGAAAGCTTGTAAGCCAGTCACTCCATGTTTTTGTAGTCCCCCCATTTTGGGTAGCCAATGTCTAAGTTGCCCATCCCTGTAAACCCTGTGTACTGAAGGGGTGAGAATGATCCTCCCTGTAAAGATTCATTTCCTCCTTTGAGCTACTACATCCATAAGTATATATGCAAGTTCTTCAAATTGTAGTGGATTGCTCTTTTTTCCCTTTTCCTTCTTCCTTTAGTCGAGTTCAGATCATCAGTCATTGAAGCCAGGTCAAATGGATGTTATCTGCAAGTATGAGTGTTCTTGTGCATCTCCCCTCACTTCATATCAGCTGTACTCTTCACTCTCCACTATAGTCCTCTGTGGCCATGTCCCTGTCCCTGGGTCCAGGAGTCCCCAGGTCTCACCATACTGCTGGCCAACCTGGTCTCAATCCAGATAGACAGGAGTCTGTTGGACGTGGTCATACTTCACTCACAACTTCATGGCTCTTTTCCCCTACTTCCCCTTATTGGTAGACCAACGTGGTCACCAGCAAGACCATATGCCTGCTCATGTATTCCCTTTGAGTCTCAGTCTTGGAAAGGGGTTTGCCCTGAGGGGACCTGACCAGTTGCCCTGGTGGCTCCCTGGCAAACAACTTGCTTGTTCTTGTAGTAGTCAATTGGCCTGCCATTATTGTTTTTGATTTTTCCTACTTGGCTTTCTTTCAAGAATTATCTTCTGGTCTTCTAGCAGCTCCAGGCTGGTCTGCTTGTCCTTTCAAGGGGAAATTTCCCACCTCAGAAAATTCTGGATTGGGATCCAAATTCCACCTATGGTCTTATGTAATGCAAAGGTTCCACAGGAAGCTTCCTTCACTGGGCACCTTGTAGCCCCATTTTAGGTATTCAAATCAGTTATAGGCTGAAGATGGACTTAACAAGATTTCTATGGTGATGTTTTTGGCTATTCCTTTCTCTCCCCCTCAAG
>NW_006408546.1:11622146-11637674 GCF_000296735.1 Chrysochloris asiatica | reverse complement strand
TCTCCCACTATAACTGTAGATTTGTCTATTTCTTTTTTCAATCCTAGTATGGTTTGCATTATATATCTTGGTGCTCTTTCATTGGTAGAGTAGATATTTATTGTGGCTATGTTATCTTGCTCAATTGACCTTTTAATTATGAGACAGTGCCCTTCTTTATCTGTTATGATGGTTTTTTACCTCAAAGTTTATTTTATCTGAGATTAGTATTGTCTTACCTGCTTGTTTTTTATTGCAATTAGTTCAGTATATATTTTTTTCATCCTCTGACTTTTAGTCTATTTTTGTCTTTGTGTATAAGGTGTGTCACTTGCATGCAGCATATTGAAGGGTCTTGTTTTCTTATCCATTCAACCACTCCCTGTCTCTTCACTGGTGTATTTAATCCATTGATGTTCAGTGTAATTATCGATAGGTATAGATACTAGAAATAGGGGCTCTATCATAGCATAGAGGCATAAGAAACCTCCAGAATGATGGCTGAAGTGCAGGATGATGGTTGTGCTGTAGGCCTAGAGAGAAACCAGCTGACATTGGAACAGGTCATGGGTTCCTGAAACAATATCTTCAAGTGGATGAAAGTGATACCTTAGTATGTTCAAACCTAATATTGTTGTTGTTGTTAAGTGCCATCGAATCAGTTCCGACCCATAGCAACCCTGTATAGGGTTTCAGAAGAGCAGCTGGTGAGCTTGAACCACGGACCTTGCAGTTCAAACAGCTTTGCAGTCTGGCGCATTAACCCACAGCACTACAAAAACCTAATATAGCCATAGTTAAATCGTTAATGAGTGGCTATGAGTAGCAAATCAATTGAAGGGGTGCTTCCTTGTGAGTGTGGCCTGTTCCCATTATAATGGACACACGGGAAAGGCTCTCTTTCTCTCTATCTCTTCTGCTGGTAATTTATAATAATAAGCTATATCCTTGGTATAAATATCTCTGCATAAATATATTGTTGTTGTTGTTGTTAAGTGCCGTTGAGTCGGTTCTGACCCATAGCCACCCTATATAGGGTTTCAAAGGAGCAGCTAGTGAGCTTGAACCACTGACCTTGCAGCTCAAACGATATTGCAGTCTGACACATTAGTCCACAGCACGACACCAGGACTCTAATATATATAACACACATCATATATATGTTTTAATGGTTTTGTTTCTCTAGAAAATCCAAACCAATACATGTAATACTGAAAGTGTGGGGTTCTAGAGAAACAAAATCACAGGATGAATTTTGTAAATTGGTACTCAAGTCTGACTAATTTTAAAGTCACTGATATAGTGTGGAGTCTTTGTAGGAATGACCTTTGGCTGATTTTTAGTTTGTTTTTCTTTCCTCCTCATGGAATCAGAAGAAGTCAGACATGGCCCCCACTTAGTTTAAGCAGTTAACGTCAGGAGCGGGATCCTTTGCAATGGTTCCAGACTCATGAAAGCATGAGGTTTTGTAAGGGAAGAAACTAAGGGTCATGGGAAGTGAAACTTTGGATTTTTAGGTGTTTATTTTGGATTTTGTTATCTGTAATGGCTGAATGATCAGAGAAAAAGAGGAAGACCCCTAACGAGATGGATTGGCCAGGTGGCAGCATCGATGGACTCAAGTGTGGCAACAGTAGTGAGGTTGGCCCACGATCGGACATTGTTTCGTTCTGCTGTGCATAAGGTCGCTATGAGTCGGTCCCAACTCGATGGCACCTAACAACAACAATGGCTGAAAGGAATGTTAGAGAAAAGCAGATTCTGGAGTTGCCTAATGCCGATGTCACTCTGGTTAAATTAGTTGGCTAGGGGGCGAGGGCCTACTAAATCCATGTAGCCAGAGGCCCAAGTCCATATACATATTAACGGCATTAGTCTAATGGTGGAAAAGAAAACAGTTGAACTTGAGAGTGCTTTTAAAAGGTTTATGTGTTTGACTGCATTATAGATATTGTTTCCTTCTGCATATTATTGTAAAATAGACATGCATATGGGATAGAAATGATAATTGGGAATTAATGACTACCGAGAGTTCGTGGCCTGCTTTTAGCCTATACTTGATTGTTGTTGTTAAGTGCTGTTGAGTCATTCTGACTCATAGTGGCCCTATATAGAGATTTCTGGGACTTACAGTATGGCAATGTAGATCAGCACTGGACTGCAAATGACAAGGTTGGCACTTCAAACACGCTAGCTACTCCTTGGAAACCCTATACAGGAGCGAGATATATAAGTTGGAACCAATTTGACAGCACTTGACAACAATAACAGGAGTGGCTGGTGAAATGTACACATCTGGAGAAGAGTTTGGTGAATTAGTATTGTTGTTGGTGTTGTTGTGTATTTCGAGTTGATTCTGATGCATAGCAATGCTATATGACTTTCTGAGGAGCTTCTGGTGAGCTTGAACCTCTGACCTTGTGGTTCAAATTGACTTTGCAGCCCAGTGCATTAACCCACAATGCCACACCAGTATTGTTGTTATTGTTATGTGCCGTCGAGTTGGTTCCGACCCATAGCGACCCTGTACAGGGTTTCCAAGGCTGTAAATCTTTATGGAAGCAGAAAGCCTCATCTTTCTCCTGCGGATCAGTTGGTAGTTTCAAACTGCTGACCGTAAGATTCGCAGCCTGATTCGTAACCACTACACTACCAGAGCTCCAGTATTACGTACAAAGAAATTAAAGTAAACAACAATAAGGCAATTATAAATTCCAGTGGGAAAAAAAAAATGTTCAGGAAAGGAAAAGTATTCATAGTGTATTACTTCACTGAGTCGAGAATGACAATTAGATAGTTAAAATACTGGAACATTGGAGTGTTGTTCTATAACCAGCATCAGAACTGCATTGGCAGATTGCAGGGATTGACAGAGCTTGGCAAACTTTTCTATAAAGAACAAAATATTAAATATTTTAAGCTTTGTGGATATAATAGGGTTGTATGTCAACCTGACTAAGCCAGGATTCCCAGTGGTTTAGCAGTTGAGATGTGCTTATCCCCCTAGTGAGGAAACCTACTATAGGCATGGATTAACTGCTATCATTATGTTAATTTTTGTGGTGCTGTTCATTCCTTTGGTTTGCATGCCTTCGTGTGCTGAGTTCATGCTTTTTGTGCTAATTCTTGTCAGTTTCTTCTTAGTTATAATGTTTCCTTGTTCTGTTTGGACCTTCATTTTCATGGTAAGGTGTGAAGTATTAATTTTCTTTAGGGTTACCCTGTGTTTAAGACAGTCTATGGTATCCTGCAATCTACTCGACCTGCTCACCACCTGGGTCTCTGTTTCTATATTTTTCCTTTCTTTGACATTGTTAATATTTTGATCTTTGGTTGGCCTCACAGGTCCTCTAAATTCATTGTTGTAATTTTGTTCTGTTTTTAACTTTGCTATCTGTCACCCAGAACCTTCAGAGTTGGAATATTTGAATTTGAAAATACATGCATATGAACCCAGAATTTCTGGGAGAACAGTAGATTTATACTGAAAAAAAAAGCATACAGTTTGGTCTTTTGAGTTTTAAATAAGTTGTTTGCTTTGGATGCATCCAGGCAAGGAAAGTCTGCCCATCAGAGAAAATTTCTTTCTAGGACTGAAAGTTAAAGGGAACCAGCAAGCTGTATATTCTCACTGGTCACTGGTTGGGTCTACTTGTGAGTGGAATAGGTGCAAATACAGCAATGAAGGCACAGACTGAGGTTGGGCATATTCTTTTGGCACCTGTTGACCTGAGATGAGAGAGAATGAGAGGGAGAGAAGAGAAAGGACTGGCTGGTATGAAGTTTAGGGAATTGTCTGAACTCCTGAGTCCATGGGCACTGACTTAGTACCTGGGGCTATGGCTGAGAGTGAAGGAGCCAGCTGGTCTGAGGTGGAGGGAGGTGTATGTGAAATCCTAAACTTGCAGCTGGCACCCATTTGACGTAGCTTGGATGTCTAATGCTGAGCTTTGACCAGAATCTGAGCAGGTGAGGATAAAGATGTCTGATACTGTGAGCACACATAATTGCTACAATCTGATGAACTGGACTTTTGCTTGTGGATGCAGTTGCTCAAAATTCTGATTGGAATGGACGATTTTTCAGCTCAAGGAACATGCTTGTCTCTTCAGTATACTGAGTTGATAGGGGCAGGAATTTAGACATTGATTATGAAAAATGATGGGCTATAATGACATGAAGTGGCTGGATTACAAGCAGAATTTCAGGATCTCCTGCTCCAGGCCTCACCCACCCCATACCCCTCAACTATCAAGTGGAGACCCTGATGTGCAAGGTCAAGGTGCATGACTGTTCAGCAAGAATGTGTGTCTAGCAGTCTGTTTACTTCCCAAAGTCAAGCTTGTGTTAGCAGCTGTCTGATCTGTGGTCTGTGGGTGGTGTAATGGTGATTGGGATAAATCCCATTCTGACTTTTTCTTGTGGGTGCGGTGGGGATTTTCATATCAAGGCCTACAGGAATCTTTGCCCTGGGATATGCTTATTTTATTGCATATGGGTAAGCCACTTGTCAAGCTGGCTGGTGAGGTTCCTACAGAGCAGAATGTGGGCAAACCAGAGGCAGGAGGGGCTGACCATTAAACTGCATTAGGTTGGAAGCCACATGTAGGGTGATACCACTGGCTCTGTACCTGAGCAAGGCTCGGGCAGAAGCAATGGCAATGCTGAGATTTGTAAGTTTGAGGTGCTCCTGAGGTGCTAAATCAAAGCAGAGGGTTCACAGCAAATTAATGAAGCTAATTTCTGACTGGAGTCATCGTTTGTGAATCTTTGTGTCTGTGCTCATTAAATAAATTATTGGTGTCTTCCCAGGCATTATGGATGCATTGCAAATTAAGGATCTTCATAAATAATTTGTTTCTGCTTATGTTTAATGGGAGCTGGGATCAGGGAAGAGCAGGAGGGAGACCAGTGTAGGGAGAAGAGCCCAGAGCTGCTGAAGGAGGAGTCTGAGGAGCAAGGAGCAGGAGGGAAGAGTCAGGCTTGAGGACAGGGTGGCAGAACACTTTGCCCCACAATCACATTCATCCTTATGAGCTTTCATACCACAATATTTATTGAGCACTCACTTTGTGCCAGACACCAATCTGGCTGCTGACAAGATCCCTATCCCCTTGAAGTTTATGTCTCATCTAGTTTGTGTCTTTGCATGAGTATGCGAATGTGTATTGGAGTGCACCGAAAATGAAGAAGCAAACAAATATGTCAGCTTGATAAACCCAGATGGTGATGGCTGTTATGAAGACATTAAAGCAGGTAATGTGATTGAATGACAAAGGAGGTTGGATGATCAGCTTTTCAGAAAGGAGACATTTAAGCATAGACCTAGTGATTAGGGATCTGGCCTGGGAAGATCCTGGGCAGACAGTTCCAAGCAAAAGGAGAAGCAAATGCAGACCCTGAAGACAAAGAAAGTCTTAAGAGACCAGGAACAGGAGGCAGCCAGTGTAGCATCTACTTGGGAGGATGCAGGAATGGGATTCAATGAGACTGGGAGGTGAATGGGACTTATTTTCAAGGATCTTCGAATCTGGGTAAAGAGTTTAGATTTTATGCTACATATCATGGGTGATTTGCATTTTAAAAAGACCTCTCTCTAGCTGCTCTGTAAGGAGCTCTGGTAGTAGAGTGGTTACAAGTCAGGCTGCTAACCTCAAAGTCAGCAGTTCGAAAGTACCAGCTGTTCCGTGGGAGAAAGATGAGGCTTTCTGCTCCCATAAAGATTTACAGCCTCGGAAACCCTGTACAGGGTCACTATGAGTCAGAACTGACTCCACAGCACATCACCACCACCAGCAGCAGCAGCTGCTCTGTGGACTCCTGCTGTGGTGCTGTACGATCAGCACTGGACTGTGAACCACAAGGTTGGCTGTTCAAATCCAACAGCAGCTCCTGGGAAACCCTGTACAGGGCCGCTGCGAGTCAGAACCAACTCCATGGCACTCAACAACAACAGCTGCTCTGTGGACTGTATGGGGGAAAAGGAGGAAGTGGGAAACAGAGTGAGCTTATTTCATTTATCCTGGGGAGTGATTGGACTCTCTCATGTCTCTTCCCTCAGTCTTTTCCAAATAAAGCCCCTGTTCTGTAAGTACTATGCATCTCAGGTTAAGATTCCAAGGGAAGGAAGCAATCTCCTTGAATAGATTGTCCTTAGGCCTGGGACCTTAAACCACTCCGAAGTATTTGCCTGTTTTAAAGGCTTGCTATAAACAAAATGGATTTTTGATTGGTAGATTTTCTGGGAGTTGGAGAGAAAGCATTATAACTGACCAGGATTGACTGTTACAGCAATTCTTCTCAAATTGTTGTTGTTGTTATGTGCTGTGAAGTCGGTTCTGACTCACAGTGACCCTGTACAGGGTTTCCGAGGCTGTAAATCTTTACAGAAGCAGAAAGCCTCATCTTTGTCCTGCGGAACAGCTGGTAGTTTCAAACTGCTGACCTTAAGGTTCGCAGCCCGATTTGTAACCACTATGCATCCAGAACTCCTTTCTTATCAAATAGTTGTCATCAAATAGAGTTGGACTCATGGAAATTCATGCTCTGGTCTACAGTTTAGAGTTGAACTGTGCTCATAGGTTTATTTATTTATATTATTTTAGGGTTTTCTTTTTAAAAAACGGTTTATTGTGATTCAGTGAAGGTTTACAGAGAAGATCATCAGTTTTACATTGAACAATTCATATACTTTGTTTCATCTGAATGATTACAAACCTCTCCATGCAACAATAGTTATCACACTTCCTCCCTGTAGTTCTTATTTCCATCCCATTCTCCTTCTGAATTTTGTCCTTAGGTAAATGTTGACCTTTTGATCCTGAGTGTTTGACCATTCTATGGTGAGCATACCTTACTAGCATTGTCCTCCTTGTATCTACCTCTTGGCTGAAAACTGGGCCACAAGGGTGATTTCCTTTCCAGATCTGAAGGGTAGTCAAGCGCCATAGTCTTGGATTCCTCCAGTTTCTTTTGGACCTGTAAATCCAGTCTTTGTTTTTCTATAATTTTGAGATTTGTCTCACATTTTCTCCCACTCTATATGGGACTTTCTAATGTGATCCTTTTCAGAGTAGTTGGTAGTGGTAGTCTGGCAACATCTACTTCTTCTGATCTCAGAGTGGTGGTGGTCACCTATTCCATTGGTTCATTGCACTAGATGATTTCAAGCATCTTCAATTTTCATCACTCTTCTTTGTTCCTCACATGGAGAGACCAGTAGTTACACCTTAGATGGCCACTCATGAGCTTTTAAGATCCCTGATACTACACCAAAGCAGGATGTAGAACATTTTCTTTATAGAGTATGTTATTCCAATTGACGGTAATGTCCCCTGAGACTATGGTCCTGAGTCCCTATGCCCAGCACCTCATTGCCTTAAGATGTTTGAAAATATCTAAGAAGTTTGCATCATTTTGCCTACTATATGCTCCATGCCATTCATAGGTGTATTTGCAACAAATGTAAATATCCATGTGTAATATCTTTTTCAAACCTTATATATTTGTTGATGCACTCCCACTATTCCTCCCATAGTCCTTCAACCTGTGTGTCTGTTCATATATCTATCCAAAGAACACTGTAATTCCAGGGTTATGTATATAACACTATTTACCTCTATCTCCTTTAACTATTGCATACCTCCCTGCATCTTTACTTACTTTCTTCATTCTTCTGCCAACCTCATCTTTTTGTATATTGCCCTCTCTGTTGCCCAACTTAACATATGACCATCCTCTAACCAGTGACTTACTTTCCCTTCCTTTCCCTGTTAACCATCAAATAATGTTTCTTTTAGCATGAAAACTTTTTCTTGAGTTTTTAGAATAGTTTTCTCATACAATAGCTGTCCTTTGTTATTGAGTAATTTCACTTACCATATCCTCCAGGTTCATCCATGTTATGAGGTGTTCAGAAGATTCATTATTCTTCACTGTTGCATAATATTCCATTGTGTCCATATACCAAAGTTCGTTTTTCCATTCTTCAATTGATTGGCATTTAAGCTGTCTTTATCTTTTTGTTATTATTAATAGTTCTGTGATGAACATCAGTGTGTATGTATCTACTCATGTCATGGCACTTACGTATAGTGGCTATATATCAAGTAGAAAGATTTCTGGGTCATATGGTATTTCTGTTTCCAACTTTTTGAGAAAGTCTTTCCCATTTTACGCAGCAGTTACACCATTTTAACCCAGCAGTGTATGAGGGTCCCATTCTCTCCACACCCTCACCAGCATTTGTTGTTCTTTATTTTTTCTAACTTTACTATTAATGCTAAGGTGAGATCATATCTCATTGCTGTTTTGATTTGCAACTCTCCAGTGGTTCTGGTGTGGCACTAACGGATAATGCACTGGACTACAAGATAGGTTTGAACCACATAGTCATTGGTTCAAACTCACCAGCCGCTTATAAGAAACCCTATGCAGGGTCTCTATGAGTCAGAACCAACTTGACAGCACTTAACAACAATGGTTAATAATAGTGAGCATTACTTCATGTGTTCATTGGCTGCCTGAATATCTTCTTTTATGAAGTGTCTGTTCATGTGCTCTGTCCACTTTTAAATCTGGGTTGTCTTTTTCTTGTAGAGGTGTGGTAGTTTTCTATAAATTTTAGAGAGCAGTCCCTTGTCTGATAAGTCATTGTAAATACATTTTCCTAGTCTGTGAAATCTTTTTTTTTAAACTTTTTTGGGCAAAATCTTTTTCTGCACATAAGTATCTAAATTTTAGGAGGTCCCAGCTATTTATTTTATCTTCTGCTGTGTTCAGTTATATTTGACACCATATTTATGCCATACATTAGATTCCCTAAGTTTGTCATTATTTTTGTTATTGATGATCTTTAGAATTATACGTTTTACATTTAGGTCTTTAATTCACATTGTGTTTGTTTTTGTATATAGTGTGAAATGTGGATTTTATTTCATTTTTCTGCAAATGTATTTCTAGTTTTGCCAACACCATTCGTTGAAGAGACTATCTCTTTCCCATTAAATGTGTTTTGGTCTTTTGTCAAAGATCACATGATTTTATGTGGATGGATTTACTTCTGAGTTGTCAATTCTGTTCCATTGATCTATGTATCTTTTACTGTACTATACTAAACTGTTTTGACCACTGTGGCTATGTAGTAGATTTTGAAATCAGGGAGTGAGAGGCCTTCAACATTGTTCTCTTCTTAAGCAATAATTTGCTTATCCCAATAACTTTGTATGCATGCGAAAACTGGACAGTGGATAAGGAAGACTGTAGAAGAATTGATGCTTTTGAGTTATGGTGTTGGAGGAGAATACTGAAAGTGCCATGGACTGCCAAAAGAACCAACAGATCTATTGAAAGAAGTGCAGCCAGAGTGGTCCTTGGAGGCCAGGATGGCCAAACTTTGTCTCTCATACTGTGGACATACTGTCAGGAGGGACCAGTCGCTGGAGAAGGATATCATGTTTGGTAAGGTGGAGGGTCAAAGAAAAAGAGAAAGACCCCCACCCAGTGAGATGGATTGGCAAAGTGGCAGCATCAATAGGCTCAAACGTAGCAACAATTGTGAGACCCAGGACCGGGCAGTGTTTTGTTCTGTTGTGCATAGGGTCGCTATGAGTTGGTACTGAATTGATGGCACCTAACAACAACAACAGGTCTCTTTCCTCTTCATATAAAGTCAGTGATTAGATTTTTAGTCTCTTGAAAGAATGATTTAGAATCTGGATTGGGATTGCATTATATCTATAGATTGCTTTGTGTAGTGTTGACATTTCCACCACATTAAAGCTTCCTATCCATTAGCATGGTATATTCTTCCATTTTTGTAAGTCTCTTTGGTGTCATATGGTAGTATTTTGTAGTTTTCTTTGTATAAGGTCTTTTGGTGTGAAACGACAGGATAATGCACTGGACCACAATGTTGGTTTGAGTAACAAGGTTGGTAATTCAAACTCACCAGCTGCTCCTCAGAAACCCTATATAGGTTTGCTATGAGCCGGAATATGACTCGATGGCACTTAACAACATTTCATCTTTTAGGTGGCTATTGTAAATGGTATTGTTTTCCTGATTTCCTTTTTAGAGTTGCCTTTGTTAGTGTAGAGGAATACGTGTGAGCTTTATATATTGATCATGTACCCTACTACTTTGCTGAATCTGTCAATGAGTTCCAATAATTTTCTTGCTGAGTTGTTTCATAGGGTTTTTAAGGGCATCTTTTTTGGAAGTAGAACAACAAGCCTTTCTTCCCAGGCACCACTGGGTGGACGTCAACCTCCAATCTTCCACTTAGCAATTGAGCATATCAACTGCATCATCCAGGGACTTGACTGGATATTGGGGCCTGAAGTTTGCTTTTCTAATGAAGTCCAGGTGATGCTCAGGCTATTGCTCCATGGACAATTTTGAATTGTTAGTTAGTTAATTGTTAGAGGATTTAGGAGAAAGTTCTGAGTATCAACATTAACTTTTTGGATAATCATTCCTTTGTTCATTTGGTCTGATATTTGTTGGTTACTAGTAACTGTTATATTTCAGGAGATAAAAAGGTTTTCTGAGGAGGTTGCTATAACCTATCTTTTATTGAGCCTTTGGGATGCTGGACACATCTGGGATTTGGTGTTCCTGAGTCAAGTCAGTAGTCTGTCAAAGTCATTTCGGATTCATAGTGACCCTGTATAGCATTTCTGAAGCTATAAATCTTTATGGAACAGAAAACCTCCTCTTTCTTCTTCAGAGTAGCTGGTAAACTCGAACTGCTGACTTTGTAACCAAGTATGCCATCAGGGCTCCATCAGTAGTATGCTAGTAAATATTAAAAATAAATAAATAAAATAAAAATATTCAAATCCAAAGGAACTGTCTCTTTGAGAAAAAAGACTGATTTCTGGCATTTGTCAATTTTTGTGATGCAAATGTATCCCTAAAGCTGATTTCCAGCTACTAACAACTTGTCAGTGAGTGTAGGAACAGATACAATAGACATGGAAATCTCAAGAACATAGACAATTCTCAATGTAGTCAATAATAGACAGGAATGGGTTTTTAGTATTTATTACTTTTGGTTTTAGTATAATTTAGTTTAATATAAGTTTTTTACATTTTATTTTTTTCTAACTTTTTATTGTGAATTGGGTGAAGGTTTACTGACAAGATCATCAGCTTTACAGTCAACAAATTATGTACTTTGTTTCATCTCAGTGATTACAATCCCGTTCTTGTAACAACAGTTCCTGCTTCCTCCTTGTGGCTCCCTGCTTACAGCTTACATTTCACAAATGAACAAAGCTAAAATATTTGATGCACACTTACAAATATATATATATTTAAATGTCCAAAGGGCACATCCCGCCAGTCAGTCTCCTGCTTGAAGGCACACAGCCTTTCTCAGTTCATGGACCTAGAGCTCGAAACTTCTCTGTTTCTCAATGCCATCACCACTGCCACCATCTCTGCTGTTGCTGCTTTTCTAGGTAAGGATCTATGATTCTGGGATGCTCTGTTCCTGAAATGAAAGATTAACTATTTGTGACAATCAAAATTAACCTGGCTAACAATTACTCACAATTCAGTCATAAAACCTTATCACTGTCGTCTCCCATCCACTTTCACCAGATCCCTCTGCAAAAGAGGGAAATTATTCCATGGGGATTCTACTTTACCTCCCTCATTCTGAAACTAAGCACACTCATGAAAGCTTGTAAGTCAGTCACTTCATGCCTTTATAGCCCCATTTTTGATAGCTATACATTCAATTTTTAATAATGTCTGCATGTAACAAAATTCTAGAAAATGTGACATTCTCGTCTCAGCCTGATGTCTCCTAAACTGAGAAGTTGATTATCATTTAAATACCTTTTTCTTTATCCCTCCATTGAAGCTTTTTGGGGTCTTCTCTTTTCCTTGTATAATAATTTATTTTTATTTATTTTTTAATTTACATCTGTGGTAATGTCAATGTATTCCAACTACTGGAGTCCTGGTGTGGCACTGTAGGCTAATACGTCAGACTTCAAAGTCATTTGAACTTCAAGATCGGTGGCTCAAGCTCACCAGCTACTCCTTGGAAACCCTACACAGGGTCACTATGGGTCAGAATCGACTCGACAGCACTTAAGAACAACAACAACAAATTCTACTGAATATTTCATTTCGGCCTTCTTATTTATAATTTCCAAGAGCTCTTTTTTGTTGCTGTTGTTCTACAAGTGTTTCTTTTCTTGGCCTCCTGCTCTTATTTCTTTGAGAGTCTCACATTTTGCATTTCCCACTCTGCATTCTTTCTATTTTCCTCAGTTTATTTCCTTTGGACATTGGAAACCTTCTCAAATATTTGATCATCTTTGGCTGTCAGTTGATATTTAAGAAAAGGATACTAAAGAGTTGGTTGCAAGCTGTGTTTGTCGAAGTTGTATGTGTTGATGGTAGGCTTTGTTGTAGAGAAAGCTGACTTGTTCTCTCACTGTGGACCTGACTTTCATTGTCTATATATCTGTTAGGCAGACTGACTTTTCCATTTTGGTGTCTTCCAAACTTCTGTCCAGGTGCCAGGTTGACTTATAATTCACATGCAGTATACGCACACTGTATCTGTGATGCACTTACCCACAGGTTATCCTAAATACAAAAATACAAGTTTATTATGGCATACACACAGGTTGTTCACTAACAGTATCATGTTTATCCAGTCAGAACCAGAACACACAACATGTCCCCTGAGTATTGGCCATGGAAACAATAATTTGACGATGGAAAGTCAATGTTCACTCTTACATTACTTAGCTGCTATCTTGCTCCTACCACCACCCCCCACTTTAAAAAGCATTTTATTGTGTTTTAGGTGAAAGTTTACAAAGCAAATTCAGCAATCTAGACAGACTGTTCTGTGACATTGGTTGCAATTCCCCCAATATGTCAGCCTTCTCCTCATTTCCACCTTGAGTTCCCCGTTTCCATATACCCAGTTTTCCTGGCCTAACCTGCCTTAACTTTGGTTTTGGGCCTATGTTACTTTTTGGTCTCTTATAGTTGATTGTTCTGAGAAGCATGTTCCTCTAGGGTGGTGGTGTTCACACCATAGGCCTGCCTTTTATGTGGACAAAAGGGGAGTGGCTTCAGTTCTAAGTTAGAAGGGTATCCAAGGGCCATAGTTTCAGGGGCTGAGTGACACCCTTTTGCTGCTTGTTCATCTCTCAGCCAGCAGCCTCAGGACAGTCCTGGGCTAGAGCCTTAACAACTAGTGGTGTAAAACTGACCTAAGGACAACCCCTATGAACAGGTGCCCCCTGTTCTTTGAATGGGTTTTTCTGTCACCTCCTGGTAGCTGCTCATAGCTGCTGTCACAGTCTAAAGCACTTTAGAGGTTTCATCCCACTCCTTGTAGAGAGCTTTGTCGCCACTCCTCTGCCCAGCAGACACTGGCATCTGCTGGCTTCTGTTACTATTTCCTTCCTGTTTCTGGTGCCTGCTCTGTCTTTTGCCAGGTTCAGGGGTTCTGCTGCTACAGTGCTAGTCCTTCCTGATGGGCCTCCAGTTTCTTATTTCCTCCACTTATGTCTAGTGCTTGAGGTAGTTTGTTTAGCACAGAACTTCTATGGACCCAAGGAATATGCGTAAGCATCTAGCATTGGACTCCTAGGTGATGCTACTTTTTTGGTTAGAACCTCACCTGTTGACCTCAGGTGTTGTCTTACTGTGAGAACCACAACCAAAAGATCAAATCATTTTCTGCATTAGCTATCACTTATTTCTCCTGGTTTTACTATAGTATCCTAGGTTCAGAACTTTTCTGATTAGATTTCACCAGAGAGAAAACTTTAAGCTTTCTGCTATGGTGGGGTGGGGGTGGGGGTATGGGAATGTCAAAATGCTTCTTATAAAGATGTTCAGTACATCTTCCAGTTTTCTGTTCCATAAGCACCCCTACTTTGGAAGGTGTAGCAGATGCCTGCTGTTCTTAACCTTTCTGTGATTCTACAGTCAAATCAGCTGCTTCTCAGTTTTCTTTATGGTTGGCATGCATTCCAACCTTCTTAATCACTACTTATCCATTTCTTCTTCTGCTTTCTAGCTCTAAGAGAGAGAATTATTCTCTGGTTTAGTGTTCCTGAAAATCTTCTTCTCTGGGCTCTCCAAGGCTTAGTTATTTTGGGAGCTTCCCAGTGTCCATCCAATAAATAAAATTTTGCTTGTTGTTGTTGTTAGGTGTCGCTATGTCAGTACTGACTCCTAGTGACCCTGTGCTTCTTCCTGTTGTTTTCAGGTGCTGTTGAGTTGGTACTGATTCATAGCAACTCTATGCATACTGCCTGGTCCTGCGTCAACCTCACAATTATTGCTATTCTTGAGTCCATTGGTGCTGCCACTGTCCCAATCCATCTTGTTGGGGTCTTCCTCTTTTTTTTGCTGACCCTGCACTCTACCAACAATGATGTCCTTCTCTAGGGACTGGTCACTTCTGAAAATATGTCTGAAGTATGAAAGACCAACTCTCACCATCTTGGCTTCTAAGGAACACTCTGGCTATACTTCTTCCAACACAGATTTGTTTGTTCTTTTGGTGGTCCATGGTATTTTTTTCTTAGGCTCATTTAATTTTGGCTTCTATTACTTACAACCTAAAGAGTCCTAATGAATATGATTCTAAGAGGCTAATGGGACTGATCACTTATATTCTAATATCCTTTGATTTTCTCTTATATTTCTAAATCTCATATATTAAATATTTCTTGATATATTACAAAATCATATTAATCACAGTGTCCCTAAAACTGGACATTGAGGACTCTAGGTTGGTCTCTGACTGGGGGCCATCAGTCTGTCCCTGACAAATCCAGATGAAATCTCCCTAGGTTCAGTCCATAGTCTGCACCCATCCTCTTCCCTCTTACATGGCATTGCACTGACTCTATCTTGTTGTCTCATTTCATGTTGTTGAACTTTTCATAGGAGACCATCTCCTCCAGTTAATTCCTACTAGAGATCTAGCACAGTTCTGCAGCTGGCTCAGGAAAAAGGAATGAGTGAAACTTTTCATTTTGTTTGTGATTTTGTTCCTGGATGTAGATGAGACAGATTGACTTCTTGCTTCAAATACATCTTTACAATGCTTAAGTCATTTTTATAATAAAAAAGTATAAAGACACTATTTGTTGAGTGTTACTACATGCCAGATCCTTGATCTTTCATCTAATCTTTCCAACAATACTCTGAGGTAGACAAAAATATTCCCATTTTATAGACGAGGAAACAGGAATTCTGGAGCTCTGGTAGCATTGTTGTTGTTGTTGTCAGGTGCCATCGAGTTGGAACCGACTCATACCGACCCCATGCACAGGAGAATGAAACGATGTCTGATCCTAGGCCAACCTCACTACCATTGCCACACTTGAGTCCATCAATGATGCCACCTGGCCAATCCATCTTGTTAGGGGTCTTCCTCTTTTTGTCTTACCCTTCACCTTATCCAGCATGACATCCTTCTACAGTGACTGTTCGCTCCGGACAATATGTCCAAAGTATGAGAGACGAAGCTTAGCCATCTTGGCCTCCAAGGAG
>NW_006408546.1:11593772-11621325 GCF_000296735.1 Chrysochloris asiatica | reverse complement strand
ATCCATCGGACATCAGGAATGATATCTCTCATTCCACGGCCTCTTCTGGATCCAGCTTGAACCTCTGGAAGTTCTCTGTCAATGTCTGATTGTAGCCGTTTCTGTATTACCGTTAGCAAAACGTTACTCTCTTGAGTATCAAAGAGATTTGGGCTGCTAATCTCACAGTTAGCAGTTTGAAACTACCAGCTATTCCACAGGAGAAAAATGAGGCTTTCTGCTCCTGTAAAAATTTACAGCCTTGGAATCCTTGTAGAGGGTTGCTATGAGTCGGAATTGACTCCACAGCACATCAGAACAACAGCAACAAATAACCTATCAAGGTCAGATCTCTACTGAGTGGCAAGCTAGATATTAGATCCAGGCTGGTGATGATTTTTATTCTATACTCCATTCAATACTGTCTCTGTTTTCCAGTTTACATTTGGCCTGCTGCATTTTAACCCTTTGATCTCTGATTGATTTCCCTATAAAGCAAAGCTTTTTGAGGCAGTATATGTTTCGATCATACAGGCACTTAGCAGATTTCAAAATTTGCCAATTAGTCTCTATCACATATTCAGAAAAGATTACAAACTATAATGATGACAAGGCAGCTACAGTCAAGTGCCTCACAGGAAGAATGCAGTAGGAGCTGTTGGAGTCATTTCGGATGGTACAAGGAGCAGCTTATGAAATGGAGAAATTAGGATGGATCTCGGGTACACTTTCAAAGAATGAGCTCCATTAAAATGGTCTCTCCTGGGGAGTTCTGTGATAGAAAGCTCATTGCTGGAGTTATTTAAAAATGAACTATCGATGCTCTTCAGGGACCAATCCCACACTGATAGGGGATGGACAAGATACCTTAATCAGTCATTTCACTCTCTGAAATCTGTAAAGACTATTGTTCTTATGGTACATTGAGATTTTCGATGAATTTCAATTTCTGCCTAAGTACCCAAGACATTTCCCACATTGAGAGGAAAGTGAATGATGTACCAGGTTCTGGTGTAACAGGGGTTTCCCTTGATGATATGTTCCCCTATGCTCTTCATCAGGGCTCCTGCTGGCTGTGTGGTGCCAGGGAAGCAGCCCCCAGTCCCACCTGACTTTGAATGCTGTTGCTCCAAGTCTGTGGTCCCAAGCCAAGGCCCCAAGGCAACTGGGAACAGTGACATATGCTAAATAGGCTGGTTCCCAAAGAGCCAGAGCAGGCCTGCTGAGAGGCCCATAAAATCCTTGCCTACAATTCCCTGCCTCCATATGCTTCAAGAGGTGTTTGTTAGGCTTCTGGCTGGTGGGTACAGAGGGAGCTCAGCTAATGATATTGTTTGCTGAGTTAATTGTTCTGTTTGATCTGAGGCTCTTGTAGGATGCTGAGGGAAATGAGGTGTTTGGTAAGGGTTTTTCACAAGAGCAAAGCTTACCGCCTAACTTGGAAAAGGGAAGAAAGGAAGAAAGAGCTGTAGTAAACAGAAGAAAGGAAATCAGTGAAAGTTTTGCTAGGTGGCGTCCAGGGACTGGGGGACATACACATTATGAATTCATTAGAGAAGGCAACAGAAGATTCTGAAAGGGAGTTAAAGTTTGAGATTTCCTCTGGCTGGAAAAGAAAGGAAACATAAAACATACATTTCATTTATTTATGTTTACATTATCTATTTCCCATGATTTTTAATAGTGTGCAACAAAGAATACATATAAAAGTGTTGTTGTTAAGTGCTGTCTAGTCAATTCATACTTATAGAGACCTGTATAGGGTTTCTGAGACTGTAAACTTTTTACAGGATCAGAAAGCCTCATCTTTATCTCATGGGGTGGCTGGTGGGCTGTCTACCTTGTAATTAGCAGATCAGTGCTTAGCCTACCCTGACTCTAAGCACTAAACCCTGTACAGGGTTTCCGAGGCTGTAAATCTTTATGGGAGCAGAAAAATCTCATCTTTCTTCTGTGGAACCACTGGTAGTTTCGAATGGCTGACCGTGAGATAAACAGCCCGACTCATAACCACTACACTACTGGAGCTCCTTACAGAGTCTCAGTGCTCCTAAAATAAGACTAATGGAAGGAAACAAACAAACAACAACAAAAAACAGAAGCTATATTGAGGATGGTAAGAAAGAATCACACCAAGATTCTAGCCTAATTAGGCTACAAAAAACAAGTATAAAATTATTTTGGAAATCAAGCCAATGCATCAATGGAAGTACCTCGGAAATTGGATTTCCATTGTTTAATAAAGAGATGCATGCCAATCCAGGAGGAGAGAGAAATGACTTTCTGATCCTAAATTCTGAACAGATTGTATCAAGGAGATAATTTCCCCATCATTCTCACCCCATGGGGTTGTTGTAAAATTAACAAAATTATTCAGGAAAAAATATCCTCTAAAATGTAGCAGTACAATGGATGCATATAGGGAATCTTGCTGACAATTTCTCCAAAAGCAATTTTTTTTTGGATTGACTTTCTCAGGTAAATGAGACAAGGTAAATAAATGTGAGTAGATGCTAATATCAAAGAAAATGTTTATGGAAGAATGCGACACAGGAAATTCAAATTGCTGAGGGGGAAGAAGTCGAGACTGTGAAACATAATTCTTGACTCTAACTATTAGCGTTCATCTGTCAGTTTGTCCTACTGAGATGGGTTCCTGCGTTGCCATGATGTTGGAAGCTATGCACTAGTATTTCAAGTTCCAACAGCATCATCCAAGATGAATGGGTTTCAGAAGAGCTTCCAGATTAAGACAGACTAGGAAGAAAGGTCTGGCAGTCTACTTCCAAATTAGTCGCTGAAAACCCAATGGATCACAACAGAATATAGGAGATGACTCTCCAAGTTTGGGAGACACTCAAAATACGCAATGGTGTCAATGATGGATTTAAGCATACCAACAGTTCGAAGATGGAGCAGAATTGGGCAATGAATTTTATTCTGTTGTACATGGGATCACCGTGAGTCAGAACTGACTTGATGGCAGCTAACAACAACTGACCAAATGCTGTGATTTCATTTACAGTCTACCAAACTCTGATTGGTTTTCTTTTCATTTTTTTGTCCAGGATAAATGGGAACCAATGAGTCACTTACAAATTTAGCAAATAGTATTTGTACCTCCATGCTCCTGCCAGTTTCACAAACCCTAAGTCATGTGTTCGTGAGATGGCCCCACTGATTTCAAATCTTTCTGAGCAAGGGTCTGGTGTGTGAGCTCACTGGTGTTTTTAAAGTGCAAATACATGTGGCCTACTACCCTAGCCATGTGCAAGTTTAAAATAGAGAAATAGAAACATAAACAGGAAGCTTGAAAAGCCAGTTATCATCAAGTCACTCCTAACTCATGGCAACCTAATGTGTGCAGAGTAGAACTGTATTCCATAGAGTTTCCAGCGGCTATGACCTTTTAGAAGTAGATTGCTAAGAGTCTCTGACTGGATCAGAACCATCAGTTTTTTGTTTAGTAACTGATCACTTAACTGTCTGCACCACCCAGGACCCCTAAACAGGAGTTAAACTTGAATTAAACATAGATATAGTTACAACTATTAAATCTATTAAACATAGATATAGTTACAGCTCTGTTTTATTGCATTCATATTCATATTCTTTTGTGGGACTACAGGAGAATTCAAAGCCAGTATAATTAACCACTTTACTACCCAAAATAATCACACCGTGGCCCCACAATTGTAATGCAGTGGCAGTGCTTATGGTTGTGTGCCGTGCCTATAACAGGGTTTCCAAGGCTGTAAATCTTTATGGGAGCAGAGAGCCTCATCGTTTACCCGTGGAATGGCTGGTAGTTTCAAACTGCTGACCTTGAGGTTAGCAGCCGGATTCATAACCACTATGTACTGGACTACAAGATCAGTTTGAACAGCAAGGTTGGCAGTTCAAACTCACCAGTTGCTCCTTGAAAACCTTATACAGTGTCGCTTTGAGTCAGAACCAACTCCATGGCACTCAACAACAACAACCCTAGATATTGAGTGCTAAAATATATCCTGCATTATCTGTTTGCAAAAAAATTTGTCCACAAAGTAAGGCATGTTGAAGGAGATGAAAGGGAAAGATTCTTATCCTGAGTCCATTTACCCAATTCCCTTCTGAGGAGTTAACTCCAGTTTCCATCCATATGTACTGCGGGCACTTGAGTCATGCCTCAGCTTCAGGAGTTAGCTTTTGAATCACCCTGAGCCTTCGCATCATCATATTCTCTGGCCACAGACATACTCAGGGAAGAGCATGTAAGCAGCCAGTAAAGCAAACTAGTGCTTGCTCAGGGACTGTTGAGGGAAGGGTACAATTCTTGCTAGTTCCTCCAGGCATAAAGCTGGGGCTCTTGGGGCCATATCATGAACCCCCAGGATGAAGGCTTTGAAGCCACTAATAAACTCAGAAGTGAGTAGTTAGAAGAAACCAGGGTCTCATAACGTTCTCTCTGTTACACTTTCCTAATACTACCATAACAAATGGAGTCCTGCTGTGGCAATGCAGGATAAGCACTGGACTGCTAACCACAGGTCATTAGTTCAAACCCACTGGCTGCTTCTTGGAAACCCTATACAGGGCCACTATGAGTTAGAACCACTTAACAGCAACACCGCCATAACAAATACCGCAAGGTGGGTGATTGATTTCCAAGAACAGAAGTTTGTTTTCTCATAATTTTAGAATCTAGAAGACCAATTTCAGAGTCTTTGCAGGACCCCCATCTTTCTGTTGGCACTAAGGAAAGTGACATTCTGGTTTCTCAACTTCTGTAGCCCTGAGGGTTTCCAGGCATATTTGACTTGTAGATGGATCCACACATGTCTTTCTGCAGCATATGACTCTATTTGAGCCTGCCGTCCTTTTTCAGAAGACTTAACTCAGAAGGGATTAGAATTAGAAATCAACATACTCTAGTATGCCTCTATTAACTGATAACACCTACAAAAAACCCTATTTGCCCAAGCACTGGTTCAGGTTTTAGGATGTCAACACATGAGGGACACAATTCAGTTTGTAATAGTGTGTCTGGATTGGGGAAATGGAAACTTGCTGAGCTGTGATTTCTTCATGTGTAAAGTAGCAATGCTTATGTTTACTTCAATGAGGTTACAGAGACATTTGAATGAGAAACTCTACACATGGTACCTGGCCCATTGTTGTTGCTGCAGTTAGGTGCCGTAGAGTACATTGCAACTCATAATGACCTTGTGAACAACAGAATGAAGCATTACCCAATTCTGCACAATCCTCACAACCATTGCTGTTGCCACTGTGCCAATCCATCTGGTTGGGGTCTTTCTCTTTTTTCCTGACCATCTACATTAGCAAGCATGATATCCTTCTCCAGGGACTGGTCCCTCCTGATAATATGTCCAAAGTATGAGAAACAAAGATTCACCAACCTGGATCCTAAAGAAGATCTGGGTGTACTTCTTCAGCTTTGTTTGTTCTTCTTGCAGTCCATAGTTCTTTTAATAATCTCCAGCACCCATGACTCAAATGCATCAAGTCTTCTACAGTATTCCTTATTGATTGTCCAACTTTCACATGCCTATGAAGCTATTGAAAGTATCATGGCTTGGGTCAGGTCCACTTAATTTTCAAACTGACATCTTTGCCTTAAACAATTTAAAGAGGTCTTGTTCAGCAGACTTGTGTAATGCATCGTTTGATTTCTTGACTGCTGCTTCCATGAGTTTTGTTAGTGGATCCAAGTGTTAAGTATTGATAGTGGATCTGAGGAAAATGAAGTCTTTAACAATTTCAATCTTTCCTCCAATTATCGTGATGATATTTATTGGTCCAGTGGTGAGGATTTTTGTTTTCTTTACATTGAGCTACAACCAATACTGGAGACTGTGGTCTTTCATCTTCACGAGTAAGTATTTTAAGTCTTCTTCATTTTCAGCAAGCAAGGTTGTATCATCTGCAAATCACAGGTTGCTAATGAATCTTTTTCCACATTGTTCTTCATATAATGCATCTCCTCAGAATATTTGCTCAGCATACAGATTGAATAAGTATAGTGAAAGAATAAAGCCCTGATGCACACCTTTCCTGATTTTAAACTGTTCACTGTCCCCTTGCTCTGTTTCAACAACTGCTTCTTGGTCTATGTAGAGGTTTCTCATGTGCACATTTAACTGTTCTAGAATACTCATTCTCTGTAATGTTGTCCATAGTTTGTCATGATCTACACAGTGGAAAGCCTTTATATAGTCAATAAAACACATGTAGACAACTTTCTGGTATTCTCTACTTTCAGCCAAGATCCATCTGACATCAGCAGTGATATCCCTTGTTCCATGTCCTCATCTGAATCCTGCTTATACCTCTAGCAGTTCCCTGTCAATGTAGTGTTGCAGCCTATTTTGAATTATCTTTAGCAAAATACTACTTACATGTGATATCAAAGGTATTACCTGATGATCTCTACATTCTGTAGGGTAACCTCTCTTTGGAATGGGCCTAAAGATGGGACTCTTCCAGTCAGTTGGCCAGGTAACTGTCTTCCAAATTTCTTGGCATAGGTAAGTGAATGACTTCAGTGCCACATCAATTTGTTTAAAGACTTTACTTTGCGTGCCATCAATTCCCAGAATCTTATTCTTTGTTAAAGTCTTAGTATACCTTGGACTTCTTCCTTCAGTACCATTGACTCTTGATCATATGCTATGATCTTGAAATGTTAAGTGCTGTTGAGTCAGTTCCGACTCATAGCAACCCTACATAGGGTTTCTGAGAAGTAGCTGGTGAGCTTAAACTGCTGATCTTCTGGTTCAAATCAACCTTGCAGTCTAGCTCATTAACCCACAGCACCACACCAGGATGCTTTTTGCCCATAGAATCCTTCAATATTGTAATTAAAGGTTTGACTTTTTACTTTATTTCTTTTCACTTGAGAAATGCTGAGTGTGTTCTTCTCTTTTGGTTTTCTAACATCAGGTCTTTCAAATTTCATTGTAATACTTAACTTAGTCTTCTCAAGCTGTCCTTTGGAAGTTTCTATTTAGTTGTTTTACTTCCTCATTTCATCCATTTGCTTTAACATCTCTACACTGGAGGGCAAGTTTCAGAGTCTCTGTTGATATACATTTTAGCCTTTTCCTTTTTTTTTTTTGTCTTCTTAATGAAATTTTGCTTTCTTACTGTGTGATATTCTTGATGTCATACTACAACTCTTCTGGTCTTTGGTCATTAGTGTCTAATCATCAAATCTGTTTTTGAGATGACCTCTAAATTTGGGTGGGATATGTTCAAGGTCAAAATTTGGTTGTCATGAATTTGTTTTAATTTTCTTCATCTTCAGCCTGAACTTGCATAGTCTGTTCCACAGTCTGCCCCTGGCCTAGTTTTGGCTGATGATATGGAGCTTTTTCACCATCTCTTCCAACAGATATAGTCAATTTTAATTTTTTGTACTCCATTTTGTGAGGTTTATGTGTATAGTCATTTTTTATGTTGTTGGAATTGGTCTTGCACAATTCTATCATGTGACCTCCAATATTGTTTCTATTCCCAAGGACAAATTTTTGAACTACTGATCCTTTCTCCTTGTTTCCAACCATTGCATCCCAGTCACCTGTAATTATCAAAACATCTTGATTGAATATTTGATCAATTTCATACTGAAGAAGTTGGTAGAATTCTTCAGTGTCATCATCATTAACTTTAGTGGTTGGTAGGTTAATTTGAATAATAGTATTAAATGATATTCCTTGTTTGATAATAACCTATCACAGACAGCATTATACTTTAATACAGATCTTGAAATTTTCTTTTTGATGATGAATGTGACTCAATTCTTATTTAATTTGCCATTCCTAGCATTGTAATCCATATGATTATCAGATTCAACATGACTAACACCAGTCCATTTCAGTTCACTTATGCCTAGGATACTGATGTTTATGTGTTCCATTTCATTTTGACAGCTTCCAATTTTCCTAGGTATGTACTTCATACATTCCATGTTCTAATTATTAATGGATACTTACAGCTGTTTCTCCTAATTTTGAGTTGTGCCCCATCAGCAATCGAAGGTCACAAAGGCTTTACTCCATTTGTATCATCACAGTCAACTGTATTTGATTAAGCAGCTCTTTTCCACTCATATTTTGAGTGCCTTCCAACCTAAGGGATTCATCTTATGACACTCTATCTGGTGCTATACATCATGTTTCAGTAGTCAGTATTCTGGGGATGTCAGACATTGTTCCATTTCTATCCATAAGGTTTTCAGTGTTTAAACATTCAGCAGTCTGTCTCTTCTTCCTAGTCTGTCTTAATCTGGAAGGTTAGCTGAAACCTGTCCACCGTGGGTGTACCCTGCTGTGTAATTCCTGTATCACAGTAACATGCAAGCCACCACAGTATGGCAAAGTGATGGCCTGGTGCATAGTGGTGTTCAATATAAGTACTGTGGAGTCGATTCTGACTCATGGGGACCCTGCAGAGGGTTTCCGAGGCTGCAAATCTTTACAGGAGCAGAACGCCTCATCTTTCTCCCATGGAACTGCTGGTAGTTTTGAACTGCTGACCTTGTGGTTGGCAGCCCGACTCATAACCACTACGCTACCAGAGCTCCTTACTCCTCTTCTATTGCTCCTTTCTTGCCTTGCCAATGGATGGGAATCTTCAACACTTATGATTTTACTGACATAGACTGACTGAATACCATTCCATTGAATTTAATAATGAAACAGACGTTCTCTGTGCTTAGTTATCAGGAACTCTCTCCCTTCATTTTTGCTCCTTTGATACCATGTTCATATCTCTATGAACAGTATTTCTGTCACATGATTTTCTGTTTCTTTGGAGCTGTTTGTTATGTATCTACATTTACTCTTGGACTGTGAGTGCCCTAGGGTAGGGCAGGATTGGTATCCTCTTCAACTATTTGTTCCCTGGGCTTAGTACAAGGTCTGGTCTATATGCGTATACTATGATGGGTGTATATATATATCACTGCATTTACTTTTATAACCACACATGGATACTTTAGTTTGAGTTAAGGAATACTTGAGCTTTTAAGCCTGAACTTATAATCTTCCTTGGTGTAGAGGTTGGAACTCTTTCTGTGCAAGTGTCAGAAATGCTATCAAATGCCTGGATTAGTTTCCTAGGACTGCTGTAACAAAATACTACAAAGTAAGTGGCTTAACATGACAGAGATGTGTTGCCTCATAGTTCTGGAGGCTAAAAGACCCAAATCAAGGTGTTGTAGGTCTGACTTCTAATGAGGACTCTGAAGGAGTCTCTGTCCCATGCCTCTTTCCTAGCTTCTGATAGTGGCTGCCACTCCTTGGGGTCGCTTCTTTCTTTTTCTTTGTGGTCTCATGACGTTCTTCCTTTCCTTCATGTCTCTCTGTGTCTCTTCTCCTCTTTATAAGAGCACCATCCAAATAGAATTAGGATCCACTCTATTTCAGTATCTGGGAGAAAGTTGAGGCTTTCTGCTCCAGTAAAGATTTACAGCCTTGTAAATCCTTGACAGGGTCTCTATGTGTCTAAACCAACTATACGGCCCACCATCACCACCACCTAATTTAGTATGATGGCATATTAACTGGTAACATCTTCAAAGACCCTGTTTCCAAATAAGGGTGTGCTTACAGGTACCAGGAGTTAGGACTTCCACACACAACCCCCCCCCCCATATATATATACATGTATATATACATATATTTTGGGGGGGAGGAGGGAAGGGGGCAATTCAATCAATAGCATTGTTTGAACCAGAGGGAGAAATGTACTGATTCATGTAAGTAAAAAAAATTAGGGGCAGAATTTGTTTTAAGCATGGGTAGTTCTTTTCCTCTACAAAATCAGGAATCTGTGTCTCTACCTCCTTTTACTCTAATTTTCCTGCAACATGGTGGCACCAGCCACCAGCAGCTCCTGGCTCTCTCTCCCCAAGGCTGTATAACTCCATCAAAAAAAATAACTTTCCCCAATTTCTTGCAAGAGTCAGGGCCTGATACTTACTGGTCAAGAGTGGGTCATGTGTCCATTTCTGCACCACTTGCTGCAGCCAGTAGCTGACAGACTTGATTTGTATTTTCATGGGTCAGGTGTCAGCTTTAGGTCAAAGGGAAGTATCACCACAAACCACATGGACTATAGAATGAGAGAGGGTTGTTACCAGAAGAAGGAGAACCAAAGCTAAAGATGCACAAGAGAGAGATTCTCGCTCTGGCTTCCCCTCCCCTCTGCCAGCTAAGATGGGTCTTCCCTTCAACTCACTGCAACCCTTTGGACTCCAGTTTTTGTAGAGAGAAGCTAGCTACAGCTTCTCCTAGGTCTGTCTCTTAAGCCCTCTGTTGAGGGCTTTATCTTCAACCTTAGAGGGCATTTTTGAGGTGATGAGTTGCATAATACACTTTGCAGAACACATAGTTGCTGCATAAGACTCCTGATTGTCTATCAAAACACTAAGGCTTAAGCCAGCCACATACCTTTTCTAGGAGTTAATTCCCTGACTTGTGCATTAAGAAGTCAGGATGGCACCTGTAACTCCTTTGCTGTGACCACAGGACTTCTTTCTGCTCAGGAGGACTCCTCAGAATCCATCTTCACCCAGGGGAAGCTCTATTGCAAGCTCAGAGTTGGTCCCTGGACCCCTGCATCTGACTTTCTATGTCTCCACATGATTTCTTTAGTAAAGAGGCCGCCATCCAGACACCAAGTATAATAGTCTCTGGAATTCTCTGTTGTTTGGTACTGTTGACTCTGTTTTTGACTCATTGTGGCTCCATGTAACAAAGGTGTTGCTGTTAGGTACCATCAAGTCAGTTTTGACCCACAGCGGCCTGTATAGGGTTTCTGAGGATCATCTGGTGTGTTTGAACCATCAACCTTGTGGCTAGCAGTCCAGCATCACACCAGGGCCATAACAGAGTATTGTTGTTGTTGTTGTTAAGTGCTGTCAAGTTTGTTCCAACCCATAGAGACCCTGTATAGGGTTTCTGAGGATTGGCTGGTGAGCTTGAATCACTGACCTTGCTGCTCAAGCGAACTTGCAGTCCAGCGCATTAACCCACACCACCACCCCAGGACTCCAGAGTTGTTGTTGTGAAGTGCTGTTGAGTTGTTTCCAACCCATAGTGACCCTGTATAGGGTTTCCAAGGAGCAGCTGGTGAGCTTGAACCACCAACCTTGCAGTTCAAATGACTTTGCAGTCTGATGCATTATCCCACCACACCACACCAGGGCTTCAGGACTACAGAGTAGAACTACCTAAACAGTGTGTTTGCAGCTATAATCTTTACAGGAGCAGATCACTAGTTCTTTCTCCTGTGGAGTGACTTGGTGGTTTTAAACTGCCAACCTTTGGGTTAGCAGCCAAGTGCCTAACCATTATGCTCCAAGGGTTCTAGGGACCCAGGTTTAATATGAAATAGCAGTTAGTACCTTAGTGTCAAGAATCCAGTTGGCAAACTCCACTGCAGTAAATTACAAGGCTTGGCGCACCCATCAAATGTAGGAATCCATACTTTTTTTTTTTTTTTCCCGTCTGAATGTAGAGATTGCCAAAGGTCCACAGGGAATGAGACAAAATCCTAAGCAGCTCCAGCAATTTAAAATAATATCATCCAATGGGTCAATTCCAACCCTGTCCCCAGGGATACAAACAGAAAGGCTTATAAGTGGAGCAGCACCATCCGCAGGAAGCTAAGGCAGTTAGTCTATGCATGTGTTTATTTGAAAGCTTTGACTTTGGCCATATCTGCAAGGGGGAGTCTAGTCCCTTTACTCTCTACTCTCTTATCTTTGCTTATTTCTTACCTAATAGTGAAACTGGAAAATGTGGGTTAATATGGAGGACTATGAGGCCAACATGAGGAGAATAAAGCTTTTGATAGAGCAATATCCCACCCACTAAGTGGAAGCAGTGGCTCAGCCTTATTCAGAGAATAGGGAAAGTCTCTACTTGTGTTCCAGGGTGAAAAGGATGGAGAATTCTATGACTGTCTCTTGGCAGTCCTTGCAGTTTCAATTAATCTTAGTGGCCCGTGGTTGTTCATAAAACTTCTGATGTGATTTCTGTGTTGCCCTGGCTCTCATCAAAGCCCACCTCACATGCCCCAGTGCAGGCCACCCACTGCTCCTTGTCCTGCAGTTCCTACTGGAGCTGATTGGGGTCTGAGTGCGCTGCCGATGTCAGAGAGAAGGCCGTCTCTCAAGTGTTCTTTTGATGTGTGTCCTCATCACCAGTCACAGAGGCACACGTGAGATCTGTGATCACAGACAAGCTTTAAGCCACATGCCATCTGTTTTCGGCTGTTCTCCACCCTATTGGGTCTTTATGAAAAACATGCTCCTTAGTGCACAGGAATTTGATGAGATGAGCAGCTGCCAGCGTCTGTGCTTAGTGATGACAAAAAACATTAATGCCAGGCCTAAGGGCCTTGCTCTCAACACATTCCATGTCCCTATCAGAATGTAGGGCAGACTGCTGGAGAGGAAGAAGAAGACCAGCACTGGTCAAGCGGTTTGCTCATAAACCAAGGACCCCAGTATCCACAGGATCCAAGGCAGCCCCCCTGCAACCCCTAGGGAGTCCTGACACTGGAGCAGCTCCTTTCTACCTGACAGTTTATGTTTATTAATATATTAGTTCTCTAAGCCTGCTGTAATAAAGTACTACAAAGAGGGTGGCTAAGGAGAACAAATTTGTCATCTCACAGTTTTGGAGGGCAATAGTCCAAGTTTAGTAGGTGTGGTCTCTCTGGAGGCTCTAGGGGAAGATCTTTTCTTATTTCTATCAGCTTTTGATAGCCCTACTCTGGGGATCTTGGCACAGTGCTGTAGGATAAGCACTGGACCACAAGGTTGGTTTGAACTGCAGGTCAGTGGTTCAAGCTCACCAGATGCTCCTTGGAAACCTTATACAGGATTTCTGTGAGTCAGAATTGACTCAAAAGCACTTAATAACAACAGCTGTGATGGTCATGTGGCCATCTTCCCTTGCTCTGCCTCTATGTGTCTTCTTTTTGATAAGGGTATCATTCAGATTGGATTAGGATCCATCCTTCTCCTGTAGGACCTCATGTTAACTGACTGATAAAGATCCTATTTTCAAACAAGTTCACATTCACAGGTACCAGGGGTTGGATACAATCAAAACAGCTAGGTTGGCTGGTTGATTAATTGAGTTAATTGCCTTATAGCTTTTAACAGCATTGACCCCTTGTTATCCTTTCATATTCTTTTCTCTTAGCTCTGTTTTTGTTTTTGTTTTCCTATCTCTTTTTACCATGGACTGGGTGTTCCCCAGGATCAGTCCTTGGACCTAATCTCTACATTCTCAATTTCTCTGCTTTCACGATCTCATCCTTGCTGTAGTGTCTCGAATATACGTTCTAAACTCTCAATCCCAACAGTTGGTAGACTGACCTGTTGCCAAATGCAGATGTCCAAAGCCAGATCGTCACCTCTTACCTGATCATGTCCCTATCCTTACTACTCATCATCTCTCAGACTTGAGGGAGTCTGACCCCTCACCTCTCACTTTTTCCTTCACAGTTTACTGGCACTCTTTCTTCTGAATGTGACTTCAGCAATGCTACTAGTATTTAATTTTTGTTTCTCATTTCTGACATAACTGCCTTGGTTCCAGCTGCACTTTGTCAGGTCTGGGATATTGACGTTTACAACCATTCAAACTGGTTTGTCTCTCTTCAGTCCCCTCCTTCACAATCCTTGCCTCATCTTGCTTTCAGTTTTTTTTCATAGTAAACAGTTTCAAACATGTCCCACTCCACATCCCAGTGCTAACAGTATGAAAGCTAATATTCCTGAGATTGATATTGCAGACTCCCCATGAGCCAACCGAATTATCCTGGTCTCAAGCTGTTCTTCATGCATCCCATGTTTGAGTCCTGTGCTTCTCAAAGTGTGGTTCAGCATCAGTATCACCTAGGAACTTGCTGGAAAGCTGTAAATTCTTGGGTCCCACCCATACTGAATGGATAAAAAAATCTGTGTGTGGTGGGGGAGGGAGGCCTAAGGAACTGCATTTTAACAAGACTTCTAGGTGATGGTGCTTCTGATGCTGTTCAAGTGTGAGACTCATTGCTGTAGCCCAAAGAGTCCTGGTGGCAAAGTTACTAAAGTGCTTGCTAACTGAAAGATTGGTGGTTTGAACCTACCAGCTGCTCTGCAGGAGAAAGATGTGGCAGTCTATTTCCATATAGAGTTACACCTTTGGAAAATTCTGTAGTGTCCATAAGGTCACTATGAGTTGGAATCAATTCAATGGCAATGGGTTTGGTTTTGGTTTGGGCTCTAGCCCAAAGGTCTTTAACCATGGCTGTACATTAGTACAACCTGGGAAAACTGTTAGAAGTAATTAATGGCCAGGCTCCATCCAAGATTAATTGACTCCAAATATCTCAGACTGGAGTTTGTGTATCCATATTTTACAAGACTTCACAGTGAAGATGCATAACCCATGCTGAAACCTACCTGATGAGTTGCAGGTTCCCGGACATGCCCTGTGAGCGTGTCCACCTCCCATGCTTTCACATATACTGCTCTCTCTGTTTTCCATTGCACCACACCAAACCTTATTCCTCTTTCAAAACCCAAATCAACCAAACAAACAAAAGCAAAATTAAACCAGTTGCTGTTGAGTCAATTCTGACTCATGGTGTCCCCATGTGTGTCAGAACAGAACTGTGTTCCATACGGTTTTCAGGATTGTGATCTATTTGGAAGTAGACTGACAGACCTTCTTCTGTAGTGATGCTGGGTGGGTTGAGTGCTTAACCATTTCAGCCACCCAGCAGCTCCAGCATATGTGTTACCTCTCCTGTGGACCTCCCATACTTAATTCAGTATGTATGCTGTGCAAATAATCTATGAAGCTGGACTATCTGAAGAAGAATGTGACATGAGGATTGAAGGAAATCTTCAATATGCAGAGGATACAACTTTGCTTGCTGAAAGGGAAGAGGAATTGAGGCACTTGAATTACAGCTCAGTGTAAAGAAAACAAAAACCTTCATGGCTAGACCAATACACAACAATGTGATAAATGGAGAAAAGAACGAAGCTGTCAAGGATTTGATTTTATTTGGATCCACAATCAATGCTCATGGAAGCAATAGTTAAGAAATCAAATGCCATTTTGCATTGGGGCAAATCTACTCTTCAAAGTGTTGAAGGGCAAAGATGTCACTTTAAAGAATAATGCACACCTGACCAAAGCCATGGTATTTTCAATTGCCTCATATAAATGTGAAAGATGGACAATGAATAAAGAAGACTGGAGAACAACTGATGCTTTTGAATTATGGTGATGGTGAAAAATATTGTTAAGTACCATGGACAGCCAGAAGAACAGACAAATATATTTTGGTAGATGTACAGTCTGAATGATTTTTATTTACTTATTTATTTTAAAGTTTTTATTATGAATTGAGTGAAGGCTTACAGACAAGATCATCAGTTTTACAGTCAACAAATCATACACTTTATGTCATCTCAGTGATTGCAATCCCCTCCACGCAACAACAGTTATCCCGCTTTCTCTCTGTGGTTCCTATTTGCAATGAATGTTCTTTAGAAGTGAGGATGGCAAAACTTCATTTCACATACTTTCAACATGTTATCAGGAGGGCCCAGTTCCTGGAGAAGGACATCATGTTTGGTAAATAGAGTGTCAGTGAAAAACAAGAAGACCCCAAAGAGATGAACTGACAGCGAGGCAGTAGCAATGGACTCAAACATAACAGCAATTGTCAGGATGGTGCAGGACTAGGCAGTGTTTCATTTTGTTTTGCATAAGAACCAACTCAGCAGCACCTACCAACAACAGTCATTAGGTAAGAACACCTATCACATCACTTTCTGTTATTATAATAATTTCCCTGCATTCTATGTTCCCTGAGTCAGACTGTAAACTCCTCTGTGGTACTTTGTCTTTTTCATTCCTGGAAGTTTTCCTAGAACCTTGCATGTAATAAGTATTTAATAAATATTGGTTGAAGGAATAAATTACTTTTTTGAAAGGTAACCTCTTCAATGGTGGGATGTGGCTGCACATAAAATAAACTCTGTAAATTATGTCTCCTCATAAACACTGAGTGGGGGCTCAGTTTTCATCTGAAAGGATTTGCAACTTCCCCCTTCTTTGTGATGCTACTTCTTTGCTATTCTCAGTGACCCATTAAATGCCTCTCCCTGCTTTCCAAGCATCCCAAATATGACTATAACAAATGTCACTAAGAAAGAGCTCTGCATTCTAGGGCATGAACTTTGAATCTTTTTTTCCCCCCTAGTAATGATGATGGGTTTTTAGCATAAAGGTCAGAAGAGATGAGTTGGTACCAGGCCTTGCCAATTACCAGCTGTATAACTTTGGGCTGCGTCACTTAACCCCTCAAGGTCTCCATTTCTCCCTGTAAATGGAGTTATCCATCCAGGTTCCTGAGGCTCAGTGGTCCTGTCTTCTGCCTGCTTGGAGTCCTTTACTTTTAGGACCGGCAGACTGAGGCTGCTAGCTGGGTGGACTGAGAAGTTTTGGGGACATGGGCACAGGGATGTACCAGACCCTCTGCAGAGGCACATGGTTCTGTGTCCACTTCTGTGTTGGTTCTCCTCAGATCAGAGTCCACCACCCAGACTTCCATCTGGGATAGTACAGAACATGTTACTGGGCATGACTTGTACCAGAAGCAGACATACCATGGCTCAGCACTGACCCATAGACTCCAAATGGTTAAAAGTGGAGGACCGGAAATCAGAATCCTCCTGGGTCTGCAATTCAGTAGCCATTGCATCTCAATAGTCCTCAACTAGTTATTTTGCCGTTGCGTGCTTTGTTTCCTTAATTTGCAATAAATACCAAAGAAAACTCTCTTCTGTGGTTATTTTAAGAATAAGGAAAAACCATTTATTTGGAATGCTTAGCACAGTGTTTAGCACTTGCTACAAAGCCAATAAGTTTGAGATTGTCATTGTGTATAATAATAAGATGCTTCTGGTGGGCTAATATTTTGAAATATTAAGTAATTTCTCTCCTGTTGCCAATAGGTCCATTTACTCCGTGTTAACTATATTTTTTGTTGTGTGCCATCACTTTCAAGTTGATTTTGACTCATAACAACCCTATATGATAGGGTAGAAGTGTCCCATAGGGTTTTCTAGGTTTGTTAACATTAGGGACCAGATCACCAGATCTTTTTTCTCAGGGAGTCATTGGGGAGTTTGAACTGCTGACCATTTGGAGAGTAGCATAGAGCTTAACCATTACACCACCTAGAATTCTTTATTTCACATTACTGTCCTCTTTTAAGTTGTTGTTGTTAAGTGTTGTTGAGTAGGTTCTGACTCATGGCGGCCCTGTACAGGGTTTCCAAGGTGCAGCTGGTGGGTTTTAACTGCTGACCTTGTGGTTCCCAGTCCAGTGCCGATCCTACAGTGCCAAACTAGGAGTCCCCCTTTTAAGTAAAGTCCCTGGTAATGATAATTCTAACTGTAGAGATTAGCACTTCACTCGATGATCAGACATAGTATGTGAGTTTGAATCTTGGTCCTGTCACTTCCTCTGTGACCATGGGCATGTTACTTGACTTCTCTGTGCTTTAGTTCCTCCATCTTTAAAATTTGGATAACAGCAGTACCTGTTTCATAGAGAGATGTGGGATTTAAATGAGTTATTATATATTAAGTGCTTTGAACAGTTTTTGGCATGTGTTGTGTGCCACTGAGCCAATTCCAGCTCATAGCAATTCTATAACACAGAGAAGAACTGCCCCATAGGGTTTCCAAAGCTGTAATCTTTAAAGAAACCAATTGTCACATCTTTATCCCATGCTTGGCATGTTGTTGTTGTTGTTTTTGTTAAGTACCATCGAGTCAGTTCTGACCCATAACAACCCTGTATAGGGTTTCTGAGGAGCAGCTAGTGAGCTCGAACTGCCAACCTTGCAGTTCAAACTGACTTTGCAGTCTAGTACATTAACCCACAGCACCACACTAGAACTCCTGGCATGTAGTATGTGCTACATAAATGTTAGCTATTACTCTTATTGGCATCATGGTTAAGTACTCAGCTCAACTAGCTGAAAGGTTGGCTATTTGAACTCACCCAGTGATGCTGAGAGAGAAAAGGTCTGGTGATCTGCTTTTATAAAGATTATAGCCTAGGAAACCCTATGGGGGTACTTCTACTCTGTCATATATAGGGTCACTATGAGTCAGAATGGACTCAATGGGACACAGCAAGAACAATGACAACATTACTCTTATGACTGATGACTTGTGGATGATGGAGCCAGAGTGGGGAGGAGAGAGAACTTCTGGAAGAAGATGACAGCACCAACATGGAGGGAGGTGAGAGGCTCCCCTTATGAAGCTTGCTTGATACTCCTGGGAGATTCTGGGGACTATATTACCTCCTTAGTCTGCAGAGGCTTTGCCAGTGGCAGTTGCTGAAATGAGGAAAGCCTTCCCTACCTTCTTGGAGGGGAGGAGGGCATTTGGCAGGTTGAGAAGTACATTTCTGTTGTGGGATTCAAAGAATCATTAAGAGGAGACCGGCAGTGGAACAATATTTCAAACTAACTGGCCGTGTTCCCCTGCTCTCCTCTACGAGTCTTTCCCCCGTGGTACTTTCTTCCGTCAAGCTCAGCTATTCTAAGCTTATTTCCTAAGGGGTAGGGTAGCATGCTATGAAGAGAAAAAACAAGATCCACTTTTGGGTTTCAAAAGCATAAGCATAACCCTCAAGGGACCTGGAAAGACCTCGAAGAGATTAGGAGGTGATATGTAGCAAATCTTGCTCCTTCTATGGTCAGACTAAGATTCCCCATCCTGTGCTGGGGTTTGGGACTGAGAGGAAAATGGAGAGTAAGCAGGTGTGGGAGGCTTCCATGGAGCCAGGAAAGCATTCCAGTGGGTTCTTCATTCAGAAAAGAACCTGGGATTTAGTGTGAGGAGTTCAGGTTGCTATGAGCATGCAGCTGCGACACCTTCAGTATTCACTGCAGCAGGTGAGCCCAGACCACGCTCTTTTAGAGCAGCACCCAGCCACCAGTGACTGAGCTGGGGTTCGAGGGCCTCTGCAGCACCTTGTTGGGCTGGTGCAGACACTGTCAGATCTGTATTGCAGTCCTAGGTTCCCATTGCCCTGTCCTGCGTCTTCTCCCTTTATCTTTCACAAACATTACCCCCTCTTCTTCCCAATAAGCTTCTTACATTCCTAACTTCACTTCATTTTCTGCTTCCCAGGGGACCAGTGGATACTGTTGCTGTTTGCTGTTAAGTGCTATTGAGAGTTGGTTTCAACTTATAGTGATTCTGTATAGGGTTTCTGAGTCTGTAAAGCTTTGAGGGATCAGAAAGCCTCGTCTTTCTCCTATGGGCTCCTCTGATTCAAAGTCCAGAGCTTATCCTATGGATAGACCATATTCCCACCAATGAAGGTAGCTTCTGAGAAATGTGGCTCATTGAGGGACAGAAAATCTCCCAGGTAGGTTTGGGAAATCCAAGACAGAGGGAACATGTACTCCCTTTCCTGGACCGAACCCTGTAGAGGCAGCCAGACCCCAAAGAACATATAGCTTCTTGGTGTTTCTTGGCGCTTGAACATATAGATTCATGGAGTTTCTTTCAGCCTCATGTTATCTAGTATACAGAGGGATGCAGTTGTAATTGAGAGGACATCAGATCTGAGAATACCTTAGTGTCAGGAATGGGGTTTAGCCAACAGCAACCTGCATGAACAAATGACCAAAGACCATGAAGAAAGAAGAGCCATGAACGAAGTACATCTTTTGGACCCTGAGATACTGTCGTGAGGAGGTAGTAGTGGTAGAGGTGGCAGCAGAGGCCGCAACAATGAACTTCTTGGCCCATGGATCAAGTACAGCTGAGCACCTTTGGGCAGGAGCCTGGCTTGCAGAATGGGGTGTCCTTTGGACATGTATCCACAGAGCTAAAGGAGTTTGTAACCCTTGTCTGGGCAGGACAGGGGCCAAGGGGCTGCAGGACTGAGGGACTGAGAATGAGAAAAGCCTGACTGTGGTTTGGCTAAGAAGAGCTCCTGGTTGAAGAACAGCTGTATTCTGACTTATTTCTGATCCTAAATTGTACCCTATTAACTTCCAGAAGAAACCCCATAATTATTAGTATTGTCTGTGAGTTCTGTGTGGCCATTGCAATGGATTATGGTACCCAACAAAGAAGTAAAGTGCAGTGGGAGGGAAGGTTGGTGTCACAATAGGGTAAAGACGGCTGAAGGGTAGACACATGTTTGACCTCCACCTCATAGGAATCAGCCTTGAGCTGACATTGGTAATTCTCCTCCTTCCCACTTGTGAAGCTGGAGGAGGTCAGACATGGCCTCCACACCAGTTTTTCAATAATAATCAAGTTCTTGCTTTAAAAAAAATAAAGGAAGCTAAATTTCTTGTGCACCTGAGCATGTGGCTTGAGATTTGCACACAGTCCAGTTACACACGCTGCAGTGCAAGAGGCTGAACCTGAAAACAGGAGGGTTCTCAGGGCTAAGGGTACACCTCTCTCCTGTCTCTCATTAGGATCACAAGACCTCCTTCACAGTACACTCCACAGGTCCTTCCCAAGCAGCTCCCAGGGGCCGTGTTCCCTGTTGAACTATGGATCCATCATGGAAATGGCTGCTGCTGGAATGTTGGCTTATACCATGGCAGATTGTGAGCAGGAAAGCCAAAACTGAGACCTGCAGGAGACTCAAGGACACAGTAGCAGGACAGGGAGTCATGTGACTATCCAGAAATCAGAGAGAGTGGCAGGCTATCAGGAGCAGAGATGGGGGGCTGCAACTGAGGTGGGGAATGACTTTAGTAAATTTTGTCTGTTGGCCAGAGGAGAATAGAGGGAAGCCAACCAGTTATGAAAATGATGAGAAGCCTTGGCTATCTCCAAGCTTTCCATTGGCTCTGTGGTTTCTCCCACCACAGGCAGAAAACATCTGGGTGTAGAAGTGGAGGATGTATTTTCATCCCTTGAACCAGAAGTGCAGCTAGAGCCCTCAATTTATTGTGAAAGAGATGGAGTGAAAATGTGAAAGATGAATCAATGAACAAGTTGCCTTTCAATTTGCCCTTTACTTTATCACACAGACGTGGACTGACACAGTACCTGCAACAACAGGCTCAAACACATCGTTGGTTGTGAGGATGATGCAAGACAGGGCAATGTTTTGTTCTAAGTCACTGTGAGTTGGAGTCTACTGAATGGCAACTAACTATGACAATCTCCTTAAGTCCATATTTTAATTGCATCACATTTCTGTTTAAATAATTCCAATGCAAGCTTTTGTTTCAAGTATGAAAGTCCAGGTTTCCTCAGTTTGGCATTTAAGCCCTTAAGGGTCTGATCCCTGCCTTCTTTTCTACCACATTTGTTCTCCAACTCCTGTCAAGATGATCTATATGTCAGTCCTCAAAAGAGCCTTGCCCCTTCTTGATCCTTTGATTCTGATCAAGGCATTCTCCAACTGTTACCTCTCTCCATTGCCACCAAATCATTTGTCTCTTTTCTTCATAATCAGCTGGAGTTTCAGCTCCTCAAATTCTCACTTTTCAAATTCTCCCATCTCCTCCACAAAATCTCCAAGAGCAAGCTGCTTCCCTTCACTGATACTAAAGGAGCATCAAAGTTGTCATCCTTACCCCTCATCTCTGCTATTGTTGTTGCTAAGCACCATGGAGTTGGTTCCGACTCATAGTGACCCTTCACAGGGTTTCCGAGGCTGTAAATCTTTTCGCAAGCAGAACGCCTCATCTTTCTCCCGTGGAATTGCTGGTAGTTTCGAACTGCTGACCTTGAGGTTGGCAGACCAACTTGTAACCACTACGCTACCAGAGCTTCTTACCTCAATACATCTCCTTGCTTTGTCTGAAAAATTTAAAAAATGGAATAGTCAGCAAACATCAATCTTTGATTACCTTTGAAAACATCTGAATTTTGAATATCTAAGATTTTTAAAAATAGGAATTCACACCACAGGGATAGAGTAAAGTCACGTTCACAAGGAATTAGGGTGCATTTGGTAATTTTTCCTTGTCTCATTTATAGGCACTCCCAAATGGAGAGAGACTTTTTTTTCATTTATGTTTGCCATTTGTAACATGCAAAGGCATCTGTATAATTTCATTTTTATAAGCATCAGGATGTTTGTGGCTCGTTAGTCTCATTCAAGATGAGGTGCAGTACCACAGAATCATGTAAAAACAGTTTGTATGAATGGCGAGGGAGTTGTTTCAAAGATGTTCCTTTGAACCCACAACAAGGGAGGACAGGTATGACCAGATTTTATGCAAGACAGGGTGCAGAACTCTGGAACTGAAGGGGGCGCTAGAGAGCAAGCCTGAGCTCTGATTGCATACTTTCTATTTATCAAGTAGGTGGGATGTAAGAAACCTTAGCTCGTGTGTTTTAAGTGTGGTACTAAGTAAAAAAGGACAGTGATCTGCAGGAGATCTCTGCTTCCTACAGGGAAGAGATAACCATGTTGGGTGTTCATACGAAAGTCCCGAAGTTGCTGAAAAGGATGTTGCTTGGTGCAGTGGGAAGCATGTGGAATGTGGAGCTGGGCAGATCTAAGTTTAAAACCTGGTTCTGCTCTTACTGTGGTCTGTTTTGGAGCAAGTCATTTAACCTTTTAAACTGAGGATAATGATGTCTTTCACTGTGCTTAGCACACACGGTATCTGGTGATGAAAACAATGAAAGACGGAGCCTTTGGCAGCAATACTGGATTTTTTTAAAAGCCCCACCCCTAGCTCCACAAGTGATGCATGTTCGCTGAAGGAAAGGCCACATTGATGAGAGTCGCTGGGAAACTATGAGAGTCCATCTAGGCAGGGAGATGTTGGGCCTCTGGCTCTGACAAAACTTTATTTGCAAAGCAGAACCTTCTTACCATTCTGCCAAGAGGCGCGCTGGGTTCCTAGATAGAGTTGTCTAGTTCCTTGCCTATTACTGTGTTGTTTGTCAGCGTGGGGCTGAGGTAGCAGAATCCAGCGACAGCTTTCACCTCCCGATTGCCAGGAAAGGCAGCCACTTAACCTGCAGGTGCTCTGTAGTCAGAACTCAGGTAGCCTGCTCATGTTTGCCATGAGGGACATTGGGATCTTCAAAAAGAATCCACAGACTGAGGCGTTTTCAGTGCTGGTCAGCAAAGGCTACTTATAGTTTATCTAGGTGAGGAGGTAAAAAAACAAGACCAAGTAACATATATATATATAGTCTTGCATTTTAAATCGCTGAGTAGTTGCATTTTTATAGTATAACTAAACTAGAAAAGTTAGATTTGAGAAATCCATATTTTAAATTAGGAATGTTGATTTCTCTTTCAATTATAAAACTAGAATAGTTCCTATGGGGGAAATGGCCTTGAGGCATAATAAAAACACATTAAAAATGCAGCATACCTGGAAAATTAATCTAATTAAAATTAAAAATTGCAGTCTCCAATAAAGTATCAATGAAATTATTCAGTGTGGCTGGAATCAGTATTGCTAAATATGGATTCTGGAATATCAAATCATCCAATGTGTGACCTAATGAAAAGAGTGCAAATGTCTACCTTCTCTGGTCCCAAACATAGCCAGACTTACTCTTCATCTTATTGTCCCCTGGGCATGGAAAGTGATGTGTGAACTTCACCCCAGTATTCCAGCTGTCCTCCAGGGCTCTCCTCCCCTATTTCCAAACCATTCTCACATACATTAAATCTCTTTTAAGCTATAAGTTCTGGAACCCATGACCAGTCCTTGCTCTAATTTTCTTCACTCCTGCACATTTGGAGTTCGATCCTCATACTTGTATCTTACTTGTACTTCCAGTGTTGGCATGACTCCCTGGTGGGATTCTTGTTCTCCTGTGCAGTCAACAATAGGAACTCCCAGGGTAACCCTTTGGAACTCAATTCTCACCCTACCCCTGTGGGACTCCCATACTGGGTAAAAAGAAGCAATGCTGAAAAGAATAGAAGATTCCACCAAAGTTGGAAAATCTTCATTCATGACTCTGTGCACTGTGATCTCCTAAGATGGTAAGACTTGAGGTCAACCAGGGCTAGATTCGAGGGCAGCAGGATGGTTGAAGCCAGGACCAAGGTGGGAAGGAGCAAAACATGGGGGGTTGGGAAGAGATAACTTTTTTTTTTTTTTAACATACAATAGAACTTAATTTAATTTAAAACATTTTTTAAGGTTAATTTATTGTGGATTGAGAAAGTTTACAGGACAGATCATCAGTTTTACATTCAACAAATTGTACACCTTGCTTCATTACAGTAATTATAATCCCCTCCATGTAACCATCAGTTAACAGTATTTCTCTTTATTCAATTTGGTGGTGGTGGTGGTTATGTGCCATGGAGTTGGTTCCGACTCATACTGTACAGGGTTTCCAAGGCTGTAAATTTTTACGAGAGCAGAAAGCCTCATCTTTCTCCCGCGGAATAGCTGGTAGTTTTAAACTGTTGACCATGCGGTTCACAGCCCAATTCATAACCACTACATTATCAGAGCTCCTTTAGCCCTTTTTTTGTTTTTTAAACTCTCAGGTGTATATAATAATTTACACCACCAAAGGGCACATTCTGCAAATCTGCCTCCTGGCCACCATCTCTTAGTTCCTCTTTTCCCATGAATCTAGAGTTCTCAGCTGCTTCCTCTCTCCATGTTCCCATCTCTGCCTCCATCTTTGGTATTGCTGCTTTTCTGGATAATGTCTCTCATTCTGCTTGTGCTCTTCTCCCTTGATGGTCCTAGGGTCCTCTGTTTCTGTAATGTAAGATTAATTACTCCCCTGTTCTTGTTACAAAACTTCTACTTTTATGATTGTGACTGTTGCAATTAGTCATGATAACAATTACTCATTATTGAATCATAAGAATTTTATCCCCATCTCTTTTCACCAGACTCATCTAGACAAGATGAAAACTATTCAGTGGAGACTCTTTCTTCCTCCACATAACTATTAAACTAAATTCCCCCTTGAAACCTTGTAAGCCAGTTACTTCGTGGCTTTATTATCCCCTCATTTTAGGTAGCCAATGTCTAAGTTGCCCATTGCTATCTGCTCTGTGTACAGAGAGGATAGCATCAACAGTTGATGTGAAGACTCCTTCCCTAGCTGTTGGTATTTAGAGTTACTACCTCCATGAGTATAGTCAAGTTCATCCAATTGTAGCAGTTTACCCTTGTTTCTTTTATCAAAAATGATTCTTTTTTTTTCTTTGTCTAGTCATGTTCTGATTATCAAGGCTAGGTCACATGGGAACTATATGCAACTTTGGATGTTCTTGTGTGCCTCCTTTCAGCTGGATTTTTCACTCTCAGCTCTAGCCCTCTGTGACTATGTCCTTGTCCATGGAATTAGGTGTCCCCAGGTCTCACCACACTTTGGACCAACCAGCCCCACCTCTTCTCTCTCTCAACTCTAGGTCAATGGGAGTCTGTGAAACATGGTTGAACCCAGCCCTTTTATTTATTGCTGCTTTTCCCCTTACTCCACTCACTGGTAGACTAACATGGTTGCCAGCAAGCTTACATGACTGCTCATGTGTTCCCTTTGAGTTTCAGTCTTAGAGGGGGGTTTGTCATGAAGGAACTTGATTGCTTGCCTTGATGGTTTCCTGGCAAACAACTTGCTTATTCATTTTTTAAAATGTTTTATTGTGAATTATATGATAGTTTACATGGGAGAACATTAATTTTACATTCATCCTATCATATATCATTTCATTGCCATGGTTACAATCCCCTCCATGCATCATCAACCAACCAAAGGGTATACCCTGCAAGCCTGACCCCCTTGTCATCAGTACACAGCCCCTCTTCCTGTCTAGGTCTAAAGTCCCCAGCTGCTCCATCTCTCCACATCATCATCTGTGCCTCCATCTCTGGCATCACTCCTTCTCTGGGTAGGGTCCCGCTCTCTGCTCTTCTTCCTTGATGGTCCCAGGGACCTCTGCTCTTAGACTGCAAAGTTAATCACTCCCCTCCTTGATATAAAATGTCTATCTTTACATTTCCAACCCTCACAAACAGTCCTGATAACAGTTATTCACTATTGTATCACAAGAGACCTATCCACATTTCCTTTCATCAGCCCAGCCTAGACAGATTGGATACCATTCAGTGGACATTCTACCTTCCTCCACTCCCTCTGGATCTAGATTCCCTCTTGAAAGCTTGTAAGCTAGTTACTTCTTGCCTTTGAAGCCCCCCCCCGCACCCCATTTTAGGTAGCCAATGTTGAAGTTGCCCATCCCTGTCCTTTCTGTGTATGGAGGGGGTGGGAAAGATCCTTGCTGTAAATATTTGTTTCCTCTTTTGAGCTACTGCATCCATAGGTGTAGGTCAAGTTCATCAAATTATATCAGATTACTCTTTTTTTTCCCCTCTTCTTTCTTCTTCTAGTTGAGCTCTGATCATCCAGTCATTGAAGCCAGGTCAAGTGGGTATTATCTGCAAGTGTGGGTGTTCTTGTGCATATGCCCTCTCTTCTTATCAGCTGGATGCTTCACTCTCCACTCTAGTCCTCTGTGGCTGTGTCACTGACTCTGGGCCCAAGAGTCCCCAGTTCTTGCCACACTGCTGGCCAACCAGGTCTCCACCAGGGTTTACAGGAGTCTATTGAACATTGTAGAGCTTAGCTTGCAGCTTCATTGCTGTTTTTCCCTCACTTCCTCTTATCAGTGATGAATGTGTTCCCCAATCAGAGTGTGTATTCTCATTGAGTCTTAGTCTTGGAAGGGGGTTTGCTCTGATGGGACCTGACAACTTGCCTTGATGTCTCCAAGGTAAGCAACTTGCTTGTTCTTGTACTAATCAGTCAGTCTGTTTATATTGTTTTGTATATTTCCTGTTGTATCTTCTGTTGTTCTAGCCACTCCAGGCTGGTCTGCTTGTTCTTTCAAGTGGAAATTTCCCTCTTCTGAAGATTCTGGATGCTGTTCAGAATTTCACCTATGGTCTTATGTAATGCAGAGGCCCCTCAAGAAGCCTCCTTCACTGGGCATGTTGTACCCCATTTTAGGTATTCCAATCAGTTATAGGCAGAAGATGGACTTGAAAGCTTTTTATGGTGATATTTCTGTCTATTTCTTTCTCTCCCCTTCAAGTATCTATTTTATAATGCTAATCCGGGAAAATCAAGATTCATAAGACAGCCAAGCATCTTAACATTATTTCCTCCCTTTTCCCCATTCCAACCATGTCTTAATCCCTGTGTCCCAGAGCCCTGTTTTCCAAGCTTATGCATACATCATTATTTACCTCTGTTCCACTTAACCCATGAAAACCTGCCTAATTATATTCCCATCCACTTTGTTCTTCAATTTCTCTCCCCTTTCTTGTATATTGGCCCCCTCCCTAGCACCCAAACTAACCTGTGTCTATTCTCTGCCCTGTGCTCCACCTTCCCCTCCCTCCACTCACCCCACCCCCACATCCCAGTAGCAAGCAAAGAATCCCCCCTCCCTTTAGTATGGGTTCTTTTTCTTAGTATTTCACAGGAGTGGTCCTATGCAGTATTTCTCCTTTTGTGACTGACTGATTTCAC
>NW_006408546.1:11559865-11585432 GCF_000296735.1 Chrysochloris asiatica | reverse complement strand
TTTTCTAACCTTTCTGAACTTTGTCCTTGGGTAAATGCTGCCTTTTAAATTTCAAATGGTTGCTTATTCTAAGGTGTGTGTAGCATACCTCTGTTATTGTTCCCCTTGCTGTTGTTAGATGCCATTGAGTGGGCATCTAACATAGTGACCCTATGCACACTAGAAGGAAACATTTGTTATGTTTGACTCCATTGTTGCAGTCACAGTGTCAGTCTGTCATGTTGGAGGTCTTTCTCTTTTTTGCTAAATCTCCACCAACTACGATGTCTTCTCCAGGGACTGGTCCCTCCTGACAACTTGTCCAAAGTATGTAAAACAAGTCTCACCATCTTTGCTTCCAAAGAACATTCTGACTGTACTTTTTCCATGACAATTTGTTTGTTCTTCTGGCAGTATATCCTTTGCCAAAACTATAATCAAATGCATCAGTTTTTCTCAGTTCTTCTTTTTTCATTGTCCACGCACATGTGAGACACCATGACTTTGGTCATGTGCACCTTGCTCTTCAAAGTGACATCTTGTTCTTTAACACTTTAAAGAGGTCTTTTGTAGCAGAACAAGGCAATACATTATTTTATTTCTTGACTACTGAACTTTGATTGTGGATTCAAGTAAGATGAGATCCTTGATAATTTAAATATTGTCTCCCTTTTTCATGATGTTGCTTGTTGGTCCATTTGCAAGGCTTTTTGTTTGCTTTATATTGAGGTGTACTCAGTTTTTGAGACTCTATTCCTTCATCTTCATCAGCAAATGCCTCAAATCCTCTTCACTTTTAGCAAACAAAGTGGTGTTATCTGCCTATCACAAGTTGTTAATCAGCCTTTCTCCAATCCTGATGCCATGTTCTTCTCCATAGAGTCCAGTTTCTCATATTATTTGCTCAACATACAGATTGAATAAATATAATGAAAGGTTACAACCCTGATGCACAACTTTCCTGATATTAAATCACGAAGTATCCCCTTGTTCTGCTCAAACAACTGCCTCTATGTACAGGTTCTGCATGAGCACAATGAAGTGTTATAGAATTTCCATTCTTTGTAATGTTTTCCATAGATTATTATGATTCATAAAATCAAAAGTTTTTGCGTAGTAAGCAAAACATAAGTAGACATCTTTCTGATATTCTCTACTTTCAGCAAGGATATCCCTGTTTCCATGTCCTCTTTGGAATCCAGCTTGAATTTCTGGAAGCTACCTGTTGAAATTGCTGCAATCGTTTTGAATTACCTTCAGCAAAAATTATACTTGCATGTGATATTAATGATATTATTGGATAATTTCTGCATTCTATAGAGTCCTATATGGATAGATATAGAGTCCTGGTGTGATGCCATAGGATAAGCACTGGACTGCAAGGTCGGTTTGAACTGCAAGGTTGGCGGTTCAAACTTACCAGCTGTTCCTCAGAAATCCTACACAGGGTTGTTATGAGTCAGACCTAACTAGACAGCACTTAACAATAACAACAACAATAGGGTCCTCATATAGACCTGTTATTTGGCTAAAAGTTGAGCTGTGAATGAGAGTAGTTCCAAGCCTGAAGGATGATTAAAAGCCATAGTCTCAGGGGTTCCGCCATTCTCTATCCAACCAGTAAGCCTGCTCTTTTTTTACCTGTATCAGACTAGTAGTGCTAGCCAGGTACCATCTAGTTCTTCAAGTCTCAGGATCATAGAGACTGATATTTAAGTGATCCATTAGTCCACTGGAATAATTGTTTCTACGTGACTTCGATTTTAATCACTCTTCTTTCTTCCAGACAGGGAGACATCAGTAGTGGCACCTTAGATGGTTGCTTTTAAGACTCCAGTCACTTCTCACCACAATAGGATGTAGAACATTGGCTTTGCGGAGTATGCTTTGCCAGCTCACCTTTGGCCCCTTGAGACTATGGTCCTGAGATGTATGGCCAGCAATACATCCCCTCAAGGTGTTTGTGTATATCTAAGAAGACGTTTATAACTTTGCCCCGTGTATGCTCCACTACATTAATGGATAGATTTGCAGCAAAGGTAAATAAATACCCACGTACACCTATCCTCTGTCAAACCTATATGTATTTAGGTATGTTCACATCCTTCCTTCCACACCTATTTAGCCTGCATGTCTAGCCACACATCTACTCATAGATCACTGTTAATGCAGGATTATGTATGTAAGAGTATTTTCTTCTGTTGCCTTTAACTCTTGGTTTCTTCCTAGTGTCATCCTCTGCCTCCTACCTGAAGTATTATTCCTAAGAAATGAAGCAGGTCCATGACTGATTGAAATTGTGGTTGAAAGGATTGAGTTGTTAGGGTGCAGATGTATGGAAACAGAAAGAAGGAAAAGAAAGATGAAAGAAACTAAAGGAGAAATTTTATTTTAATTGTTCCAAAGTAAGATTTGCAGCCTAAGTCATTGGAGAAAAATTAATTAATTTTAAAAAATAACACCTTAAATTCTACTTTCTGCTTCAGCTTTTCTTATATTCTATCTAAGATTTTAGAAAGAGGAATCTAAACTTTCTATATGCATTTCCTTGTTTCCCATATGCTCATCAACCAGTTGCAATGTGTCTTTTTTCCCTCTCTTGGCTGGAAACCACTTTTTAAATTTTCTCCAGGATATTAAACATAATGGACCTTGTGGATCTTTATCTTACTTCACCTGCAACTTGTGATGGATGATGTTGACCGTACTTTTGTTTCCAACTTCTATGATATATCAAATTTCTCTTCATCTTCCTCCTTTTGTGGTGGTCCCTTTTCATTCTCCCTTATAAACAACTATTCTAACTGTGCTAGCTGCAAGACCAGATGTTCAAACTCACTAGCCACTCTTGGAAACCCAATACAGAGTTGTTATGAGTGAGAACCGACTCGATGACACTTAACAATACTGTTTGGCTATTAAAAGTTGGTGTACTCAGGATTCCCTTTTGACTCTTCTCTCCCTTATCCCTATTCATCTCACCCATGTCTACAACTTTCACTACCACATATGGACGATATATCCAACCTCAATCTCTTTTCTGAGCTCTGAGTCACTGCTCTTCTCTCATAGACATGCCCTAAGCCTCACAAAATCTAATCTTCCCTCATGTATTGGCTTTCTCATGCTTAGGACACAAAAAGCTAATTTCTGTACCTGGCAGAGAGAAGAGAAAAGAGAGCAGGATGATGAACATGGATATTGGACACTTAGAATTGGATTCATGCAGATTTCAGAGAAAAGCCACGCTACTGAAATGGGTGTAAAGATCCTAGTGTTTCCATTAATATCCGTTCTCAGTAATGAAGACTGGCATAGTGAAAAGGGGAGCCTGGGCTAAGGGGTCAGCAGTTACTTTTGGAGACCCTCAAGTCTCTCAAGAAAAATAACAAAAGCAAATAGGCAAGCTTTGAATGCAAATAGATATATGCATAAGTGTTCTTTAAACACTTTTAGGTCTAAAATCCTAAAAGTGCTTTGTATAACAAACTCTTACTCACCATATAAAAAAACCCTTTATTTAAATGACAATTTAAATGAAATTATACTAGTATAATACCAAAAAGATAGTCTGAAATGAATTCCTGAAGAATTAAGAGTGGAAAGAACATGGGACTGGGTGTCAGGCAAAAATCTTATTGTGAAGGTCCCCATCTCATTTATTTTTAGCTGACTTCCAAAGATTCTAATGGTTTTCATTATTTGATTCTCGGAGGATAAATAAGAGTCAAATAAGCTAGAGTATGTGACAGTTTCTAAGCAATATTTTGAGTGACTAGCATTGACTGGAAGGATCCTGGGTGGTGTAGGGGTGAAGCGCTCAGCTGCTAGCTGGAAGATTGGTGGTTCAAACCCACCAATCACTCCCTGGCAGAAAGCTGTGGCAGTTTGCTTCTGCAAAGATTACTGTTTATAGGACAGATTACTGTTCTGTAGGATCTCTGTGAGTCAGAATCAACTTGACGGTAACAGGTTTGATTTTTGTTTGCTTGTTTAGCCTGAGCTAACTCAAACACTGGTAGCATTGCTTGAAAATCTTTTTATTTCTGTAAAAATAAATAAAATTATCTTCACATACTCTGCTGATAATCTCTAAAAACCATCCATGCTGTTGTGGTTTGGAGTCAAATAAAACATGAAGGAGAGTTGCTTTAAATCTATCTCTGTCTGCATTTTTATATCATAAAAGTTCCCTGCACAATTCCCTAATTCTCTGTGCTCCCGCATGGAACCAGCCCAGGTAGGAAAAGGCTGGATGGCAAGAGGAACCTTTTCCATAAATGGGAAGCTTAACAGGCAATGGGGAGGCTTTGGTTATCTCTACAGTGTTAGGATGGAAGTGAGAAGCTATTTGCTCCAAATGTGTTTAATTCCATTTAATTGTATATCAGTGCTCTGTAGAGTAGTGCAAATAGTTAAGTGCTAAACTGGTGGTTCGAGTCTACCCAGAGATGAGTCAAAAGAAGACCTGGTGATCTATTTCCAAAAATAAAAAAATAAAAATCAGCATTGAAAAATCTGTGGATCACATTTAAGAAGATATCAAATGTTCTTTGGAGAACAGGATTCAGTCCACTTAAGAATTAGCAGCAACTGTCTAATAAATTCTAGGATTTAAAGTAACAGAAAGTTGGGAACAGAGTTAAAAAGAACTGATGTGCTTTAGCTATTTTGCCAATATGGCTTCAGAAGTGAGAAGTTTAATAAGCATGAGAAGTGGATTTGATGAGAAGAAGATGCGCAGGAGAGAGACCATCACGGGGGATTCTTATGCTAGCTGAACTCCAAGTATACTTTATTTCCTCTTATTAGCAGAAGTGGAGTAAATTTGTCATGTAAAGGAGTGAATATAAAGCCCTTTCTACAAAGAAGGTAGCCTGAAATTGGAAGGGGAACAGGGCTCAGCTGACCCTCAATGTTAGCTCCAGTTTGGTAGAGGTGTTGTCTTGTTTGAAACAGCAGAATCTAAATTCAGAGGACCACTAAAAGCTTTAAAATACCTGGAACTAAACACGAGAGATGGGAGTGTGGTGGCTGTCTAGGATAAACACTGGACTGCAAACCACGAGGTCGGTGGTTTGAGCCCACCATCTGCTCCCTGGGAGAACAATGAGGTTTTTCCTGCAAAGATTTATAGATTTGAAAACTATATGTTGTTGTTAAGTGCCACTAAGTCATCTCAGACTTATAGCAACTCTGTATAGCGTTTTTGTGGAGCAACTGGTGGGTTTGAATCATCAACCTCAACAGTCCAGTGCTTATCCTACAGCATTACACCAGGTCTCCTATGCAGGGTCACTATGAGTCAAGACTGATTCAACAGCACTTAGCAACAACAAGCGTGAAAGTTACAAGTTACCTCTTCATGTGAAGCCATCAATTCCCCCCGACACCGGGTGACCTCTGCATCTGGAATCTGGCTTCTACAAGATGGCCTGGATTAATAGTTGTTTTAAAATTTTTTGCCTCCTGTCTTCAAACTTTCTACTTTTACCTTAGGTTTCCAGTATAGACATTTAACAAAAGGGTCCCACCTCTAAGTATTTTTTCTGAAGTGAAGAATTGCATGATTACTTTGGTTACTTGTCTGCTTGTTTCTTTGAGTTCACATTTGAAGGTTATTGAAACATTTAAGCATCTTAATTCTATCATCTGATTATCACTTATCACACCTAGCTTTGTGCAATCAACTAATGTAATAAATATGCCCACGTCTGTCTTCATAAGAGTCATTTGGTGGAAAACTGATATCAAGCACAGTGGAGGACCCTTATGGCTGATCTGTGAAGTCCTTCCTCCATGGTGAAATGGATTTGTCTTTGGGATGGTTTCTACCCACATGCTATTATCCAGCCCTCACTTCTTCATATGTTCTACAAGTTTAGTTGTTGTTGTTAGCTGCCATTTAACTGACTCCTGATGCCTGACGACTCCATGAACAATGGACTCAGAGTATTGTGATCTATAGAGAGAGTTTTCATTGACTGATTTTCTGAAGTAGATCACTAGGCCATTCTTCCTAATCTATCTTAGTTTGGAAGCTCTGTTGAAACCAGTTTAGCATCATAACAACACACGTCTCCTCTGACATATGGGTAGTTGCTGTGCTTTAAGTGTATTGGCTGGAAACTGAATTTGCATGGAAGGTGAGAATTCTACCACTGAACCCAACCACCACTGCCCTATGAGTTTAGTTAGGGTGTCCTTTTCAGAGTTCCTGAAGAAAGCAAGGTATATTGCATTTATTTTATTTCCCTGAGTCTAGTGACCCCATCAAAATAGGAATTGTTTGTTGAATTTCAGTTACTTTTGATGTTCCTGCTGAGCTGACTAGTGACCATTGCCTAAATAATAATTCTTGAGAGGTGTAATCATTAAATTCACCAGGCTTTTTTTTTTTTTTTTTTTTTAAGAATCCACCTTTCTCTTTGTTGTTGTTAAGTGCCGTCGAGTCAGTTCCGACCCATAGCGACCCTGTACAGGGTTTCCGAGGGTGTAAATCTTTACGGGAGTAGAAAGCCTTATCTTTCTCCCGCGGAGCGGCTGGTAGTTTCGAACCGCTGACCTTAAGGTTCGCAGCCCGAGTCGTAACTACTACGCTACCAGAGCTCCTTAGAACTATCATAATGCCCTATCCTTCTGTTGTTTTTTTTTTTGTTTTTTTTTCTTTTCTTTCATTTTACTTTTCAATGATCATTGAGCACTAGATAAGTTCTGGACAGTTTGTAGACTGTGATAGTTTTATGTGTCAGCTTGGCTAGGTGAAGCACTAGTTCAGATGTTGCTATGAAGATATTTAAATATGGCTAACATTTACATTCGGGAGTCCTGGTGTGACACTGTGGGCTAATGCATCAGACTACAAAGTCATTTGAACCTCAAGGTCGGTGGTTCAAGCTCACAAAAGGCTCCTAGGAAACCCTATTCAGGGTTGCTATGTGTCGGAATTGACTCAACAGCACTTAACAACAACAACAACATTTACATTCAGTTGACTTTACATAAAGTAGTTTATGGTCCATAATAGACATTATCAAATCAGCTGAAGACCTTATGAGAAAAAAATACTGATGTTTCCTGAGGGATAAGGATTCTTCTCAAAGACTGTTACACAGATATCCTGTTGGAGTCTTCAGCCTACCTGGCTTATGGATTTGGGACTTAAGACAGCCAGAGGTTTCAACCTGCTGTTTGACCTATGGAGTCTGAACATATTAGCTGTACACATGTATCTCCTATTGGTTCTATTTCTTTGAACTAACTCACAACAAATACATTTACCTTATCTCTAATCTTCCAATCAAAACTAAGAAAAACGTATTAAATCCTCTACCACTTCTCCCTAATTTAAGGAAACAGAGACTCAAATTGGTTCTCCCCTACTCAAAAAGCTGAGTTGTAGCAGGGTTTGAACCTGGCACTGTCAGGTTACAAATCAACACCATGATGCCTTTTTTCCTCTATGTTAACTTAGACTTGAGGACAGTTTCAGGATCTCATCTGCCTGTTCTTTCAGGGTCTTTGGGGTATGATTTATCTGCTGGACATCTGAACTCATTTATTAGAGGTAACTGCTACCTGGAGATTCCTTTTTCTGTTTGTGACTTTAACCCTCTTGACCATTAAGATAAGCTGCTCTGGCATTGAAGCTACTGAATATTCATTTAGCTTCCCAAATAGGAGATATCCACAGAGCCTGAGGCTAAGACTGCAGCGGAGACTGTGTTTCTATAGGCTCCCGCCTTATGATGCTCTGATAACGTGATGAGGTCCAGCAGTCTTCCCTTCAGACACCTGGCTATCTAAGGCAGATTTTTTTTTTTTTTTTTCCCTCCTTCCATGGGGAAGACTATGTCAAGAGCAACCAAAGCTTAGTTGTAGCCCCACAAGGGCTTTTTCTCTGAGTCAGTGACTAAAATGATTCACAGTTCTCTCTCTCTCTCTAATTGAATTAAACCCAGTTTCAAATTCCTTTGCTGTTTCCAGTGTCACAAGCATATTTTACTGCTGGGAGGACAGATGCCTGCTCAAGTGTCTGATGAAGACACTTAAGCTTTATTGTTATTTGACATTCATTAGGGAACCATATTCCTTAGGCAAACACAAGAAATTTCTTTATATAAGAGGTATTAAAGGACTAATGATGGGTCATAGGCCAGATGGTATGAAAACAAGATGAACTGAGCCCTCCAGCTATACCAGCTTGGTCCTGCACTTTCATGGAGAACTTTGAGGGGTGTGGAAGAGAAAGGAACAGAGGTGGTTCTAGCATAAGAGTGAGGATGTCTCTGTATAAACATGGGGCCACAGCCTTATGAAGACTGCTGCTGTGCTACCCAATGCCATTCAGATGAGGTTCTGAAGAAATGCTGATTGAATTATGTTAACATTCTCTCCAGGAGAAGGGAACTGATATTCACTGAATACCGATTATATACCGTGATCTGTATGTCAACAAACTCATGATCACACTGAAGATGAATGTGTTCTAGGCTTACAGGGCTCTGGTAGTGTAGTGGTTGCAAGTCGGGCTGCCAACCTCAAGGTCAGCAGTTCAAAACTACCAGCGGTTCTGCAGGAGAAAGATGAGGCGTTCTACTCCTGTAAAGATTTACAGCCTCGGAAACCCTGTGCAGGGTTATGAGTTGGAACCAACTCCACGGTACTTAACAACAACAACAGGCTTACAGGGCAGGAAAAAGAGTCCAAGAGAAAATAACATTACCAAGGACCCACAGCTAGTAAAAAGTACTGTCAGGTTTTGAACCCAAGTCTATTTGAACCTCAAGTCCACATTCATTTCCCCACACCTCTAGAATCTAAATTAGGTACTCATTTTCTCTCCAAAAAAGGTGCAGAATGTGGAAAGAACACAAAGAAAACAAACCAGTAATCCATGAATACAGGGATGGGGAATAGAATCTAAGGTACTTCTCACTTTGCTATAGGAACCTTGAGACTCTTCCTGTTTCCAAACTGAATCTTACGTGGTCAATGAGGGCAAATGAAAATGTGAGAAGACAGAGATAAGGAAATGTGTCTTTAAGCACTGTTTCATTCAGCATCCAGTGAGTAGTAATTCCATGGTTTCCAATTAGATGAAAGCAAAAAGCAATGAGTTTGACTTGTCACAAGATTTTTAAAAATTGGGTGTGTGGACTGAGAAATTTACAGTGAGGATTCCTTTCTGATTAAATGTTGCTGGTTCCTTTAGTCACATCTCCTCAGAAAGTTTATCTTGCTACCTCAAATGAGGTCATGGAATTTTGCAATTGTAAGAAGAAAATACCTATTTCTCAGGTGAAAGAAGCTAACTTTGGGGGAATTTAACTTGAAGGTGAGGACTTGTCTGTGAGATGTTGCTAAATATGTTCACACAGAAATGCTAACATTGTCTGCAACAACTCAGGCATCTTTTAAAACCATCTCTGCTCCATGGCTGCTGCCAATTTATTCCGTTTAGCTGAATTTCTTTTCCTTTCTCCACTTACCATCCTCTATACCTTCATCCCAGATTTACTGTATTCCCTTTTATGAAAGGAATCTACCTCATGTTCAGAAATTTATCTCAAGTTGTTAGGGTCTTTCTCCTTCCATACTTGGGAAGAAGTAAAGGAAAATTCTCTCTCTGGATCCTTTCTCAAAGAAGGTTGTTGTAACCCTCCTAAGAGACTCTATTTAGTGGGTATGTCTTGACCAGATTTTTTTTACAAGGGAGTTTTACATTGATGCCAGTGAGAGTATCCTGTGTTTTGGGGTGCAGGTCTCATAAAATCTGTGAATCACCTGATGCTCTCTGTCCATAAAGCCATGCTGTCAAATTAAGGAAATAAGCAAAGCAGATGTGAGTGAACCCACAACCCCAGCATGGTTTCATTTTAATGCTAACTGTCCTATTTGGAGCAAGAGTAATTAGAAAATCAGCAGCAAGTTAGGGGAAAAAAATTGCTGAGCTTTATAATTACTTGGGGTAGAGAGAGAATTCAGGATCCATTTACTGAAAGTCTCATTAAATTCCCCATTAGGAGAGTCAAGCTGCAGCAGTCAGAGCTTGCGTGGAAGGGAAGGGGCCTTGGTGGGTGCCAGGGTTTGTCCTGTAGTCACCTTCACCTTGTCATCAGCAGCTAGAGGCTCTTTCTGCTTTTTCTATGTCTTGTTAATGGTAAGACCAGACCTCCATGTCTTGCCAGGCCAACCACAGAGGAGAAGTTTGCAAGAAGGCATTCTCTTTTCCTTTTCCCTCTTCTGTTCATCCCTTCTCCTTCTATCCTTATTGGTTGTTTCTCAGAATTCCTCATTAATAGACTGACTCATTTCTCTCTCTTATTTTTATCCTTTGTACTGGTGTCTGGGTTTATGTACATGTTTCCTGGCTTTGGACAGCTATATTTCTGTATCTGTAGCTCTCATATAGCCCCTCCTCAGTACCCTGGATACACAATGAACTTAACACATATGTCTCTTCAGAAAACAACCAAATGGAGACTTGATATAGGCAATAGCTCTGTGTTAGATGCTGTGGGGGATCAAAGACAAGCCAAATAAGCCTCCAGCCCTATCAACAACTCCCAGATTAGTGAGGAAGACTGACAATCATATTTAATACTCATTCATGGAAGATGTGAATTTTCATCATAACAGAGGGACAAATATACAGAATGAGAGGGATTTAGGAAGATTTTGAAGATAATTTAGGATTTGAGCTGGGCTTGGAGGATACAAAGGCTTTATCAGAAAAAGGCAGACAAACAGATACCACTTAAGAATTGGAAATTACTCATGCAAAGGACTGGAGTCTGGGACCACCAGAGCATGTACAGAAAATAACAAGTGGGCTGCAGTGGTAGGAGGGTGGAGTAAGTCATGAGGACTTGAGTCCTAGACCTAAGCAGGAAAAGTAGATGAGGTAGGACATTAAGAACTTGGAGCATAGAACCTATATGCTCATGCAGTAAAAAGCCTGGAAGAGAGATTAATGGCTACAGATACCTTCAGGACTATCTTCCCAGAGAGAAGCCTAGAGCATCCTGCAAGCAATCAAAGATCTTTGAGGACAAGTCAAGTAAATGAACCAGAAGGTGAACTCAAGATCCTGGGATGCATCTCTGTGTCTGCTGCCCCTTGACTTTGTCCATTCCCTGGAAAGGTCTTTCCATTCAGTTTTTCCCTAAGCTATGGTTTCACATTGGGGGTCACTTAGGACAGAAGTTTATGTTCCATCATCTGTTCTCTAACCAGGCACCATCCAGTTCTCACAAGCATATAGTCTGACTGCTTGCCCTTCTGATGGGGTTTCCCACCCTTTTAGCCCTTTCTTGAACCCCTTTTCTGGTTGGCAACTAAATTTGACCCTGTTTGTTCCCCACTTACCTGTCTCATTGGCTTCCCTTCTCCTTTGCTTAGTCTTCCTTCACTCTGTAACTTCCTTTCCCATGTATTTTGTCCAAGGGCTACCTAACTCATCCTCAGTCCTGAGTCCTATGGCTCTTTAAAGACCCTACCTTACTAGCATACTGAGCAAATAATCCAAGAAGCTGGATTATATGAAGAAGAAAGTGACATCAAGATTAGAAGGAGACTCATTAACAACCGAAAATATGCAGGAGACACAATCTCCCTTGCTGGAAGCAGAGTACTTGAAATACATACTGATGAAGATCAAAGACTACAGCTTTCAGTATGGGTTATCCTCAATGTAAAGAAAACAAAATTCCTCACAACAGTGCCAATAAATAACATTATGACTAGTGGAGAGAAGTTGTCAAGCACTTCATTTGCTTGGATTCATAAGCAACACTTATGGAAACAGCAAACAAAAAATCAAATAAAGTATTGTATTAGGCAAATCTGCTGCAAAATACCTCTTAAAAGAAAAAAAAAAAAATATCAATTTGAGAACTAAGGTGACCTGACACAAGCCATGGTATTTTCAGTCACCTCACATGCATGTGAAAGTTGGACAATGAATAAAGGAGACAATAGAAGAATAAATGTACTTGAATTATGATATTGGGAAGAATACTAAAAATACCATGAACTGCCAGAAGAACAAACCAGTCTGTCTTGGAAAAAGTTCAGCCAAAATGCTCCTTGTTGTTGCTGTTAGGTGCCTTCCAGTCGGTTCCTCATAGTGACCCTGTGCACAACAGAATGAAACAGGCCTACGCCCTCCTCACAACTGTTGTTACATTTCAGCCCACTGCTGCTTCCACTGTGTCAGTCCATTTTGTTGGGAATCTTCCTCTATTTTTTGCCAACCCTCCACCTTACCAAGTATGATATGCCTCTCTAGGAGCCTGTCTCTCCTGATGTTGTTGCTGTTGTTAAGTGCCATCAGGTCAGTTCCAACTCATAGCAACCCTATATAGGGTTTCCAAAGAGGAGCTCATGGGTTTGAACAGCCAATCTTGGAGTTAGTATTCCAGTGTTTATCCTATAATTGCACACCAGAAGTCTGGTCCTTATTGGTATATGTTCCAAATATGATATGAGAGCTGAAATTTCACCATTCTGGGTTCCAAGGAACACTAGGACTCTTTGTCTACCAACACAGATTTGTTTGTTTTTCTGGCTGTCATTGATACTTTTTATATTTTCTCCAACACCATAAATCAAATACATCAATTCTTCTATTGTCTGCCTTATTCATTGTCCAACTTTCCTATGTATATTTTTTGTTATTTAGTGCCCTTGACCACCACTTGTCTGTCAGCTTGTCTTGCTGTGGTGGCTTGTGTGTTGCTGTGATGTTGGAAGCCATACCACTGGTATTTTGAATACCAGCAGGGTCACCATGGTAGACAGGTTTAGCTAAATTTACAGACTAAGACACACTAGGAAGAAGGAGAGATGGTTTACTTCCAAATATTTAGCCACTACAAAACTTATGAATAGCATTGGAACACTGTCAGCACCAGAATATTGAATACTGAATAATTATGAATTGCACCAGAATATTGTCAAACATAGTGCTGGAAAATGAGCACCTCAGGTTGGAAGGCACTCAAAATATGACTAGGGAAGACCTGCCTCTTCAAAGTATAGTTAACTGTGAGGATGAGACTAGAGTAAAGCTTTAAGGACCTACAGTTGATGATGGGGCATAACTCAAAATGAGGAGAAACAGCTGCAAACAACCATTAATGTTTATAACATAGAATGTATAAAATATGGTTTAGGAAAATTGGAAGTTGTGAAAAATGAAACGAAATGTATAAACATCAATATCCTAGACAACTATACACATGGACCTCACCAGATGGAATATAAATGCATCAAATTGATTATATCTGTGGAAAGAGATGGTGGAAAGCTCCGTATCATCACCCAAAACAAGGCTAAGGCTAGATTGTGGAACAGACCATCAGTTGCCTGTATGCAGGTTCAGGCTGAAGTTGAAGAAAATGAAAACAAGTTCATGAGAGACAAATTATGATGTTGAACATATCTCACCTGAATTTAGAGATCATCTCAAGAACAGATATGATGCAGTAGACACTAATGACTGAAGACCAGAAGAGTTCTGGATGACATCAATAAAATCATACAAGCATAAAGCAAAAGGTCATTAAGAAGACAATAAAGAAGGAAAAAACCAAAATGAATGTCAGAAGAGACTCTAAAACTTGTTCTCCAACATAGAGATGCTAAAACAAATGGGAGAAATGAGGAAGTAAAAGAATAAATAGAAAATTTCAAAAGGCAGCTTGATAAGACAAGGTAAAATATTATAATGAAATTTGTCAAGACCTGGAATTAGAAATCAATAAGGAAGAACACTCTCGGTATTTTTCAAGCTAACAAACTGAAGAAAAAATTCATACCTCAAATTGAAACAGTAATGGTTTCTGTGGACAAAATATTGAATGATGCAGAAAGCATCAAAAGAAGGTGGAAGGAAGTTTGCACTGTGGTCCCGTGGATCTGTGTGTTGCTTCAGCAGTGTTTGGACAGAACAGATCTGGGGACTCTCCCACCTGCAGCCTTGGACCACCTCTAACAACTTCTTTAGGTGTAATCTCTTCTCTGGGACCAACTCTTGACCATTCCCTGTTACAAGGACCAGCTAAACACCATTTTTTTTTGCATGTATGATCAACTCCAAATCTTCAACCAACCATGAGCTCTCAGATTCATCAGAATTATTCCGCTGAAGAGGAGGAGGCCGTGTCACCCGTCTGGTTTATCTGCATCTGTGGGCCTCTTACACCTGCCTCTCTCTGGGCTTCTATTTTGATCACGGTGATGTGGCTTTGGAAGGTTTAGGGCACTTATTCCATGAGTTGGCGAAGGAGAAACATGAGGGTAATGAAAACCAGTGTGGTAGTCGCATACTCTTTCAGGACTTGCAGAAGCCCTCCCAAGATGAGTGGGGAAGAACCCTGGATGCCATGGAAGCCACCCTGGCCCTGGAGAAGAACCTGAACCAGTCTCTTCTGTATCTGCTTGCTGTGGGTGCTACTCACACAGACACCCACCTCTATGACTTTCTGGAGAACCATTTCCTCGACAAGGAGGTGAAAATTATCAAGAAGAAGGACCACCACTTGACCAACCTCTGTAGGATGGCCAGTCCCCAGGCAGGGCTGGGCAGATACCTCTTCAAGAGGTGCACTCTCAAGCACAACTAGGAAGAGCCTGTGGAGCCCCACAACCTGTGAAGGGCCTTTCAGCCTTCCCCTGCTCTCCACTGACCTTCTGCCTGAACCTTGCTCTCCAGACACAGAGGTAACATAGTCAACACCCTGCAGCCCCTCTTCTCCCAAGCATGGACCAAATGAAAACAATAAAGCTTCCTTTCACAGAAAAAAAAAAAAAGAAAAGAAAAGAAAGAAGATGGAAGGAATACAGTCACTGTACCAAAAAGAAATGGTTAATGTTCAAACATTTCAAGAGGTAGCATATGATAAAGAGCCAATGATACTGAAGGAAGAAGTCCAAGGTGCATTGAAGACACTGGCAAAGAACAAGGCACCAGGAATTGATGGAATACAAATTGAAATCTTTCAACAAACTGATGCAGAACTGGAGGCACTCACTCATCTATACCAATAAATTTGGAAGACTACCTGGCCAACTGATTGGAAGAAATTGCTATTCGTGCCCATTCTAATGAAAGGTGACCCAACAGAATGCAAAAATCATTGGATAATATCATTAATATCACATGCAAGTAAAATTTTGCTGAAGATAGTGCAAAAACGGCTTGCAACGACGGTGCACTTACAGGGAACTGCCAGAGATTCAAGCCAGATTCACAGGAGCACATGGAATGAGGCACATCATTGCTGATGTCAGATGGATCTTGGCTGAAAGCAGAGAATACCAGAAAGATATTTACCTGTGGTTTACTGATTACACAAAGGATTTTGACTGTGTGAATCATAACTAGCTATGGACAACATTACAGAAAATGAGTAATCCGGAACGCTTAATTGTGCTCATTAGTAACAAGGAGATAGTCATTTTAATAGAACAAAGGAACACTGAATGATTTAAAATCAGAAAGGATGTGTGCCAGGGTTGTATTCTTTCATCATACTTATTCAATCTGTACACTGATCAATAATCTGAGAAGCTGGGTTATAAGAAGAAGAGCATGGCATCAGGATTAGAGCAAGATTAATTAACAGCCTGTGATATGATGAGCCTTGCTTGTTGAAATGGAAGAGGACTTAAAATACTTACTGATGAAGATAAAAGACCACAGTCTTCACTAAATGTTTCACCTCAATGTAAAGAAAACAAAAATCCTCATCACTGGACCAAGAAATAACATCATGATAAATGAAGAAAAGATTGAAGTTGTCAAAGACTACAATCTGTTTAGATCATCCATCAACACTCATATAAGCAGTAGTCAAGAATTCAAACAACATATTGAACTAAGCAAATATGCTACATCAGACATCTTTGAAGTGTTCAAGAGCAAAGATATCAAGTTGAGGACTAAGGTGCACCTGACCCAAGCCATTGTATTTTTAACAGCCTCATATGCATTTGAAAGTTGAACAATAAATAAGGAACACCTTAGAAGAATTGATGCATTTGAGTTATAGTGTTGGAGAAGAATATTAAAGTATCATGAACTGCCAGAAGAACAAAATAATCTGTTTTGTAATAAGTACAACCAGAATGCTCCTTAGAAATCAGGATGGCCAGACTTGTCACTCATACTTCGGACATGTTGTTCGGCAGGACCGATCCCTGGAGAAGGACATCATGCTTGGTAAAGTGGAGCATCAGTGAAAGAGAGACCACCAATTACATGGATTAGCACAGTGGCAGCAGTGATAGGCTCAAGTATGACAACAATTGTGAGATTAGTGCAGGACTGGTCCGTGTTTTGTTCTGTTGTGCATATGGTCACTATGGAATGGAATCAATTGGACAGCACCTCACAACAACAACAGTGTCCTCCAGTCAGTTCTGATTCATAGTGATCTTGTTTACTATTTCTGAGGCTTTAAATCTTTGTGGGAGCAGAAAAAGTCTCATTTTTTTCCCTGTCACATATATATGAAACAATGTTTTAGTTAGGCACACCTTAGACCATTGTCTTCACATTAGTATCTCTGTCATTTAACACTTTAAAGCGTTCTTTTGCAGCAGATTTCCCCAATGAAACACATTGTTTGCTTTCTTGACTGCTGCTTCCTTGAGTGTTGATTGTGGATCGAAGTAAAATAAAGAATTTGATATCTTCAAACTTGTCTCCATTTATCATGATGTTATTATTGTTCTGGTTGTGAGTGTTTTGTTTTCTTTATATTGAGGTACAATCTATACTGAAGGTTGTAATCTTTGATCTTCATTTGATAAAGAATTTTCCTTAGACGTGAGAATGGCATGACTTCATCTCTCATACATCAGACAGTTTATCAGGAGGGACTAGTCCCTGGAGAAGATGATCATGCTTGGTAAAGTGGAGGATCAGTGAAAAAGAAGAAGATACCCAGCAAAATGCATTGACACAGTGGCAGCAACAATGGGCTCAAACTAGCAACTGTTAGGTTGATAGTGTAGGACTAGGTAGTATTTCATTTGTTGTGCATAGGATAGCACCTAACAACAGCAACACCTTAGCAGCGTTCATGCATTTATTCATTCATTCAATTTTGAGCACTTAATACTGTATACTTACTAGGCTAAGTACTGGGAATACAGTGGTGAATGTTGTTGTTGTTGTTGTTAAATGCCGTCGAGTCGGTTCCGACCCATAGTGACCCTGAACAGGGCTTCCGAGGCTGTAAATTTTTACAGGAGCAGAAAGCCTCATCTTTCTCCCGTGGAACGGCTGGTAGTTTCGAACTGCTGACCTTGCAGTTCGCAGCCCAATTCGTAACCACTACACTACCAGAGCTCCTTACAGTGGTGAATACTGGGGATGTAATGGGAGATACACAGTTGTGTAGTCTAGTATGGAGACAGAAGAGTTGCTGGGCTCCTATGCAATTACAAATTGTGGTAAGTGATAGGCAATTTTAAGTGAGAATGTTGAGGACAGTTAACTTGAACTGGAGACTCTGTGAAAGAGGTGAAGTCTGGGAAATGGAGGAGGTGTATTCTAGTAAGTGGAAATGAGTGCATGTGCAAAGACCTAAAGGTAGTAATGAGTTTTATATTCAAGGAACTGAAAGAGGTTAGTATGTCTGAAGTCTCATGAGTGGGGTGGAGAATTATGATAAGTAGATGGGACAGAGTTAAATCAGATTTCTAGTCCATAAAAATTAGACATTTACTCAAAGAACAAACTCATTTTTTTTTCCTTAAGGGAGTAATATGATTTGGTTTGACTAATGGGGTCAAAGGGGAAGCAGAAATCAATCAGAAGTTTAGTGTAGTAGTCCAGGCCAGAGAAAGTAGAGAGAAATAGATGGCATGGAAGCAGATTTTGGAAGTAAATCTAATAGGATGTATATGTGAAATGGTGGGGGCGGATACAGCCAACACAGGAAGAATGGAAAGTGACGGCTTGAACAATAACTTAGATGGGGACTATAGTAGGAGAATTGAGTTTGAGTATGCATGTTTAGATTCAGTTTTAAACATGAGGGTATCGAGACTTGAGTTTAGATCCAATCATGCAGTTGATTACAGGCATCAGAACTTCTGAGGAGTGATTTGTGTTGATTATAGATGTGTGTGTAAGATCAGGGAAATAGATGAGGTCACCAAACACAAAGGTAGAGCAAAAGGAGAGGAGGAAGTAAAACCACCCCTGAGGAACTCCATATTTAGAACAGGTGGAAAAAGAGAAATTGGCAAATGGAGTTGAGAACCAACAGCTAGAGAAGTAGAGAGCTAACCAGAAGAGTGTTCTGTTGTGGAATTAAAGATATGAGGTTATTTCAAGAAGGAGAGAGAATAAGGGACATCAAAAGTTGCTGAAAAGCCAAGCAAGATGAGAACTCTATGGGTCTGACAAGATGGTGTCTTGTGTTGGCCTTCACAAGAACTGTTTCTTCTACTTCTGCTCCTTTATTATACTTTCCTTCCTTGTTTGTGCTTACTGTCTTAAAGAGCGCTGGTGGTGCAGTGCTAAGTGCTCAGCTGCTAAACAACGGTTGGCAGTTTGAACACATCACCCATTCTTTGGGAGAAAGATTAAGCAATCTGCTTACAAAAATACAGTTGTTGTTAAGTGCCCTTGAGTCAGTTCTGTGCTTTGGAAATATTATGAGGCAGTTTATTCTGTCCTATAGGGTAGCTATTAGTCAAAATGGACTCAACAGCAATGGTATTGACTGTATACCAACAATATGTCCATATATTAGCCCCATGAGGTTGATGTTACTATTATTATTTAAATTTTATAGATGAAGAAACAGACTCTAAGGTTAAATGTCTTGCTTTAGGTCTGTCATCCCCATTTCATGGTTTTTCTGTAATCTTTTGTTACAGAATAAGTAAAGTTTAGAGCTAGAAGGAAGTAAAATTTTTAGTATCCTTTTACTTTATTAATGAATGGATGGAGCCCCAGGTACCAGAAGAATTTGTGTTTATTGACTATATCTTATTGCTATAGCTAGGAGCATATTTATTATGTATTCCTGTAAGAACCTTAGGAGATTTTCCCATTTTTTTGTTGTTGTTTCCATTTTCTGTTGAGTCAATTCTGACTTATGATGACCCCATGGGTGTCAGAGTAGAACTGTATTTCATAGTGTTTTCAATGGCTGATATTCTGGAAGTAGATCACTAGGCCTTTCTGAGATACCTCTATATGAACTCAAACCCTCAAACCGGCATTCTTTTGCTTAGCAGCTGAGTGATTAATCATTTGTATAGCTCAGGGACTCCTATGGCTCTGAAAACTGAGGTCCATGCTTAAATGGAGTCCTGGTGTGGTGCTGTAGGTTAATGCACTGGACTACTAAGTTGGTTTGAACCACAAGGCTGGTAGTTCAAGCTAACCAGCTGCTCCTCAGAAACCCTATACAGGGTTGCTATGGGTGAGACCCGACTTTGCCACATCATCTCCCAAAGCCATGGCAGAAACCATGTTCCCTGTTCCTGATTTTGCCAACATAGACAGGGACAGTAAAGCTTCACTCCATTTGCACTTTAACACAAGTAGTTTAAAGCCCCTGTAGGTCATTTCTTCAAAATGTACAATGTCTCTCCAAGGTAGGATCATCACACACACACAGGCAGATCTTTAATTATGTCTAATTTGAATCTGAATTTCCTGCTCCACCTTAGCTGACTGAACTCTCAAAAGTCCCACCGACTGTTCTGTTCTGGGTTTGATCAGTAAGTTGTAATCATTCTTTCCAGCCTACCTCCCACCTTCTTCATCTTCTGGCTTACACCATTCCTCATTATAGCTCATGTTTGCTTAAGATCATCCTTAAGTTCTTTTTATCTCTATTCTGAGCTCCTTAAAAAAATCTTCCTTGAATTATGATTGGTTGTTGTTTGATGTTTTTTTTCAAAGATATCTTTGCTAAGTCTTTTCTAGGCTTTTTTCGGCCCCTTCAATTAGAGCTAAGGATTCAGCCAGCCAACTAATTTCTGATTTGAGGTCACTTAATGTGTACATTTAGACTCTTCACTCATATTTCTTTACTCATGGCTTAATACATTGACTTTCCTCAGAAATACAGCCTTATCATTTTGGGCAAAAAAAATCTATACTATCATTACAGGTGAACCTTTCTGGAGATTCACAACAAGTTTTTGGAGCTCAGTTGCCTATGATGTCTTGACTGGCTTTGATGTCACCTGAGCCCCCATATAGGTGGTAGTAGGGTGGGGTCCTGTGGATGGGCAGCCTTTGTGAATTACCTCCCTCAGACTTTTCTCTCAGCTGTTTCATTTTATCCTCTCCTTTAAAGGCCTTGCTTCTTTCCTGTTTTCCTGGAGGACCACCCCCACTCTCTAGCCCCACCCTCTTATTACTGAACACTTTCTAACAACTAATTGCTATCCAGTTGATTCCAAGCCATGTATGTCAGAATAAAATTGTGTTCCATAGGGTTTTTCAATGACTAGATCACCAATCTTTTATAGCTCTTTTGCATGGGCTTGAACTGTAACACTTTTAGTTAGCAGTCAAGAGAGTTAACAATTTATGTCATCCAGGGCCACCCAAATGAAGGGACACAGTGCTAGCTCAGGTTGGGAAATCTTAGTCTTAGTGCAACTGTCCCCTCTTGGGGAGTGTGAGGGTGACAGCTGGAAGTCTGGGTTGGGACTTATTCTACCCCTGTATCAAATATAAAATAGGTACTGTCAGTGTGAGGATTCATTTGTTTCTGAAATCTCTTCCTGACCTTCCTGGGTCTATAAAAGAAATTCATATTCTGCATGTTAACCCAAATTTAGTTTTACTTCTTGTTAACTAATACCCTGGCCTTATTATGTTAATAGAGTATCCACTCTTTTCTGGCCTGGATTATGACATAAAGAATTCAGCTTTACCTTGACAAGAAAGAGCTCAGGGCCCAGATTTGCTTCTCCCTAAATCCTGGATGGATGGGAGGGTACATAATAAAGTTTTATTTTATTATGCCATATATATTTAATGAAGTTGATATAACTATGATGAAATCAATTTAAATAACACACTGTGTGGATGCCAGGGCTGGGCTAAGCAAGGACTTAGAGAGAAGAAAATCAAGTCTCTGTGTTTAGGAACCTCAGGATTTACTGAAAAACAAAACAGAACCCAAATTAGTGCATGTCCAGCAGGCTCAATGCTGAGGCTCAGATGTACCAGCCAGTGAGGTGAAGATCACCTTTTGCATTCAAACATTTTTCTCTGATTTGCAAGGAACAAAGAAGTACAGAACTTGATTCTTGTTCACAGTTCAGATCTCAACAGTTGCACACTTGCTTGCTTGGGTGCCATGTAAATGCCAGGTGTGCACAGGTGTCCTGAACATGGAGAGTGACCAGCACAGGTATCAGGGTCAGCACTATGGCATGATTGTGGAAGGGAGCAGATTGCTCAGGAATGTGCCACGCTGAACCCACCCATCTCAACCAGCCCTATGGGTGACATTGTGAGGAGGAGAGTGCTGTAGTCATTGTTGTTGTAAACTGCCATCTAGCTGGTTCCAACTCATAATGACCCTGTATAGAGTTTGCAAGGAGTGGCTAGTGGGTTTGAAATAATGAACTCAGGGTTAGCAGTCCAGCACTTATCCTACAGCACCACACCTGGACTCTGTGAGAATAGTGTTATGCAGCAAAACTGATACTGGATTGTGCTTTCATCATAGACTTAAAAAATGTTGCAAGTGATATAAATCACATGTAAACATTCTGAGGCATGCTCATAAACATACAGAATGGAGTTGGGGGTCAGTAGCTTAAGCAAGACAAGATTGATGATAAAAAGAAGAGGTGATCTGGTGACTGATACAAGCAATAGATTGTTCCTAGAGAAATCTGTGGGGTTTCCATTTGTATATGAAGTTAAAGTTAAAAAAAAAGGCTATCTGGGGAAGCAAATATTATGTGTTTGCATACACTTTTAGCTGGAATATGTATATTTGCGCCTCCTAAATCCAGCACCTCAGCTGACCAGTTTAAGCTTATGGAACAAAGAAAATTGGCACCAGAAATTTGCATTTTGCTTTTACACTGCTGCTGAGAATAAAAGAGAAATATTTGCCCATCAGCACAGAGCTATTGAAGGGATATGTATATTTAAAAATGGTAAATGACTGCATCCTTTTTAGGTTGTTTGCTTATCTAGTGAGCAAGCATATTAATTTAAGAGGAAATGTCTCTTCAGAAAGAAAGAAAAACTGAACTTAAGGGCCCAAGCAAGTATCCCCCTCACCATGATACCTTTCTCTGCCAAAACCAGTGTTTGGGATACAAGTAGAAAAAAGGTTTTCTCCCACCAACTGTTCCTTGGAAACCCTATGTAGGGTCGCTATGAGTTGCAACTGACTTGATGGCATTTAACAACAACAACTAGTGGGGAAATGTGAGTCCAGGAGATCATGAAGCCAGTAGGCAGGTTTCCTAGGTGGTAGCAGTTGTAGCAGACATGTGCTTATGCCTCAGAGATGAAGGAGAGAGGGAGTCTGAATTGATAGTTGGCAGCACATCATGTCAGGCATGCCTGGAAGGACCAAGCCCAGATTAAGACATGTGAGTGTTCTAAACACTGATAATCTCTGCCTCTGCTTATGCATTCTGGAGCTGTAGATACAGATGCATGTGTGTGTGTATGTTTCCTATCAATGTTGTAACTTCTTTAATATTAGTGATTAAACGCAAAAGTGGAGCACGCCATTTCAGCAGAATGAGATGAACTAGATTATAAAAATTTTACTGGATGTGGGATACTACACATTTTTTTTTTTTACTATATACTACATTTTCTAGAAAGAGAAAATTCCACATATTTTACAACAAAGAAAATGAGTCTGTGAACGTAGTTGTTTCTACAATCAATGTAAAATTCTGCTGATGTCCCACAATACAAAATAAATTTTTACCAATTTTACTTTAAATAGCTTAGGCTTAAATTTTGATGCATGTTTCATAACAGAATGCTATGATTATAAATGAACAAATAAAAAGATGCCATAAAATAATATTTAATGACCAGAAAACAAATATTACAACAAATGACTGTACTTTAGATAGATCTTTCATTTTGAACATATTATAATTAAAAACATTGTTTTCTATTCTTTGCTGTTGCAAATTCTTCAGATTTTATCACAATTAAGCTGCTAAACAATATCTACTTCCATACATAATAAATATAATGAATTGAGTACCCTCCCAACACCCCCACCACACACATAGTTATGGGGTTTATTAGGGAAGTAACAGGTTACTTACTGATGAAAATAAAAAACCATAGCCTTTGGTATGGTTTGCCCCTCAATGTAACAAAAACAAAACTCCTCACCACTGAATCAATAAATAACATGCATATAAATAGAGAAAAGACTGAAGTTATCAAAGGCTTTATTTTGCTTGTATCCACCATCAATGCTTATGGGAACAGCTGTCAATAAATCAAAGGACATCTTGCATTAGGCAGATCTGCTGCACAAGTTCTCATAAAGTGTTGAAGAGCAAAGATGTCAGTTTGAGGACTAAGGTGTGCCTGACCGAAGCCATGGTATTTTCAATAACCTCATATACATGCAAAACTTGGACAACGAATAAGGAAGACCATAGAAGAACTGGTACATTTTAAGTTATGGTGTTGGAAGAGAATGTTGAAAATATCATGGACTACCAAAAGAACAAATAAATCTGTATTAGAGGAGGTACAGCCAGAATGCTTCTTAGAAGCCAGGACGACAAGACATCATCTTTCATAGTTTGGACAGATTATCAGGAGGGAACAATCCTTGGAGAAGGATATCATGTTTGATAAAGTGGAGGGTTGGAGAAAAACACGAAGACCCCTTATGAGATGGATTTGTACAGTGGCAGCACAAATGGGCTCAAATGTAGTAATGATTGTGAGGTTAGACAGGACTGAGCAGCTTTTCGTTCTGTTGTGCATAATGTTGCTTTTTTTTTTCCTTTTCAAATGCTTTATTGTGAACTATGCCATAGTTTACATGGGAGAGCATTAGCTTTACATTGATCATATTATATATTGTTTTAGTGCATGGTTATAATCTCCTCAATGCATCGTCAACCAACCAAAGGGTATACCCTGCAAGCCTGCCCCCTGGTCGTCAGCACACAGCCCCTCTCCCTCTCTGGGTCTAGAGTTCCCAGCCACTCCATCTCTCCACACCATAGTCTCTGCCTCCATCTCTGGTGTCACTGTTTCTCTGGGTAGGGTCCTGCACTCTGCTCTTCTCCCTTGATGGTCCCAGGGACCTCCACTCCTGGACTGCAAAGTCTATCACTCCCCTCCTTTTGCTACAAAACATCCACCTTTACATTTTCAACCCTGACAGTTAGTCCTGATAGCAATTATTCACTGTTGTGCCACAAGAGTCCTATCCCCATCTCTTTTCATCAGCCCCGCCCAGACAGATTTCACCCTCAGTAGAGGTGGAGATTTCAGTGGAGATTTCACCCTCCTCTGCGCCCCCAAGGTCTAGGTTCCCTCTTGAAAGCTTGCAAGCCAGTCACTTCTTGCCTTTGTAGAAACACTGTTTTGAGTACCCACTGTCCAAGTTGCCCATCCCTGTCTACCCTGTGTATCGAGGGGGTGAAAATGATCCTCACTGTAAAGATTTGTAAACTCTTTTAAGCTACTGCATCCATAGGTGTAGGTCACGTTAATCAAATTGTATCAGTTCTCTCTTTTTTTCCTCTTATTTCTACTTGTAGTTGAGTTCTGATCATCCAGCCATGGAAGCCAGGTCAAGTAGGTATTATCTGCAAGTGTGAGTTTCCTTGTGGATATGTCCTCTGTTTTTATCAGCTGAAAGTTTCACTCTCCACTCTAATCCTCTGTGGCTATGTCACTGACTCTGGGCCCAGGAATCTCCAGGTCTTACCATACTGCTGGCCAACCAGGTCTTCACCTGGGTTCACAGGAGTCTGCTGAATGTGGTAGGACTTAGCTTGCAGTTTCATTGTTGTTTTTCCCACACTTCCCTTTATCGGTGACCAATGTGTTCACCAGTCAGAGTGCATTTCTGCTCATGTATTCCCACTGAGTCCAAGTCTTGGAAGGGGGTTTGCTCTGAGGAGACCCAATCACTTGACTTGATGTCTCCTGGGTGAGCAACTAGCTTGTTCTTATAGTAGTCAGTCGGACTGCCATTATTGTTTTGTAGTTTTCCTGTTGGTCTTGTTCCAGAAAGTATCTTCTGTTCTTCTAGCTGCTCCAGGCTGGTCTGCTTGTCCTTTCATTGGAAATTTCCCATCTCTGAAGATTCTGGATGTGGTTCAGGATACCACCTATGGTCTTGTGTAATGCAGAGGCTCCAAATGAAACCTCTTTCATTGGGGACGTTGTAGCCCCATTTTAGGTATTCCAATCCATTATAGGCAGAAGATGGACTTACAAGCTTTCTATGGTGATATTTCTGGCTTTTCCTTTTTCTCCCCTTCAAGTGTCTATTTTATTATGGTATGCAAGGGAAACCAAGATTGAAAAGACAGCCAAGCATCTTAACATTATTTCCCCCCTTTT
>NW_006408546.1:11555899-11557516 GCF_000296735.1 Chrysochloris asiatica | reverse complement strand
TCCCATCATTGGAGCCATGGCAAGTGGGTATCATCTGCAGGTGTGGGTGTTCCTGTGTCTGTCCGCCTTCTTCTTATCAGTTGGTCACTTCGGTCTCCACTCTTGTCCTCTGTGGATGTGTCACTGACTCTGAGCCCATGAGTCCCCAAGTCTTGCCTCACTGCTGGCCGACCAGGTCTCCACCTGGGCTCACCATAGTTGGCTGAATGATGCTCTTGTTAAGTGCCATCAAGTTGATTCTGACACATAGGGATCCTGTACAGGCTTCCAAGAAGCAGCTGGTGGGTTTCCATTCTGTTGTGCATAAGGTTGCTATAAGTTGGCAGCTATTTGACAGCACCTGACTACAGCAATAACATGATGTTTTGGGGGTTAAACCCAGTGCCACCCAGGAAGAGTTAAAAAAAAAAACTTACAGGAAAATGACTTTGATGTATCATCCTGATAAGAATCCTGATGAAGCTGAGAAGTTCAAACAGATTTCTCAAGCTTATGAAGTACTCTTGGATGCAAAGAAAAGAAAGTTATATGACAAAGGAGGTGGGCAGCCCATCAAAGAGGGTGGAGCAGGTAATGGTTTTAGTACCCCAATAGGCATCTTTGATACGGTTTTTGGAGGTAGTGGAAGGATGCAAAGAAAAAAAAAAAAGGAAAAAACACTATACATCACCTCTCAGTAACATTGTTGGTGTTGTTAAATGCCGTTGAGTAGTTTTCAATTAATAAAGAACCTATATAGGGTGTCCAAGGAGCAGCTGGTGGGCCTGAACTGCAGACTTGGTGGTTCAAATAGACTTTGCAGTACATTGCATTAACCTGCAGCACCATACCAGGACTCCTCAGTAACATTAGATGATTTATATAATGATGCAACAAGAAAAATAGCTCTGCAAAAGAATGGGATTTGTGACAAATGTGAAGGACACGGTGGCTAGAAAGGATCAGAAGAGTGCTGTCTTAACTGCTGCAATACTGGGATGCAAATATGAGTTCTTCAGATAGGACCTGGAATGGCTCAGCAAATTCATTCTGTGTGCATCGAGTGGCAGGGCCATGGGGAACACATCAACCCTAAATATAGATGTAAAAGTTGCAATGGAAGGAAGATAGAGAAGACAAGATTCTAGAATTACATATTGACAAAGCCATGAAAGATGGCCAGAATATAACATTCCGTGATGAAGGAGACCAAGAGCCATGACTGGAGTCAGGAAATATAATTATTGTTTTAGATCAGAAAGACCATGCAGTTTTTACTAGATAACATGAAGATATTTTCATATGTATGGACATACAGCTGGTTGAAACATTATGGGGTTTCCAAAAACCAATATCCACTCTTGATGACCAAACCATAGTCATCACTTCTCATCCCAGTCACATCATCAAGAATGAGGATATCACATGTGTGCTAAGTGAAGGGTATGCCAATGTATCATAGACTCGATGTGCAACCATTTCAAGAGGTAGAATATGATCAAGAGTCAATGATCTTAAAGGAAGAAGTTCAAGGTGCATTGAAGTCATTGACAAAGAACAAGGCTCTGGGAATTAATGGGATACAAATTGAAATCACTCAACAAACTGATGCAGCACATGAGACACTCACTCATCTAT
>NW_006408546.1:11546229-11554889 GCF_000296735.1 Chrysochloris asiatica | reverse complement strand
TAAATCTTTACGGGAGCAGAAAACCTCATCTTTCTCCCGCGGAACAGCTGGTAGTTTCAAACTGCTGACCTTGAGGTTGGCAGCCTGACTCGTAACCACTACGCTACCAGAGCTCCTTATATGCATGTGAAATTTGGCTAGTGAATAAGAAAGACCATAGAAGAAATGATGCATTTGAGTTACAGTGTTGAAGGAGAATATTGAATGTACCATGAGCTGACAAAAGAACAAATAGATATGTGTTGGAAGAAGTACAGTTGGAATGTTCCTTGGAAACCAGGATGGCCAGACTTTGTGTTTCATACTTCAGACAAATTGTCAGGAGGGAGCAGTCACTGGAGAAGGATATCATGTTCGGTCAAGTGAAGGGTGGGAGAAAAAGAGGAAGACCCCCCAACAAGATGGATTTGCATAATGGCAGCATCAATGGACTCCAACAATTGTGAAATTGATCCAGGACCTGACAGTGTTTCATTCTGTTGTGCATAGGGTTGCTACACATCAGTACTGACTGGATGGTACCTAACAACAACAACAACCATCGAATTTAAAGTCAATTTTTTTGAGAACTTTCTCTCTGCTGATACAGTGTCTTTGCTGGAAAAACTGAGAGGAAGGAAGTAGAAGAGACTGATGAGATGAATTAGGTAGAACTGGTAGACTTTGATCCTAACCAAGAAACACAGCATCATTACAATGGAGACGCATATGAGGATGATGACCATCACGCTAGAGGTGGGGTTCAATATCAAACCAAGAGACCCCCAGTGGGGGCCAGTGAATAACACTCACTGCTGGAATTTTATATGCAGTAGTGAATAAGTGAAGGACTGTAATCATAATATGCTCACTACTTGTTTTTGTCTTAATATTTAACTAGTGTTATAAACTGCTGTCAAGTCAGTTCTGAACCATAGCGATCCTATATAGGGTTTCCAAGGAGCGGATGGTGAGTTTGAACCACTGAACTTGTTCAATGGTTCAAACTGATCTTGCGATCGAGCGCTTATTCTACAGCACCACACAATACAATATTCAACTATACCTCAGTATGTGCCATCAAATCAGTTCTGGCACATAGTGACCCTGTATAAGGTTTCCAAGGAGCTGCTGATAAGTTTAAACTATCGACCTTGTGATTAGCAATCTAGTGCTTATTCTAGTGTCACAGTAGTGCTTTAAAGTTAAATGAAGAATAAGCTCAAACATGCATAATGACTTCAGTTTGTGAGATGAAGTTTAATACTTGTAAATAATTTTGGTTTTGAAAAAAATCAAGTCCCCTTTAGTGTTTGTTGGGCCATGCATCAAACACTGAAGCTAGTGATGATGAAATTGAAGAATTCTACCAAATTTTTCAATTTGAAATTGATCAAACATGAAACTAAGATGTATTGACAATTACTGGTGATTGGAATGCAAAGGTTGGAAACAAAGGGGAAGGATCAGTAGTTGGAAAATATGGCCTTGATGATAGAAACTATGCTGGTGATTGCATGATAGAATATTTGCAAGGTCAGTGACTTCATTGCAAATATCTTTGTTAAACAACATAAAAGGTGGCTATATACATGAACCTCAACAGATGGAATACCCAGGAATCAAATCAACTATATCTTTGGAAAGAGATGGCAGAAAAGCTTGAGATCATCAGCCAAGAATAGGTCAGAGGCAGATTGTTGGACAGACCATTACTCATGTTCAAGTTCAGACTGATATTGAAGAAAATTTAAATAAGTCCACAAGAACCAAAGTATGACCCTAAATGTATCCCATCTGAATTTAGAGATCATCTCAAAAACAGATTTGATGCATTATACACTTATGACTGAAGACTAGAAGAGTTTGTAGGATGACACAAAGAACATCATATAGGAAGAAAGCAAAAGGTAATTATCAAGACAGAAAAGACCAAAATAGATGTCAGAAGACACTCTGAAACTTGTTTTCCAGTGTAGAGATGCAAATTGAAGAAATTAAGAGATAAAAGAGCTGAACAGAAAATGTCAAATGGCAGCTCAAGAAGACAGTGCAAAGTATGATAATGAAATGTACAAAGACCTGAAGTTAGAAAACCAAAAGAGGATAACACATTCAGCATTTCTTAAGCTGAAAGAACTGAAGAAAAAGTCAAGCCTCAACTTGCAATATTGAAGGATTCTATGGACAAAGTTTTAAATAATGCAGAAAGCATCAGAAGTACCAAAAATAGATAGTTACGTTAAACTATTTCAAGAGGTGGCATATGATCAAAAGCCAATGGTACTGAAGAAAGAATTCCCAGGTGCACTAAAGGTATTGGCTAAGAAAGAGTAAGACCCTGGGACTTGATGGAATACAAACTGAAAAATTTTCAACTAATTGATGCAACACTGGAGGCACTCATCTATGCCAAGAAATTACCTAACCATCTGTTTGGAAGAGTTCCATATTTGTGTTCCTTCCAAAGAGAACTGGGCCAATGGAATGAAGAAATCATTGGACAAAAACATTAATATCATATCCAAGTAAAATTGTGCTCAAGATAATTATAACAGCAACCTCAACAGTACCTTGACAAGCAACTGTCAGAGTTCCAAGCCAGATTCAGATGAGGGCATAGAATAAGGGATACCATTGCTGACATCAGATAGAATTTGGCTGGGATATTTGGCTGAATACCAAAATTTGGCTGAATACCAAAAATATATTTGGTTTTGGTCGTGATTGTGTGCTACTGAGTGGGTTCTGACATAGTTATCCTGCATAGAGTTTCCGAGGCTATAAATCTTTATGGTAACAGAAAGTCTTATCTTTTACCCATGGAACAAATTGCTGATCTTGCGCTTAGCATTCTAGTTTATAACTCACTATGTGGCACTGTGAGCTAATGTGTTAGACTGAAAATTCATTTGAACTGCAAGGTTGGTGGTTCAAGCTCACCAGCTGATCCTTGGAAACCCTGTACAGGGTCTCTATGGGTCAGAATCAACTCAATGGCACTTAACAACAATATGCTACTAGAGGCCCCTAGAAAGTTGTTTACCTGTGTTTTATTGACTGTGAAAAGGCTTTCAACTGTGTGGATCATGGTAAACTATGAATAACATTGTGAAGAGTGGGTATTCTAGACAACTTAATTGTTTTGTTCAAATGACTGCCTCTTGGTGTATGTAGTCATTTGAAAAGAGCAAGGGAAAATGGAATGGTTTAAAATCAGGACAGGTGTGTGCCAAGGTTGTATTCTTTCAACATACTTATTCAATCTGTATGCTGAGCAAATAATTTGAGAAGCTGGTTATATGAAAAAAATGTGGCATCAGATTTGAAGGAAGACTCATTAACAACCTGTGATATTTAGATGATACAACCTTGCTTGCTGAAAGTGAAGAGGACTTAAAATACTGATGAAGATCAAAGACCTCAGACTTCAGTATGGGTTGCACCAATGTGCAACCTCACCACTGGACCTCACCACGGGACCAATAAATAAAATCATGATAAATAGAGAAAAGATTGATGTTGTCAAATATTTCATTTTGCTTTTGATCAACACTCATGGAATCAGTAATCAAGAAATCAAACAATGTATTGCATTAGATAATTCGGCTGCACAAGAGCTCTCTAAAGTGTTTAAGAGCAAAGATGTCATTTTGAGGACTAAAGCATGCCTGACCCAAGTCATGGTATTTTCAATAACCTCATATGCATGTGAAAGTTGGACAATGAATAAAAGAAGACCATAAAAGAATTGATGCATTTGAGTTATGATGTTGGAGAAGGATATTAAAAGTACCATGGACTACCAGAAGAACAAACAAATCTGGGTTGGAAGAAGTACAGTGAGAATGCTCCTTAGAAGTCAGGATGGTTAGATTTCATCTCTATACTTTGTACATATTATCAAGAGGGCATCACCAATGGAGAAGGACATCACCATTGGTAAAGTGGAGGGTCAGCAAAAAAGAGGAAGACCACCAATGAGATAGATTGGTACAGTGGCAGCAGCAATGAACTCAAGCATAACAATGATTATGAGGATGACACAGGACCGGGCAGTGTTTCATTTAGTTATGCATAGGGTTACTATGATTCCAAGCCAACTCAATGGCACCTAATAATGACAGGAGCCCACTCATTCCATGGCAGTTACAGAGACTATGACTATAAGTGCCATATTAACTAATTTACTGCCCCACAGACCTCCCCCACCCCCACCCTGGTCCTCCAGCTCTTCTAGTCATTGGCTCTTTCATACTTGAAGGAGTAAAAACATTCCCCTCCCTCCCAATCATTTTGCCAGTCCAAGACAGTCACTAGTAATTAGTCCTTCAGTACAGCAAAGACGCCTAAAATTGAATCTACCCAGGTGCCTGTCATTCAGGTCTGCTGTAGATGTCTGTCTAATTGGGTCAGATTCTTCAAATGTTTATCTCATCTTCACCCTTTCTGGCTTCTGTGAATTGGGAGCCATTACAATGAATCCCACCTCTGATGCCAATTGCAGAAATGGTGGGGTGGTGGCATCTGGCCTCTTCCTCTCTTGGGTCTTTCTTTCTTGAATCATTGCTGTACACTGAGGGGTTTTGAATCACCTTAAGGATAAAAATGACTATTTTGTGGTGTAGTTGTAATCATTAAAATTAGGAATATGTATAAAGCATTTTTAACATTGGGGGATACACGTTGCATTTTATCTTCTTTTATGGACTCATACATGCCTACATGAGTAAAATGTGTCTTTCCTGAATCTATAAACTTAGTTCTTATGCAATAATAAAAATTTTGTACTTTGTAAAGGTTTCTATTTAAGCCTGCATTAATATTTTGGATGCTTCACTCATTCTTACTCAGGTATAGCCACATCTTTAAAGAAGGAAAAATCTATTTGAAAGACCTTAATACACTTCCACCATTCTTTTTCATGCAAGATTCAAGTGTGTCAATAATGGTGTAGTATGTGTTTTTTCTGGCACTCAATGATGCTTCTGGTGCATTTCTGTCATTTATTTTCTTTCTTTCTTTCTAATGCTTCTATGATGATAGAATGTTTGATAATCATTATTTGGCAGTATTTCTTTTATTTAAAAAATTGTCAAAATACTCTCTTAAACTGTGTAAATACTCTGTTAATGACTAGTAGAGATTTGTGCATGTCTTTAAATTTACTTCTGAATCTTGGAGAGCTTGGCTCATCTGATGAAAATGCTGCAATATATTATTCCACATAACCAACATAAATACATACTTTAGTGTTTCCATTTTGTTGGTGATGCTTTCAGCTTCTCTTTTGGTATCTTCTTTGTGTATCTGATCTTCAGAAATATTTTCTAACACATGTCAAATCTGTGTATAATTTCAGGATAGTACTCATTGCTATAACATGCACTTCCAATGTGCATTATAAAGATATTTTAATAATGGATCCTTGCCTAAATATGCTTTAAGAACTACCCATCTGGGAATTGCCATTGTTAAGTGCCATTAAGTCAGTTCCGAGTCATAGTGACCATGTATGAGGTTTTGCAGGCTAAATTTTTGCAGGGAGTCCTGGTGTGGAGCTTTAGGATAAGCACTGAATTAGTAATCACAAAGTTGGTAGTTCAAACACACCATCTGCTCCTTGAAAACCCTATACAGCATCACTATGAGTCCAAACCAACTCAACAGCTCTTAACAACACCTTTAACAACAACAACAACAACAACAACCACAAATGCTTGCAGAAGCAGAGTCTCATCTTTTCTGTGGAATGACTGGTGGGTTAAAACCACTGGCCTTGTGATTCACAGACTAGTGCTTATCCTACAAAGCCACCACACTTTCCTATCAGTGAGTAGAAGTGGCAAAAATGTGTAAAGTAACTGAACAGTAGAAAAAAAGCCAATGGGTTCTGGGCAACAATATTGCACTATGTCCTACAAGGTTATGTAAACTTGTAACACATGGTATGAACATGGAATTTTTATTATATTCTAAAATGTCCTGTTGTGTCCTTTATAACACCCTGTCATATTGGTAGCTTTGCCATAGAACTGGCCTTGACACTTACAAAACTAACTTTTCAAACTTCACATAGTGAAATTTGCATTTTCTTCACCAGTGTGACTTCTTTAAGGTAGTAAATGTGATAAATCACTCAACAAGTTTTCCATCTGTTGGACATACTTATCTTAAAACAATACTTAGCTTATCAGTATGAGAAAGACCAGGAGTGGAATTTATGCTGTTGTTGTTGCTGTTAAGTGTTTTCGAGTCAGTTCCCACTTACAGCGTCCCTGTATAGGGTTTCTCAGAAGTGGCTGGTGGGTTTAAATGCCAACCTTGTTCTTATCCTAAAAGACTACACCAGGACTCCAGTGGAATCTATGTTGTTGTTGTTAAGTGCCATCGAGTCGGTTCTGACTCATAGTGACCCTGTTTCTGAGGAGCAGCTGGTGAGCTTGAACCACTGACTTTGTGGTTCAAATCAACCTTGCAGTCCAGCACATTAGCCCACAGCACCACACCAGGACTCCAGTGGAATCTATAGACAAACTGAAATATTGAGCTATGCTTATTTCTCTGAGAAGAGTTGATTGAATTTTATCATTTATTCAGGTTACTAATTCTTCACATGTTGTTTTAGACATATATTTCCTAAGGAAGTGTTGCCCTTTCCTCTGTTATCATATTTTGAGATGTGACCTGCTAAAAATGGGTCAAAGTGAACAATAAGTTCCAACAAATCCATGAAATTTCAATATTATAGGGACTCAAATACATAATTTTTCCTCAAAAAAATAGTCCATAGTCAGTGTTGGTATAATGACAGCAACAATGTGGTACAAAATGCCTTTCCAATACTGATACTATTAATTAATTTGTGCTTCCAGTTCACAAGTTAAGCCAAAACCATGCTTTTGGTTCAAGTATGATAACATGCAATCTCTTTGAATTTAACTGCTTTCATATTTATCAATCATACTCGCATTGCACCAGTGGCTAAAGCCATCTATAGCAAATTGAGAATTAAATGATTTAGAACTGAATAGTTCATAAACAAAACAGCATACAGAGACAACTGCAGTAGCCATTCCTTCTTACAATTTTCACCATTAACTTTGCACCCTGGAAATTATTCTTGCTACAGAATCTTGTTTGTTCACAATCCGGAAATTTTTGACACAAGTTTTCAAAGGGTTCACTGTGATGTTGACAATCACTTGGCTCTCTTTTGATCCAATAATGTACATCATTAGAAGAAAAATTATTCTACAAAGCTAAATTTGTCTTTCTGTGATTTACGGGGTCTGCAGATACAACAGTTTCATATATAGTTCTTATATAGTTTTACTTTCTATACCTTTATTTTTATTTATTTATTTATTTAACAATACCAAGAGATTGATAAAGAATTTGGAACAAAGTCTGTTATTTCTTCCTGCTGTTACTGCACTAGTGATACCAGTACAAAGATGTGTACCCACTAAACTGGAACATTTAATGGAATTAGTCTCTTATGATTCTTTACATTTTAAAAAGGAAGTTAATTTTTGAATTATCTTTAGAGATTCACAATCCTTTCCCTTTTATCTTCTGATAAAGAGCTTTTATCTTTGTCCTGCCCTTACTTGTTTCCATTTCATTTTACCTAGATGTAAAATTGTATCACTTTTCAAATTTAGTTTTACAGCAGCAAATAAATTGGAATAACTGAAAATAAGCCAAACTTATATTCAAATTTGGACTTTAACACAGAAATTTATATTTGAAAATAAGTAAGTAAAAAAAATTGATTTGGAGCGTGTAATTTTGTTTTTCAGGCTCTCTTAGGGTAGTTAAAAGAAATAGGACTTAAAAGGTAATCAGAAATAATTACAGTAATTTGTTGTATGATGTTTGTTGTTGAGCCCTTCACAGATCTTCATGAGTGTTTTTCATCTTAAAATAATATTTAAAAACTTGCATACTCACTTTCTATCCTTTGATGCTGCATTTTCACAGTTCATTGAATTACTGCTAATACCCATTGGGGATGAAAGTGACTGCAAAAACATGAAACAAATACAAGAGGGTGCTCAATCTGAAGACACATTTTGATTTATTTTGTGCAGGACGAGGTTTATCATGGGTCACATGATTCTAGTATCATTAGTGCCTTCTTACGTAGTTCATAAGAAAGAACTGAATGTGTGGTTACACCTATCAGTCCAAAATGAAAAGGGAAATATAATTGTTATTGTATACAAAATTTATAAAATGGTATTGATTTCATTTAGTGCCCAACCAGTTACCTTCCAACTGTGTCCTTGTGTGATTTTTCTTGTATCCTATGTGGTTGGCATCTACAGGTCTTTGCATTTGACATCTGGTCCTTGGTTTTGTTGATACCCCAAGCATGTGTTTACCTTGCTTATTGGATAATCCTTCTCTGGACAGGACACCAAAGGCTAAGAAGGATAGACTATAGAGGAGGAGGAAGTGGATTGAATAACACATAAGACACTTACTTCCCTACTCACCAGCTCTTCCAAAGAAATACAGGAAGGAGGAATGCTTTGGGAAGGCCTATTATTTAATGAGTTAGAGCGTTAAAGTGGTTTTAGCTTGGATCTGCATTTATGGGCTTAGAGGGCACTGGGACCAGAAAAATGATATTGTAATAATAATATTGTTGTTGTTGTTATGTGCCGTCGAGT
>NW_006408546.1:11529876-11546042 GCF_000296735.1 Chrysochloris asiatica | reverse complement strand
ATGTTATAGGGAGAAAAGACCCCCTACTTCAAATGTGTTTTATAAACCCCTTTTTTTTAGTCTTTTTCTTGTGAATTGAGTGAAAGTTTACAGGGCAGATCTTTAGTTTAACGTTCAACAAATCATATGCTTTGTTCATTACAATGATTAAAATCCCCTCCATGTACCATCAGTTAACAGTATTTCTCTCTATTCATTTTAGCTCTTTTTTTTTTTTTTTAAACACTCAGGACTATATAATATTTTAAATCATGAAAGGGCACAGGAATTCTGGAAGCCTGCCTCCTGGCTGCCAGCTCTCAGTCCCTGTCTTTCCATGAATCTAGAGTCCTCAGCTTCTCCCTTTCTCCATGTCCCCATTTCTGCCTCCATCTCTGGTGTCGCCTATTCTCTGGATAAGGTCCTGCATTCTGCTTGTGCTTTTCTCCCTTGATGGTCCTAGGGTCCTTTGTTTCTGGACTATAAGATTAACTACTCCCCCATTTTCATCACAAAACTTCTACCTTTACAATTGTGACAGTCTCAATTATTCATGATAACAATTACTCATTTTTGAATCATTAGAATCGTATGTCCATCTCTTTTCACCAGACCCATCTAGACAAGATGAAAACTATTCAGTGGGAACTCTTTCTTCCTCCACACACTCTTAAACTAAACTCCCTCTTGAAACCTTGTAAGCCAGTCACTTTGAGCCAATGTCTAAGTTGCCCATCCCTATCTACCCTATACACAGAGGAGATAGTATTGATCTTTGATATGAAGACTCCGTCCCTTTCTGTTGGTGTTTTGAGCTACTACCTCCATGAGTATAGGTCAGGTTCATCAAGTTGTAGCAATTTACCCTCATTTCCTTTATCAAAACTTGCCTTCTTCTTCTTCTTCTTTTTTAATCTTCTAGTCGAGTTCTGGTTATCAAGCCATCAAGGCTAGGTCAAATGGGTACTATCTGCAAGTTTGGGTGTTCTTGTATGTCTCCCCTCACTTCATATCCACTGGCTGCTTCACTCTCAGCTCTAGCACTCTGTGGCTATGTTCTTGTCCATGGGCTCAGGTGTCCCCAGGTCTCACCACACTTTGGACCAACCAGCCCTTCTTCTTCTCTGTCTCATCTCCAAATCAACAGGAATCTATGGATCGTTGTTGAGCTCAGCCCATTCCTTCATTGCTGCCTTCCATTCACCAGTAGACCAATGTGATTGCCAGCAAGGTTACGTGCCTGCTCATGTGTCTCCTTTGAGTTTCAGTCTTAGAGGGGTTTTTTTTCTGAAGGGTATTTTATTAAGTCTTAAACAGGACAAAGACAAGACAAAGGCAAAAACAGCATCCAGATGAGGGAGACCATCAGCATGAAGCCATAATGGTGTCCCAAGGATTCACAGTCACATGGCTGATTTGTAGGACACAAAGAACAAAGGATTTCAGCATAAAACCATTACTGGCTGCAGATCAATTTGTCACAGTCCCAGGCAGGACTAAGGACTACTGAAGCAAGAAGGGGACTATTACAGATTAGAACAATTTATAGGATTGGCCCTGAGGTCCTCTGGGTATGACTCATAACCATGTGATGCTGGAACTCTAATTTCCATTAAGGGGCACATCCAGACAAGTCTCTGAGAGGGAGACTACCCCTCTGAGGGCTGGGTAGAGGAGTGGTAGTTAATCCACTTTCAAACGTAGTCTGCCTAAGGGTGAAGCTGCCTCTCCCTGACTTTGGCAGGTCACAGAATTGTGCAAAGTAGTCAAAATGACATCTGAATTTAATGTCAAGGGTGAAGATGGAGTTAGGGCTTTGACTGCTGGCTGTAGTTTTCCATAGTCCCAGTTTGAACAAGCACTGGACTGTTAACTGCAAGTTTGGTGGTTCAAACCCTCCAGTTGCTCCTTAGAAACCCTATATAGGGTTGCTATGAGTCAGAACTGACTCAACCAACAAAAAATGCCTTTATGTTTCAGGCTCAAACACAGGCATTAGAGAAGTTCCATGCTAGTTTAGGATGTACATTATGAATATACAATGTTGTTGTTAGATGCCATCGAGTCAGTACCAACTCATAACGACCCTATGTACAACAGAAGAAAACACTGCCCAATCCTGGGCCAACCTCACAATTGTTGCCACACTTGAGCCCATTGATGCTGCCACTTTGTCAATCCATCTCGCTGGGGGTTTTCCTCTTTGTCTCTGACCCTCCACCTTACCTAACAAGATATCCTTCTCCAGGAACTGGTCCCTCCTGAAAATATGTCCAAAGTATGAGAGACGAAGTTTGGCCATCTTGGCCTTCAAGAAGCACTCTGGCTGCACTTCTTCCAACACAGATCTGTTGGTTCTTTTGGCAGCCCATAGCACTTTCAATATTCTCCTCCAATATGATAACTCAAGTGCATCAATTCTTCTATGGTCTTCCTTATTCACTGTCCAACTTTCTCATGCATATGAAGTTATTGAAAATACCATGGCTTGGGTCAGGTACACCTTAGTTCTCAAGCTGACATCTTTGCTCTTCAACACTTTAAAAAGGTCTTGTGCAGCAGATTTGCCTAATGTAATACGTCTGATTTTTTGAGTGCTGCTTGCATGAGTGTTGATGGTTGATCCAAGAAGAATGAAGTCCTTGACAACTTCAGTGTTTTCTCCGTTGATAACAATGTTGTTTATTCATCCAGTGGTGAGTATTTTTGTTTTGTTTACATTGAGATGCAATCCATGCTGAAGGCTGTGCTCTTTGATCTTCATCAGTAAATACTTTAAGTTCTCTTCATTTTCAGCAAGCAAGGTTGTATCATCTGAGTATCTTCCTCCAATCCTGAAGCCATGTTATACAATGAGTGGGTCATAAAATGACTCTTGAGAGAGGGATATGGAGTTGTGAGTTGGCCTGGTCTGATGGAGAGTATGGATGAGTTAGAGCTTTCAGGTTTGAAGACTATGATGAGGTGAGAGAATGAGGAAGGCAATGGAGTGATGAAAAGGGACCGAACTTTTAGCTTCAACCTCAACATGAGACATCTTCACTTCTATTTTATGGGACATTAAAACACTGGACAAACAGAAAATCGATGATTTTTCTTAGACTCATTAGAGAAATGTGGTTGCAGGACAAACCACTACCCCAAATCTGAAGAGACAGGAGAATCCAGAGAGACACAGCAACTAACATATACTTACCTGAAATAGAGGCTGTTAGAACCATTAAATAGTTTTGTTGTTGTTTGTGTACCATTGAGTCAGTTCCAACTCGTAACTATCCTGTGTAGGGTTCCCAAGGCTGTAAATATTTACAGGAGCAGAAAACCTCCTCTTTCTTTCAAGGAGGGGCTTGTGGATTTGAACTGCTGACATTATGTTTAATAGTCCAACTCATAATGTACTGTGCCAACATTAAACAGTTGTTGATGTGTGCTGTTGAATCAATTCAGACTCACAACAACTCTGTATTGGGTTTCCAAGAGCATCTGGTAGGTTTGAGCTGCCAGCCTTGTGGGTAGCAGTCTAGTACGAACCCTCAGTACCATTTCAGGAAGACTGAAATGGTAATTTGGGCAACATTTTGGAGGGTAAATGTATACTAGCATGAGAGAGAGAAACTCTGGGGACAACATTCTTAGGGGGTATACTTTCCTAAATTTCCTTCCAATAACCCACCGCCCCCCACCCCCCACCCACATTCTCACAGTTCTTTCTCCAGGAAAGAACCCAGTGGATCTGGGGAGGCAGGAGAGGGAAGGAAAGAGGAATCATAATGAAACCTGCTCAGAACTTTCTCTATAACAAAGGTTCACTCTCCATGGGAAAGAATTTTTGCTGGAACACATTTCTGAAACCTTAGTCTACTTGGGGGAAAGGACTCTTCCTTCAGCTTTCCTATCTCACCTATAGGGGGCAAAAAACTATAATCAACAGAGGCCAGGACTTCAAGGAAACAGATTTGGAAAGCTGTACCCAGGGAAGAAAAATATATACCACTGAAAAAATGCCAGAAACACTTAAGAAGGCTACAGTTCAAAGACACAGGCCCCCTAAAAGACTAAGATATAATGGAACAATCACAGAATTCCCCCTCTTCCACACACCTTCCCATCACAACAGAGCCCTAGTGTAATAATAGTGGATGACAGCAGAAAGAACAGCAAGTCACAGCCTGTTTCTGGGATCAATAAACAGGGAAGCAACAATGCTAAAAGAAGAGATAAAAATAAGTTAATTAGACAAATTTGAAGTCTCTGGTACTTCTAGCAGGAGCATTGGGGGTGGTTCAGCACTAAACTACTAACTGAAAAGTTGAGGGAGAAAGATGTGGCAGTCTGCTTCTGCAAAGATTGACAGCTTTGGAAATCCTATGGGGCAGTTCTACTTTCTGTTAGAGTGTCACCTTGAGTTGGAATTGACTTGACTGCAGTGGGTTTGGTTTTATTTGGTGGTTATGAAGCTGTAACTGGCTACATCTTGTAAGGAAAGAGGTCATTTCTGATAACTTGGTCTGTACTTTTCTTTGGGCTAATCAGTATTTAACACCTACCCCATGGGATTGTGTTGGTGGTGGTGGTTGTGTGCAGTGGAGTCTTTCTTGTGTGTGTATGTGTACAGTGGAGTCTTTTTCCTTTACGGGATCAGAAAGCCTCATCTTTCTCCTGCAGAATAGCTGGTAGTTTCTAACTGCTAATCTTGTGATTAGCAGCCCATGAGCTCCTTACCCCATGGGAATAAAGAAGTTCCTGGAAGGATTCACCCAACGTGAGATAGGCAGAGCAGTAAGTTCCTGAAAGTCCTCTGACCTTCCCAAATCCCTATCAGTCTACTTTAACCTTTACCCTTGGGAAGGCAATCTTTGGAGAATATGAAGTCCTTCTGCTTCCTGTATATCAGATACACAGTCAACTTTGCATGTTTTAGCACATTCCTATCTCTGAGTAATTGGTTTTCCTCCTGTCAGGCAATTACTCAGAGATCTTGTTGTTAAGTGCCGTTGAGTCTGTTCCGATTTATAGTGACCTTGTATAGGGTTCTGAGAAGCATCTGGTGAGTTTGAACTACCAACCTTGCAGTTCAGACAGGCTTACAGTGCAGTGATTTATCCCACAGCCCCACATCAGGACTCTGAGATAAGAGTGTAATAAAACAAGCAAGGTTTTTCAGCAGGCTGGAGTCATGGTGGGGCATTCTGGGATAAGCATTGGATAGAAAAGTTGGTTTGAACCACAAGGTCTGTGATTCAAACTCACCAGCAGCATCTATGAAGCCCTGTGCAGAGTTCCTATGAGTCGGATCCGACTCAACAGCACTTAACAACAACACCATGACAGGTAGCAGAACCATCATTTTGTGGTATCATGCATTGTTATTATTAAATGCCCTCGAGTGGGTTCAGACTCATGTTGTTGTTGTTAGGTGCTGCTGAGTCAGTGCTGACTCATAACAACCTTATTTACCACAGAACAAAACACTATCATGTTCTTCAGCAGTCTTATAATCATTGTTACACTTGAACCCATTGCTGCTGCCACTCTGCCAATTAATCTGAGTGTGGGGATCTTCCTATTTTTCTCTCATCTTCCACTTTACCAAGCATGATGTCCTTCTCCAGGGACTGGTCCTTCTTGATAATATATCTGAAGTATGAGAGACAAAGTCTGGCAATTCTGGCTTCTGAGGAGCATTCAAGCTGTACTTCTTCCAACACAGACTGGTTTGTTCTTTTGGCAGTCCAAGGTACATTTAATATTCTCCTCCAACAACATAACTCAAATGCATCAGTTCTTCTACTCTTCCTTATTCACTGTTCAACTTTCACATGATTATGAGGCTATTGAAAATACCATGGTTTGAGTCAGGCATACCTTAGTTCTCAGACTGACATCTTTGTTCTTGAACACTTTGAAGAGTTCTTCTTGTGCAGCAGATTTGCCTAACACAATATGTCATTTGATTTCTTGATTGCTGCTTCCCTGAGTATGAATGGTTGATCTGAGCAAAATGAAGTGTTGAACAACTTCAATTTTCCTCCATTTATCTTGATGTTATTTATTGGTCCATTTGTGAGGATTTTTGTTTTCTTTTCATTGAGATGTAACCCATACCAAAGGTTGTGGTCTTTGATCTTCATCAGTAAGCATTTTAAGTCATCTTTGCTTTCAGAAGACAAGGCTGTTAATGAGCCTTCCTCCAATTCTAAATCTATGTTTTTCTTCTTCATATAATCCACTTCTTGGATTATTTGCACATGGTACAGATTGAATAAGTCTGTTGGAAGAATACAATCCTGGCACACACCTTTCCTGATTTAAACCACTCACTGTTCCCTTGTTCTGTTTGAACAACTTACTTTTGGCCCATGTGCAAGTTCCTCCTGAGCACAATTAAGTGTTCAGAATACTCATTCATGTAATTTGTTCATAGCTTGCATGATCCACACAATTGAAAGCCTTTGCATAGTCAATAAAGCCCAGAAAAACATTTTTCTGGTATCAGCTGCTTCCAGCCAACATCTTTCTGATGTCAGCAATGATATCCCTGTTTTCTAAGTCCTAGTCTAAATCTGACTTGAACCTCTTGCAGTTCCCTGTCAATGTACTGCCACAGCTGTTTTTAAATGATCTTTAGTAAAATTTTACTTTCATGTGATATTAATGATATTATCCGATGATTTCCTCATTCATTTGACTCACCTCTCTTTTGATTGGGTACAAATATGGATCTCTTCCAATCAGTTGGCCAGGTAGCTGTCTTCCAAATTTTCTGGCATAGATGTGTGAGTGCCTCCATTGCTGCATCAGTTTGTTGAAAATGTTCAATTTGTATTCCATCATCCCCCAGAGCTTTGTTCTTTGCCAAAGTATTCAGTACAGTTTGGACTTCTTCCTTCAGTATCATTGGCTCTTGATCATATGCTACCACTTGAAATGGTTGAATATCAACCATTTCTTTTTGGTATAGTGATTCTGTGTATTCTTTCCATCTTTTTTGATGTTTTCTGTGTCATTTAATAGTTTTCCCATAGAATCCTTTGATATTTCAAAATGAGGCTTGAAGTTTTTCTTTAGTTCTTTCAGCTTGAAAAATGCTGAGTATGTTCTTCCCTTTGATTTTTTAACTTCAGGTCTTTGCACCTTTCATTATAATATTTAACTTTGTCTTCTTGAGCTGCCCTTTGAAATTTTTGGCTCAGATTTCTTAGCTCCTCAATTTGTCCATTTGCTATAGCATCTATATACTGGAGAGCAAGTTTCAGAATTTCTTCTGGCAACCATTTTGGTCTTTTCCATCTTTCTTGTTTTCTTAAAACCTTCTACTTTTTTCTTATATGATGTTCTTGATGCTACCCCACAACTCTTCTGGTCTTCAGTCATTAGTGTCTAATTCATCAAATCTGTTCTTGAAATGATCTCTAAATTCAGATGAAATATGTTGATGTTCACATTTTGGATCTCATGGACTTATTTTAATTTTCTTCAGAATAAGCCAGAACTTGCAGATGAGCAATTAGTGATTTGTTTCATGGTTGGTCCTGGTCTTGCTTCTGACTCATAGTGACCCTATGGTTTCCAATGAGCAACTGGTGAATTTGAAACATAGATCTTGTGATTGACAAACAGACCTTTGTGTTCAGTGTTTATCTTACAGTGCCACATATTTGTAATATCAAAAACCCAAAATAAAACCAAAAACACCCTTCAAATGTAATGTAACTCCTAGCAAGATTAACAATAAAACATTATTTAACTCAATCCTTTTACCAACTCATCATGTTCAACTTTCAATAAAAAATTACAAAAGACAAGAAAAAATAGTTTGAAAAGACAATGCAATCCTTATAACCAGACTCAGATATGGCACAGATGTTGCAAATGGCATCTGTGAATTTAAAATAACTAAGATGAGCATATTATGTTGGTATCTACTCTTCTAGAGCAAAAGAAAAAGAAGGAAATCAAAGACTCAAAGAGACTAGTCTACAGGACTAATGTTAAACTGCTGTCAAGTTGGTTTCGACTCATATCGATGTTGTATAGGGTTTCTGAGGAACAGCTGGTGGGTTTGAACTACCAATGTTGCAGTTCAAACCAACCTTGTGGTCCAGTACTTATACTAGAATGATACTCCAGGACTCTGGGCTAATAATCTACATGAACCATGACTTGTGTACTTCCCTGAGACCAGAACTTAATAGTGCCTGGCTACAACTACTGACTGTTCTGATCCAGGCAGCAATAGATGGACTCTGATAGAATGTGGGCAAAGTGTGGTACAGAAGCTCAAATTCCTAAAACAACAACAGCAAAACAACCACAACAGAGAGAGATTTACTGCACTGTTGGAGACTGCAGGACTACGAAAGACTATTGCCCAGAGATACTGTGTAACTCTTGAACCAAAACTAGTCCCTGAGGTCACCTTTTAGCTAAATAACAGATTGATGCACAAAATAAAGAATATTATCCTTGAGCTCTGTGCTCCTTTAAATAAAATCATTTTTATGTAACCAAATGGTCAGCAATTACTTTAAAATAAAGGTGAAAATGTAAAGGAGCAGGTAAACTAGATTAATAAAAATAGGACAACCAGAATTGGAATATTGAGAATGTTTACATACTGTGAAAAATGATGAATAAGCACCTCCAGTGCTGCATCACTGTTATAGAACAATTTGCACAGAAGTTGTTAAATGAAAACCTAAGCTACTGTATAAACCTTCACTAAAAACACAGTAAACTATTACTAAAAACATATGCTAAGGACTTTATGGAAAAAGAAAATCATGTTTAAGAACAGATGGGTAATGTAAGCAGAACAAATTTATGAAAATTCTAATATGGAATCAAAAAGAAGTCTTAGAAATAAAAAATATAGTAACAGAAATGAAGAATGCCTTTGATAGGTCCATCAAACAGACTCAAAATTACTGAGAAAAATCAGTGTGCTTGAAGATAGGTCAATAAAAACTTCCTAAACTGAAATGTAAAAAGTGAAAAAAACCCACAAAAAGCAAATCAGAACAGCACATCCAGAACTGTGGAACAATATTAAAAGTGCATCATCAATACAGCTGAAATACCACAGAGAGAGAGAAAATGGAGCAAACAAAATATATATATATATTAAAATGTAGCTGGAAACTTTCTAAAATCAATGATAGACATGAAACCATGACACCAGGAAACTCAGAGAATATCAAGCATAAAAATACAGAGCAAGGCAAATCAAACAAACAAAACAGTGCCCTCAAACCCAGACAAACAAACAATGGCTCCCATAATAAAAAACATACCTAGATGTATCATATTCAAGCTACAGAAAACAAAAGGCATAGAGAACATTTTGAAAACAGTGTGAGAAAAAAGTAAACATCCTATCTGGAAAGAAATGAGGATAAAAGTCTGACAAATTTTATCAGACTTCTGGTTTGAAACCATGCAAACAGAAAGAGAGTGGAGTGAACTATTTAAAGTGTTGAAAGAAAAAAATCACCAACCTAGAATTCTATGTACAGTGAAATTATACTTGGATCATCACTATTGTGCTTATGGATGTCAAAAGAATAAAGGAACACTATGGACAACTCTTTGCTCACAAATCTGATGATTTAGATGACATATACCAATCCATTGAATGACACAAACTACCAAAACTAACACAAGATAAAATAAAAAAATCTGAATAGACCTGTATGTATTTTAGAAATTGAATCAATAATTGATAACGTTTCAAACAAGAGAGTACCAAACCCAGATGGTTTTACTGGAAAAATTCTACCAAATACTTAAAGAAGAAATTATAACAATTCTTCACAGTCTTTTCAAACAAAGAGCATACTCCTTAACTCTTTCTGTAAAGCCAACAAACCAGTAAAAAAAAAACAATGAAAGTAAGGAAAATTACAAACCAGTATAATGCTTGAACATAGTATATAGCCAACTGATCATTGAGCAAAAGTGATTAATTGCAGAAAAGAGAGTTGTTGTTTTTTTCAATTAAAATCCTGAAACAACTGAACATCCAAATGCCAAAAACGAGCATATACACAGAACTTAAATCTTTCACAAAAATTAACTCAAAATGTTTCATAGTTCCCAATGTAAAATGCAAAAACTATGACTTCTAGAAGAAAGTATAGGAAAAAATCTAGTTGACCTTGGGTTGGGAAGTAAAGTATTTTTTTCTTCTTTTTAAAAAATTATGTAATATGTTTTAAAATGCAGACCTAAAGCACAGTCCATGAAAGAAAAAGATGATGAGTCATACTTTATTAAATGTAAAACTTATGCTCTGAAAAGAGCGCTGTTAAGAAAATGAAAAGTCAAGCTGCAGACCAGGAGAAAATATTTTCACAAAATACATATTTGATAAAAGCCTTGTATTCAGGATATGCAAAGAACTCTTATAACTCAACAATAAGAAAGAAAACAGCCCAGTTACAAAATGAGCAAAATATCTTAATAGACACATCATAAAAGAAGATACAGAGATGCCAAAAATTTGCTTAACATAATTTTTATTAGAGATTTTCAAATAAAAATGAGATACCAGTATATACCTATTATTGTTGTTGCTGTGAAGTGCTTTCATATCGGTTCTGACACATAGCAACCATGTATAGGGTTTCCAAGGAGCAGCTGGTGAGCTTGAACCACCAATCTTGGTAGTTCAAAACAACCTTGCAGTCTAGCACATTAACCCACAGCACCAAATTATAATGGGTAAAGCAATAATAATTTTAAAAAGTGACAGGACCAGTATAGCAAAGTTGTAGAATAACAGAGACTCACATTCATTGTTTGTTGGGATGTAAAATGGTAGAATTACTTTGGAAGACATTTGATAGACTTTTTGTTTGTTTGTTTTTTTGTTTAAGTTAAATTTGAGGAGCTCTGGTGGCATAGTGGTTATGAGTCAGGCTGCTAATCTCACAATCAGCAGTTGGAAACTACCAGCGGTTCCATGGAAGAAAGAAGAGGCTTTCTGATAGGGCATGACTCAAAATCCCATATTTATGGCCTAGGAAACTCTATACAGGGTCGCTATGAATGAGAACTGACTTCACGGCACATAAACACCAACAGCAACAAACCTAGGTTTGGAGTTCTAGTGTGACACTGCAGGATAAACACTGGATGGCTAACCAGAAGGTTGGCAGTTCCAACCCACCAGCCATTCCTTGGAAATATTATACAGGGTTGCTATGAATCAGAAGTGACACACCACTTAACAACAACAACAAACATACATTTACCATGCAGTTCAGCAATTGTGATCCAACTTATGTTAAAAATTTATGTCCACACAAAAACCTGCAAATGAATTTATGTTTCAGCTTTATTCATAATTACTCCAAATAGAAAGTAATTCACCTACATAAATAACAAGTAAAAGAATATAACATGCATAATGCACATAAGAAATTAATGTGTGAGAGGGTTGCACAATTTGCAAAAAATACCATAAAATGTGTGCATATGTAAAAATACGGTACATCCACACAAAGTAATACTACTCAGCTCTAAAAAAGAATGAGCTATCGACTCATGGATGAACCTTTAATTCATATGGCTAAATGAAAGAAGATGCCTAGTATATGATTCCAACTATATGACATTTTGGAAATGAGAAAACTATAGAGTCAGTAAATAGATAATGATTGTCAGAGGTAGGAAGGAGGAGAATAGTTGAAAAAGTAAAGCACAGGAGATAATTTCAGGTCAATGACATGATTCTTTATGATGATATAATGGTGGATGCCAACCATTGTAAAAACTCATAGAACTTTACAACAAAAAAGTGAAGATAATTTAAAAATGGCTGCAACAGCATATTAACAGCAAATAGCCATGGTGAACAGGTTTCAGCTGAAGTTCCAGACTAAGACAGACTGGGAAAAAAGGAGATATTGACTGCTTATGACTGTTTAGTCACTGAAAACCTTTTGAGTAGAACACCGTCATATAGCACCAGAATACTGAATATTAACAATATTGAAACATGATGAATACCACCAGAATATGGTAAGGTATGGTGCTGGAAGTTGAGACTTCCAGGTTAGAAGGCACTCAAAATATGACAGGTGAAAAGCTGCCTCCTCAGAGTAAAGTTGACCATGATGGTAGGAACAGAGTAAGACTTTCAGACCTTCATTTGCTGATGGGACATGACTCAAAATGAGGGGAAACAGCTGTAAACATCCACTAACATTGGAACATGGAATGTATGAAGTATGAATCTAGGAAAATTAAAAGTTGTCAAAAATGAAATGGAAACCATAAAGATCACTATCCTAGGCATTACTGACTTGAAATGGATTGGTATTAGCTATTTTGAATCTGACAATCACATGGCTTACTATACTAGGAATGACAAATTAAAGAGGAATGGCATTGCATTCATCATCAAAAAGAATATTTCAAGATCTATCTTGAAATATAATGCTGTCTGTGATAGGATAATATCCATACACCTACAAAGGAATACCAGTTAATTCCACCACTATTATTCAAATTTACGTACCAATCACTGAATATAGTGATGATGAAGTTAAGATGTCTACCAACTTCTTCCCACCACTCATCTGTCAGTGTGTCACACTGTGGTGGCTTGCATGTTGCTATGATTCTGGAAGCTATGCCATGAGCATTTTAATTACCAGCAAGGTCAACCATGGAGGACAGGTAACAACTGAGCTTCCAGATGAAGACAGATAAGGAAGACGGAGAGATAGACTACTTCCAAACAGTTAGTCAATGTAAACCTTATGAGTAGCAGTGGAACACTGTCAGCACCAGAATATTGAATATTGAAACATAATGAAGAGCTACAGAATATTGTTAAATACAGTGCTGAAAGATAAGCACCTCAGGTTGAAAGGCACTCAAAATACAACTGGGAAAGAGCTGCCTCCACAAAGTAGAGTTGACTGTGATGATGCAAATGGAGTAAAGCCTTTGGAACTTTCGTTTCATGATGGGGCACAACTCAAAATGAAGAGAAACAGTTGCAAACATCATTAATAATTGGAACATGTAGTGTACGAAGTTTGAAACTAGAAAAATGGAAATTTTCGAAATTGAAATTTAATACATAAACATCGATATTCTAGGCATTGGTGAGCTGAAATATACTGGGATTGGACATTTTGAATCTGGCAATCACATGGTTTACTATGCTGGGAATGACACATTGAATAGGAATGTGACACATTCAACATCACAAAGAACATATCAAAGTCTGTCTTGAAGTACAACGCTGTCTGTTATAGGATAATATTCATATGTCTACAAGGAAGACCATTAAAATTTACACACCAACCGCTAAAGCCAGTGATGATGAAATTGAAGAATTTGCAATTTGTTCAAACATGTAATCGAGATGTATTGATAATTTCTGGCAATTGGAATGCAAAACTTGGAAACAAAGAGGAAAGATCAGTAGTAGGAAAATATTTCCTTGATGATAGGAATGATGCTGGTGATCACATGATAGATTTTTCAAGACCAATGACTTTTTCATTGCACATCTGTTTTTTGAACAACATAAAAGATGACTATAAATCTATATTCATGTAAAGAGGGAGATTGAGAACTGGTGGCCAGGAGGCAGGCTTGCAAAATGTGCCCTTTGGTTGTTTAAATTATTATATATTCCTGAGTGTTTCTGTGCACATTTCCCCTACCCCTCCAAACACAAAACAAACAAACAAAACAGGGAATGGAAGCAAATACTGTTGAATGGTGATGCATGGAGGAGAGTGTAATCCTTGCAATGAAACAATGTGTAAAGTCGATGTTCTCTCATGTAAACTATCAGTCCATAATAAAAACTTGAAGACAAAAAAAAGTCGACTATACATATGCACTACAACAGATGAAACTCTGTGTCGCTTTGAGTTGGAATTGACTGCAAGACACATCATCACCACCACCAAGGGCAAAAATAACGCAGAAAGCATCAAAAGAAGATGGAAGGCACATACAGAGTTACTATACCAAAAAGAAATGGTAGGTGTTCAACCATTTTAAGAGGTAGCCTAAACTCAAGAGCCAATGATCCTGAAGAAAGAAGTCCAAGGTGCACTGCAGGCATTGGCAAAGACAAGGCACCAGGAATTGGCACAATACAAACTGAAATCTTTCAACAAACTGATGTAGCACTGGAGGCACTCACTCATCTATGCCAAGAAATTTGGAAGACAACTAACTTGCCAACTGATTGTAAGAGATCCATATTTGTGCCCATACCAAAGAGGTGATGTAATGGAATGCGGAAATCATTTGACAATATCTTTAATACCCCATGAAAGTAAAAATTTGCTATAGATAAAACAAAAATAGCTACACCCATACAGTGACAGAGAACTTCCAGAGGTTCAAGCCAGATTCAGAAGAGAATGTGGAATGATTATGTCAGATAGATCTTGGCTGAAAGCAGAGATTACCAGAAGGATATTTATCTGTGCTTTATTGATTATGCAAAGGTCTTCAATTATATGGAACATGATAGGCAATTTTGGTGAGAATGAGTATTCCAGATCACAAAATTGTGCTTATGAGGAACTTGTACATAGACCAAGAAGCAGTTGTTCAATCCGAACCGGGGAACAATGAATGGTGTAAACTTAAGTATGGTGTGTGCAAATAATCTGAGAAACTTGATTATATAAAGAAAAATGAGGAATCAGGATTGGAGGATGACTTGTTAATAATCTGTGATATGCAGATGATACAACCTTGTTTGCTGAAAGTGAAGAGGACTTAAAATACTTAAAAAAAAAAATTTCTACTTAACCTTTGTTTTATAGTCACCTTTTATCTTTTGTAGCTCATTCAAATTCTAGAAGACAAAAATGTAGCAATTAATTTTACAATATTAGTAAAACTTCTAGTCTATATAATACATTGTTGTTGTTAGGCATCATCGAGTCAGTACCCACCCATAGCAACCTTATGTACAGCAGAAAGAAACACTGCCCAATCCTGGGCCAACCTCACTACTGTTGCCATGCTTGAGTCCATGGATGCTGTCACTTGGCCAATTCATCTCGCTGGGGGATTTCCTCTTTTTCTCTAACCCTCCACCTTACCAAACATGATATCGGAGCATTCTGGCTTCCTCCAAAATGGATCTATTGGTTCTTTTGGCAGCCCATGGCACTTTCAATATTCTCCTCCAACATTATAATGCAAAAACATCAATTCTTCTACGGTCTTCCTTATTCACTGTCCAGCTTTCACATGCATATGAGGTTATCAAAAATATCATGGATTGGGTCAGGTGCACCTAAGTCCTCAAGCTGATGTGTTTGCTCTTCAACACTTTAAAAAGGTCTTGTGCAGCAGATCTGCCTAATGCAATACGTCGTTTGATTTCATGAATGCGCCTCCTTGAGTGTTGATAGTTAATCCAAGAAGTATGAAGTTCTTGACAACTTCAATCTTTTCTATGTTGATCAGAATGTTGTTTATTGGTCCAGTGGTGAGGATTTTTGTTTTCTTTACATTGAGATGTATTCCACACCGAAGGCTGTGCTCTTTGATCTTCATCAGTAAATATTTAAATTCCTCTTCACTTTCAGCAAGCAAGGTTGTAGCATCTGCATATCGCAGGTTGTTAATGAGTATTCCTCCAATCCTGATGCCACGTTTTTCTTCATATAACCTAGCATCCCAGTTTATTTATTTGCTCAGCATACAGACTGAATAAGTATGGTGAAAGAATAGAACCTTGCCGTACACCTTTCTTAATGTTAAACCATCCCGTGTTCCCATGTTCTGTTTGAACAACTGCTTCTTGGTCCAGGTACAGATCCTTCATTATCACAATTAGGTATTCGGAATACTTATACTTCGCATCGTTGTCCATAGCTTGTCACGATCCACACAATTGAAAGCCTTTGCATAGTCAATAAAGCACAGGTAAACATCTTTTTGATATTTTCTGCTTTCAGCTAAGATCCATCGGACATCAGCAATGATATCCCTTGTTCCATGGCCTCTTCTGAATCTGGCTCGAACCTCTGGAAGTTCTCTATCATTGTATGCTTGCAATTGTTTCTGTATTACCTTTAGTAAAACTTTACTCACATGGGATACCAAAGAGATTGTCGGATGATTTCCGCATTCCTTTGGGTCACTTCTCTTTGGAATGAGCACAAATACGGATCTCTTCTAATCAATAG
>NW_006408546.1:11514146-11528716 GCF_000296735.1 Chrysochloris asiatica | reverse complement strand
TGTACCTCATGACTGATCTGGATATGTTCTTTTTGACGAAGAATGCAACACCATTCCTCTTCAATATGTCATTCCTGGCATAGTAAACTATGTGGTTGTCAGATTCAAAATGGCGTATACCCGTCCATTTCAGCTCACTAATGCCTAAGATATTGATGTTTATGCATTCCATTTCCTTTTTAACAACTTCCAATTTTTTCCAGATTCATACTTTGTACAGTCCATGTTCTGATTTTCAATGGATGTTTACTACAGCTGTTTCTCTTCATTTTCAGTTGTGTCCCATCAGCAAATGCACTTCCCTCAGGCTTTTCTCCCATGGGCTTTACTCTATTTACATTATCTGGTCAACTCTACTTTGAGGAGGCAGCTCTTCCCCAGTCACATTTTGAGTGCCTTCCATCCTGAGAGGCTCATTTTCCGGCACTCTGTCTGTCAGTGTTTCTCTGCTATTCATAATGTTTTCAGTGATTTTAAAGATTAGGAAGTAGTTCTTCATTTTTTATTTGTAGTCTTTCTTTGTCTGGAAGCTCATCTGAAACCTGTCCACCATGGGTGACCCTGTTGGTATTTAAAATACCAGTGGCACAGCTTTCAGAATCACAACTCACAAACTACCATAGTATGACAAACTAACAGACGAGTGGTGGCCATTTGGTTTTAAATGGAAACTGTCACTTTAAATTTTGAGGAGATCTGTGTGCATGGGAGTGGGGTGTCCATTTGTTCAGACATCCACTCTAGTCTCCAGACTGGAGGTGCGCAGACAATACCATAAAAAAGAAAGTCCACACCTGTATCTCCGTGGTGCTATCAGGCGTTCGTTGCTGTTCTGATTCATCCCCCACTTGGTCTCTCCCAAGATGGTGGCTCCTGGAGCAGCTGAACATCTTGAATTAGAAAGCAATGGATTTCTTGATTCTGCTACAAATTCCCCTAGCTGTAAGCCTTCCAAACTTTTAAATATACCTTTACATGTGGTTCAGAGTTCTAGCACCATCCCTTGAGCCTGCTTGGTCTGGTATTCTGTGTTGTTGCTGATGGAGCTCCTTCCTGCACATTTACCCAATCCATCATAATAGTTAGGGGGGGGGGGGGGGAATATATATATATAATATGAGATTAAAAATTATAAATCAATTCAATATACATATGAACATTTCCTTATGTGTTTTTAATTTGATATGGTAGTATTTTTCTATCTACATTTGTAATTGGTAATGCTTTGCTCATTTATTTATTTGAGAAATACGAGTGTGATTCAATTCCGTAAAACCATCAATGTATTGTTGTTGTTAATTGCCTTTAAGCCAGTCTGACTCATAGTGACCCTGTGTAGGGTTTCTGAGGAGCAGTTGGTTAGTTTGACCTTCTGATCTTGCAGTTCAAACCAACTTTGCAGTCTAGCACATTAACCCACAATTCCACACCATTAGACCAAATAAATAGAAAAAAGAAAAATAATATATTATCATTTTTAAAAAGACTCTAGCAAAATTCACTTATGATGAAATGAAATAATAATTCTCAAGAAACAAGATAGGCAAAGAACTATCATAATCTGGTAATAATTTCTTAGTAATGAAAAATTTGGACATTTGAGTGCATCCATAGATGTTTTGTAAGAAAGTTCTGGTTATCTATTTCCAAAATATCAATCATTGAAAACTCTGTGCATAATAATATTACTCTGGCACACACAGGGTCTCTGTGAGTTAGAATTGGCTTTGTGGCAATTGGTTCTTTTTGTTTTTGTTTTTGTTGTAAGTTTTTACTGTGAACTGAGTGATAGTTTACATGTGAGAACATAGGCTTTCCACCATCATTTCATTGTAATGATTACAATCTCCTATGTGCATCATCATTCAGCAGTCTTTGCTTCCATTCCCTGTTTGTTTGTTATTTTTTAGTGTGTGTGTGGGATGTTCACAGAAACACTCAGGAATATATAATAATTTGAACAACCAAAGAACACATTCTGCAAGCCTGCCTCCTGGCCACCAGCACACAGCCTTAAAATACTTATTGATGAAGATCAAAGACCAAAGCTTTCAATATGGGTTGCATCTCAATGTAAAGAAAACAAAAATCCTCACCACTGGACCAATAAACAAAATCAAGATAAATGGAGAAAAAATTGAAGTTGTCAAAGACTTGATTTTCTTGGATCAATCATCAGCACTCATGGAAGCAGCAGCCAAGAAATCAAATGATGTATTGTTGCATTAAGTAAATCTGCTGCACAAGACCTTTTTAAAAAGTTGAAGAACAAAGATGTCAGTTTGAGGATTGAGGTGTGCCTGACCGAAGCCCTGGTATTTTCAGTAACCTTGTATGCTTGTGAAAGTTGGACAGTGAATAAGGAAGACTGTAGCATTGATGCATTTGAGATATAGTGTTAGAGGAGAATATAAAAATACCCTGGACTGTCAGAAGAACAAACCAATCTGTGCTGGAAGAAGGACAACCAGAATGCTCCTTGGAAGTCAGGACAGTAAGACTTCCTCTCTCATACTATGGACATATTATCAGAAGGACCAGTCCCTCAAGAAGGATTTCATATTTGTTAAAGTGGAGGTTCAGAGAAAAAGAGAAAGACCCCCAATAAGATGGAGTGGCACAGTAGCAAGAGTAATGGGCTCAAATATAGCATTGATTTTGATGTTGGCACAGGACCGGGCAATGTTTTGTTCTGGTGTACATAGTGTTGTTATTAGTTGGTACCGACTCTATAGCACCTAACAACAAGAGACAACTTCTTTAGTCTGAAATTGATCAAATATGCAATCAAGATGTATTTGGTAATTACTGGTGATTGGAATGCAAGGGTTGGAACCAAAGTGGAAGGGTCAGTTGTTGGGAAATATCTCCTTGGTAATAGAAGTAATGCTGGAGATTGAGTGACAGAATTTTTCAAAACCAATGACTTATTCATTGGAAATACCTCTTTTACGCAACATAAAAGATGACTATACACATGGACCTCATCAGATGGAATGCACAGAAATCAAACTGAATGTATCTGTGATAAAAGGCTGTATAAAAGCTCCATATTATCAGCCAAAACCAGACCAGGGACAGACTGTGGAACAGACCATCAATTGCTCATATGCAAATGCAGGTTGAAGCCTAAGAAGATTGAAAAAGTCCACAAGGGATAAAATTTGGCCTTGACTATATCCCACCTGAATTAAGAGATTTTCTCAAGAACATATTTGATACATTAGACACTAAAAACTGAAGACCAGAAGATTTGTGGGATGACATCAAGCACATTGTACAGGAGGAAAGGAAACTCTCATTAAGAACACAAGAGGTATATAACTGTGGATGTCAGTTGGATCTTGGCATAGAGAAAGAGGCAGTCCTTCAGACAGTAGCAAGAGACACTGAGTTACTGTGTTGTTTAAAATCAGGGAAGGTGTGCATCAGGACTATCTGTATGCTGAGTGAATAATATGAGAAGCTGGAATACATGAAGAATAATGTGACAACAGGTTTGGATGAAGATTCATTAATCTCCTTCGATGTGCAGGTGACACAACATTCTTGCTGAAAGTGAAGAGAACTTAAAGTACTTAATAGTGAAGATCAAATACAATAGCCTTCAATGTGAATTACACTTCAAAATAAAGAAATAAAAAAATCCTCACAAGTGAACCAATAAGCAACATCATTATACAAAGGGGTTGCAAAAAATTCATGGAAAGGAGTTGAAAGATAATAGAATTTTCCACAAACTTTTAAAAGCCCCCATATGCATAGAAAAAATATTGACATTTGCAAAGATTCTTTTTTACTTTGATCCATAATTATTGACTATGGAAGCACCAGTCAATAAGTCAAATGGCATATATTTTTGCTGTTAAAAATCAAAGTTTCTTCAGTCTTAAATTGATCAAACATGCAATCAAGATATATTGATAATTACTGGTGATTGAAATGCTAAGAGTGGAGACAAAAATGAAGGATCATGTCCTTAGTGATAGAAACAATGCTGGAGATTGCGTGATAGAAGTTTGCAAGACCAGTGACTTCTTCATTGCAAATGCCTCTTTTAAACAACATAAAAGATGACTATACACATGGACAGATGGAATACACAGAAATCAAATTAGCTACATCGGTGGAAAGAGGAGGTGGAAAAGCTCCATGTCATCAGTAAAACAAGGCCAGGGGCAGACTATGGATCAGACTATCAACAGCTCATATGCAAGTTCAGGCTGAAGCTAAAGAAAATTGAAACAAGTCCACAAGAGCCAAAATGTGAGCTTGAATATATCCCACCTGAATTTAAAGATCATCTCAAGAACATAATAGATGCATTAAACACTAATGACCAGGGACCAAAAGAGTTGTGGGATGACATCAAGAACATGATGCAGAAAGAAAGCAAAATGTCATTAAGAAGACAAGAAAGAAGGTAAAGACCAAAATGGATGTCAAATGAGACTCTGAAACTTACTCTCCAGCATACGGATGCTACAAAAATGGAAGAAATGAGTAAGTAAAAGAGCTGACCAGAAAATTTCAAAGGGCAGTTTAAGAAGACAACGTAAAGAATTATCATGAAGTATGATGAAATGTGCAAACTCCTGGAGTTATAAAACCCAAAAGGAAAACTATACTTATAATTTCTAAAGCTGAAAGAAGTTCAGAAAAAATTCAAACCTCAGCTTGCAATATTGATCGTGGCACTGTAAGATCAGCCCTGTTCTTCAAACCACAAGGTTGGCATCTTAAACCCACCAGCTGCTCCTCGGAAATCCTATATGTAGTAGCTGTGAGTTGGAACCTACTCTATGCCACTTAACAACAACATGGGCAAATAGGGATAAAGCACTGGGCTGCAATGTTTGTTTGAATCACAAGGTCGGCAGTTCAAACTCAAGAGTAAGCCTTATACAGGGTAGCTGTGAGTTGCAAATAACTTGATGGTGCGTAACAATAAAACAACTACAATGGACATAATACTGAATGTTGCAGAAAGCATCAAACAAAGATGGAAGGAATACATACAGTCACTGTACCAAAAAAAAAAAGGTAAATGTCCAACCATTTCAAGTGGTAGCATATGATCAAGAACCAATGGTACTGAAGGAAGAAGTCCAAAGTTCACTGAAGACATTGGCAGAGAACAAGGCTCCAGGAATTGATGCAATACAAATTAAAATCTTTCAACCAATTGATTTAAGACTGGAGGCACCCACTCATCTATGCCAAGAAATTTGGTGACAACTACCTGGCCAATTGATTGTGTGCCCATTCCAAAGAGTGGTGACTCAAAAGAATGCAGAATTCATTGGACAATATTATTAATATTTCATGCAAATAAAATTTTGCTAAAGACAATTAAAAAATGACTACAACAGTACAATGACAGGGAACTACCAGAGGTTTAAGCTGGATTCAGACGAGGACTTGGAACAAGAGATATAATTGCTGACATCAGATGGATCTTAGTTGAAAACAGAGAATATCAGAAAGATGTTTACTTGTGTTTTATTGACTATGCAAAGACTTTTGATAACATGTATCATGATAAACTATGTACAACATTGCAGAGAATGAGTATTCCAGAAGACTTAATCGTGCTCATAAGGAACCTGTGCATAGACCAATAGACAGTTGTTCAAACAGAACAGGGGAACACTGAATGGTTTAAAACTAGAAAAGATGTGCACCAGGGTTGTATTTTTCACCATACTTATTCAATTTGTATGCTGAGCAAATAATCAGAGACTCTGGATTATATAAAGAAGAATCATCAGGATTGGAGGAAGACTCATCAGCAACTTGTGATATGCAGATGATACAACCTTGCTTGCTGAATGTGAAGAGAACTTAAAATAATGATGAAGACTGAAGATTACAGCTTTTTTGTCCAGGTTGTACCTTAAGGTAAAGAAAACAAAAATCCTCACAATGGGACCAATAAAGACCATCAGAATGAATGGAGAAAAGGTTGTCAAAGAACTTCATTTTACTTGAATCAACCTTTTATACTCATGGAGGTAGCAATCCAGAATTCAAATGATGTATTGAATTAGGCAAATTTGCTGCACAAGACCTTTGCGAGCAAAGATGTCAGTTTGAGGACTAAGATGTGCCTGACCCAAATAGCCTTGTATGCATGTAAAAGCTGGGCAATGAATTAGGGAGACCATACAAGAATTGATGCATTTGAGTTACAGCGTTGGAAGGGAATATTAAAAGAACCATGGAATGCCAGAAGAACAAACAAATCTGTGTTGGAAGAAGTACAGCCAAAATTCTCCTTAGAAGCTAGGATAGCCAGACTTAGTGTTTCATACTTTGGACATATTATCATGAAAGACCAGTCCCTGGAGGACATCAAGCTTGGTAAAGTGGAGGGTCATCAAAAAAGTGGAAGACCCCCAATAAAATGGATTGGCATAGTGGAAACAGCAATGGGCTCAAGTGTAGCAATTATTGTGAGATTGACACAGGGCTGGTCAGTGTTTCGTTCTGTTGTGCATAGTATGTGTTGGTACTGAATTGACGGCACCTAACAAAAGCAATGTAGGGTTTCTGAGGATTGGCTGCTGAGATTGAATCATGGACTTTGAGGTCAGCATTATTATTAACTGAAGCATTTTTGTTGCACTATTGAATTGGTTCTGACTCATAGTGATCCTGTGTAGGGTTTCCTTAGGAACAGTGAGTCAATTTGTACCACTGACCCTTTGGTTCAAACAACCTTTAGGCCCCAATCTTATCCTACAGAGACTACCAGGACTCCTGAAGTATGGTGGTGGTGGTTATGTGCCGTGGAGTCAGAACCGACTCATTGCAACCCTGTACAGTGTTTCCGAGGCTGTAAATCTTTACGGGAGCAGAAAGCCTCATCTTTCTCCCGTGGGACAGCTGATAGTTTTGAACTGCTGACCTTAAGATTCGTAGCCCAGTTCGTAACAACTATGCTACTGGAGCTCCTGAGGTATAGACTTTACTTAATAATAATGTATCAATATTGGTTCATTAGTTGTGAGAAACATACCATCCCAAGTAAAATGTTATCAATAATTGACTGGGTTTGGGTATATGGTAATTCACTGTACTAACTTCTTACCTTTTGTGAATCGAGCTACTAATCTCATGGTCAGCAGTTCAAAACTACCAGCTGTTACTTGGGAGAAAGACGAGGTTTTCTGCTCCCGTAAAGATTTACAGCCTCAGAAACCTTATGCAGGGTCGCTATGAGTCAGAACCGACTCCACGGCACAAAACAACAACGAAAGTATTTTTAAACAAAAAGTGTATGCAAAAAGGAAGCGCTAAAGAGGAAGCAGGGGAGAGAGAAGAGTGAATGTATAGGGAAGAACTCACCTTTAGTGAATAAACTAATCAGAGGCTGGAGCACAGCATGAAAGTGTCCCTAAAAGGAGGCAGAAAGCTTTGTCAGAAGTGGGCCACTACCAAGGTATCTCTCTAAAACAGGGTCTGAACCCTAAAATCCAGCAGGGAGAAGTGGTAATTCAAATCCATTTAATGAGAGTTTTCTTAGTGCCAAACAATGTATAGATGTCATCTCACTGAATCTTCCAACAACCTTGTGAAGCAGTTATTCTTCTGTTCTCTGAGCAAATGAGAGATGTTGCACATCTTTGTATCTGTAGTGGAGACAGTGTGTGACTGTACTTTGTGCATAGCTTTGTTTAAATCCATGCTCTTCATGCTACCTAACTGCTATCATTTACTGAGCACACAAACTCTCAGTCTGATACAGATATTTCAACACAGGTCCTTTGATTCCAGAATTCAAGCGTTACACCACTCACCTGTGTCACTTTACATATTGATGACTGAAGGCAGTTTAAACTGCATGACCAATCAGGCTTCTCTTTTCCCTACTTCCTCTAAGTCTGGAATAAGGTAAAATTACGTAATGACCAACATTCTCATCTCTTATTTCCCAGTGACCTACATCTCTCTCTGGAAAGCCAACATGCTGAGGGATAGCTACAACTGACACCGAGTTAGAAAAATAAGAAGCAATAATTTTCTCAATTACTTACTACAAATCTGTGTAATGGGTCCTATGATAAAGTTTCCTAGAAGCATCTCAACTCAATCAAATTGCACATTTCATTGTGGCTTAGATGCTCAAAGAGTGAGCTTTACTGCAAAGGAGTTCTATGATAGATACACATGTTAGACGCTACTAGTGATGGCTTCTAAGGAACAAATGAGAGGATAGCTGCAGAAACTGCAGAGAATATACACCTGTGGACTGTGTGAGAGTCTTGTTAAACAGGTTTAGCAGCAGAAGAAACATATCAAGAAAGCTAAGGACCTGAAATCTATAAGAATGATATCCAGGTACTTGTTAATTTAAGTGCTGTTGAGTCGGTTCCTACCCATGTTGTTGTTGTTAGGTGCCTTCGAGTCGGTGCCGACTCATAGTGATCCAATGCACAACAGTACAAAACAATGCCTGATCCTGGGCCAGCCTCACAATGCTTGCCATGCTTGAGCCCATTGATGATGCCACTTTGCCAATCCATCTCGCTGGGGTCTTCCTCTTTTTCTCTAACCCTCTACCTTATCAAACATGACATCCTTCTCCAGCAACTGGTCCTACCCATAGTGACCCTGTATAGGGTTTCCATGGATCAGCTGGTGAGTCTGAACCACCTGATCTTGTAGTTTAAACCAACTTTGCAGTCGAGCTCATTAGCCCACAGCACCACACCAGGACTCCTGGTACTTAGTAGGATTCAATAAACAGCTATGACTTCTACTCTAGATAGAAGACCCAAAAGAAGATGCTTCAGCTGTGGCCAGAGCATCAGGAAACATCGATCTGCATGGTATCATCCATGACTCTGTTCAAAGGGTCTGTTCAAAGGTCATGATGAGCAAAAGTTGGCCCTGTGCTATGATCCTGCAGAGTGCTAACAGCAATGTAATTCTAGCTTATAACATGTGTATTATAACTTGGAGGTGTTATCGTCCTTCTTGGGAAATACATACTACTGCTTAGGAGTGTTGGGGCTTAAATTGTGTGCTGTGGAAGAATTCATATTGAATATGGGGATTTGTTTGTATTTTTTACCATTTTGGGGGGCATAATTGGTGAAATGGTATTCTCCTGTATCCTGTAAATTATAAGAATTTTTGAGGAAATGGTACATATGATAGATTGACTGGGAAAATGGAAGTAAAAGGTGGAAGATGAGTCTGGCTGCAGCTGCTGAACCCAGTGAAGGTTCTGCTTTGAGTGGCTCTGACCTCTAGCTGGGAAAAGTCAAAAGGAAAGTGGGTGGAGGAAAGATGTTTTGCATATATTTTAGAATTTTACTTATGGCAACGCAAAAAGATCCAAACCCATTGCTGTCAAGTGGATTCTGACTCCTGGTGATCCTTTGTGTTATGGGTAGAACTGCTCCACAGGGTTTTCTTGGCTGTAATCTTTCTTTCTTTCTTTTATTTTTTTTTTAAGCTTTTATTGTGAATTGAATGAAAATTTACAGGGCAGATCATCAGTTTTACATTGAACAAATCATATACTTTGTTTCATTACAGTGATTAGAATCCTCTCCATGTATCATCAGTTAACAGAATTTCTCTCCTGTATTCATTTTAGTTTTTTTTTTTTTTTTTTTTAACACTTAGGCCTCTATAACAATTTAAACCATCAAAGGGCACATTTTGCAAGCCTGCTTCCTGGCTGCCAGCACCTCTAATTCCATGGATTTAGAGTCCTCAGCTGCTCCCTTTCTTCATGTCCCCATCTCTAGATGGAGCACCCTGTCTTTTCTTCTCTGGATAAGGTCCTGAATTCCACTTATTCTATTCTCCCTTGATGGTCCTAGGGTCCTCTGTTTCTGGGCTATAAGATTAACTACTCCCCCATTTTTGTTACATATTTTCTACCTTTACAATTGTGACATTTGCAATTTGTCATGATAACAATTACTCACTATTGAATCATAAGAATCTTATCCCTATCTCTTTTAACCAGACACATCTAGACAAGATGGAAACTATTTTGTGGGGACTCTATCTTCCCCTGTACATTTTAAAACTTTACTTCCTCATGAAAACTTGTAAACCAGTCACTTCATGCATTTACCACCCCTTCATTTTAGGTAGCCAATGTCTAAGTTGCCCATCTCTATCTACCCTGTATACAGAGGGGATAGGATAGATACTTGATGTGAAGACACCTTCCCTCTTTCTTGGTATTTTGAGCTACTATATTCATGAGTATAGGTCAAGTTCATCAAATTGTAGCAATTTGCCCTTGTTTCCTTTATAATTTTTTTTTTTTTTAAATTTAATCTTCCTCTAGTCAAGTTCTGACCATCAAGCCATTGAGGCTACGCCAATGGGTACTATCTGCAAGTATGGGTGTTCTTGTGCATCCCCCCTCACTTTATTTCAGCTGAATGCTTCACTCTCAGCTACAGCCCTCCATGGCCATGTCCTTGTCTATAGGCTCAGGTGTCCCCAGGTCTTACCACACTTTGGACCAACCAGCCCTACCTCTTCTCTTTCTTATTGCCAGGTCAACAGGAGTCTATGGACCATGGTTGAACTCAGCCCATTTCTTCATTGCTGTCTTTTCCCCTCTTCCACTCACCAGTAGACCAATGTGGTCTTACATGCCTGCTCATGTGTTCTCTTTGAGTTTCAGTCTTAGAGGGGGGTTTGTCCTGAAGAGACCCGATTGCTTGCCTTGATGGCTTCCCAGAGAACAACTTGCTTATTCTTGTAGTAGCCAATCATACTGCCATTTTTGTTTTTTTGGTTTTTTTTTCTGCTGATCTTTCTTTGAAGATGTACCTTCTGACACTCTAGCTGTTCCAGGCTGGTCTGCTTGTCCTTTCTAGTGGGACTGTCCCACCTCAGAAGGTTCTGGATGGGGTTGGCTGTAATCTTTACAGAAGTAGATTGTCAGTCTCTCCTTCCATGAAACCACCAGGTAAGTCTGACCCACCAATCTTTAGCAGAAATTTGATTTCATTAGAATCTGGATTTTGCTACATCAACAAGGGATAGCCTTGGAAGGAGAAGAGGAAATATACCATTAAATTTTACGAGCCAGTTTGGGCAATTTATTTTTCAGGCATTGTGTTCTTTGGACTATGTAGTTATCATCTGCTGCATATTGTTTAGCACTGTCTGTCGAGCTTGATTGGACAACATAGCTGGGAATTATTTAAAATGGGAAATAGGATAGCAGTGACTTCTTGGCCTCTTGCCTGATGGTGTAGTTGAGGTTCCAGATATATCTTGGCATGATTGGCAAATTGGAGGGGATTTTCTGTGTGTTATAGAAAGTGACAAGCCTCTTGTGTGAACTCACCCCAATGGGAGAAGGAGCCAGGCACAGTTCATGTGTCTAGAACAAAAGCCTTAGTTGTTGGCAGAGAGTCCTCAGAATTTCTCCTAGCCTAGTTCCCACTAGACTCATCCATTCATCCAAAATACTTTTATTTAGGGGTGAGAATGTATCAATCACTCTGTTGTGCGCAGAATTGCAGCACTGAAAAGAGCAGAGAGAATAATGTTTAGACATTACTGGGGCTAAGAGCAAAAGCTGAAAGAGCTGGTACTCTAAATAGCCTAGTGGATCTTGGAGCACAAGCAATTCTGCTTCCTCTCTAGTCAGTGTGGAAGAGAGAGTGGCCACGCCATCATTGAAGCTAACCACTGCACAGTTTTGAGGACCCTGGGGTATTTGTGGTGTGTTAGAATAAGAGGGGGCGATTATAGACCGAAAAGCAGAAATCTCTGAATCCAGAACAGAAAGAGAGACCATGGTACCTGCTGGAGCACTGACAGAGGCTCTGATGTTTAGTAGAGATGCAGCACAAACAAGGCCCAAGCAGACCAGTGTCACGCAAGTGAAAGGGCCCACAGTACCCCAGGAGTAGTGTTGAAGAAGAAGATGAGACAGTGGAGAAGCCCTGTGTTAGTGAGAGAACACTTCTTGTGAGCAGGTGTGAAATTCCCTGGAGACACAAAGCGATAGTAGAGAGATTTTTCAGGAGAGAAATCTGGTTCTGTTTTGTTCTGTTTTGATGTTCATTTGACCTCACACACACTCCCGGGGTGTTGAGTTTTGGCAAAACTTAATTACAATAATCATAATGAAGACAGCAGCAGCAACACTACCCTCCTCCACCACCACCACACTTACTGCCATTTTTAAATGCTTACCAAGGGCCAGGAACTGGGCTATGAACTTTAAATATATAAGAATTACTGTTAAATCTTAAGGATTAGAAAGTATTTTCACTTTGTGCCAAGATGGAATAAATGGGTACCAAATTTATTCTCTTTCTTAAAATACCCCAAAAGGTGACAAAATATATTAAACAATGACATAATATCAGGCAACAGAGGATAGTGATCCCTGGAAGATGAGAAACAAATTAGGCAGCCCCTGCAATTGCCCCAACTTAAAAACCACTGCAGGGAAGATGAACCCAGGCAGAGTCCAAGAAGTCCAGAGATCTGCAGAGGTTTCCTCTAATCATTGCATGAGTATGAGACAAATACCCAAATCCAGGAAAATCCACACAAAATGATACGAGGTAACAATAGGGAAGGCTCACACAGGGCTGGGAATATGCCTGCCCTACCACCTAACCTAGAAAATACCACAATGTACAGGGCACTGAGTAGGAATTTCAGCAGAATCTTGCCTTAGTAAAGTTAGTCCTACATAGCTATGGTCCCAGCTAACAAACCTTTAAAATGAGCCCTGTAAAGATCAAACACATTTTAAACTATATCCCAAAACAAATCTCAATAATGTGTTTAGGAATATACCCAGAATCCAACAAGATGAATTTCACCAAGTCTGGCATGTAATCATGAAGTACCAGCTATGTAAACAAGTAGAAAAAGTGAAAACCATCAGAAGGAGAAACTGACTCAGAACTGACACCGACAAGGACACAAAAGCAATTACTTAACTGTATTTCATATGTGCAAACAGTTAAGTAGAGACATGGGAAGTATAAAATGGACAAAATTTGAACTAAAGATAAAAACTGCAATGTGCAAGATGAAAAAATACACTAGATGAAATTAAGGACAGATTGGATTTTGCAGAAGAAAATATTACTAACTTTGAAGACAACGATAAAAATGATCTGAAATGAAACTCAGAGATGATTGAAGCTCAACACTATTGATACACACTATAAAATATGCATCTCAAAATAATTATGCTGAGTGAAACAACCCTCCACACACATGAGCTTGTTCACATACAACCACAAACAAGTACATATTGTATGATTCTATACACACAGAATTCTAGAAAATGCAAAATAATTTATTGTAACAGAAAGTAAAGCGGTGGTTGCCTGGTGATAGGGGACAGATAAGAAGGCATGGGAAGGGGGGATTGCAAAGGACTAGAGAATCATTTGGAGGTGAAGTATATATTCATTACCTTGATTATGTTGAGTTTTACAGGCATACAAATATGAAAAATATACCAAATTGCATACTTTAACTATTTGCAATTTATCATATTTCAATTATATCTCAATAAAACTGCTTTAAACGATCAGTCCTGTTAAAAGGACTAGGAAACTGATATCCAGGGAAGTTAACTGATTTGCCTAAGATCAAATAGTTCATAAGATGCTAACCTGGGATTTTAAATTTCCTATGCCTTTTAGCTGCAATAGATGGAAACATCAAAGCTAATATTTCTTGAACATGCTTCTTAGAGGGTTTGGATTTTTAAAAATGAGCATTTGTTTGAAAAGCCAAAATAAATATTGAGCATTTGTTTGAAGTGCCCTCTCTTATATATACAATAGTTTCCTCCACTTCTTATGTTAGATATCTATTAATTTTGCTGTCAAATGCCAGTCTCCCCACCATTCCCTGGCCAATAGAAAGTAAGCTCATGAGAGCAGGAATTTGTTGTGTACATGATTTGTATTGACTGTCTTTCTTGCTCTCTCTTTTTTTAACTTTCTATTGTGAATTGGGTGAAGGTTTACAAAGCAAATTAATTTTCCATTCAACAATTCATACACATTTTGTTTCATGTTATTGATTGAAGTCTCCACAGTGTATTATCATTTATCCTACCTCTTCCCTCTGTTTCCTATTTCCATTCCTGCTTCTTCCCTACCCTTTCCTGTCTCTCAGACTTTGTCCTTGAGTAAATGCTGCCCCGTTGGCTTGGATGCAATGAGGTGTCATGAGAGCAAATCTTGTGGCGACCACAGGGAATCTTATAGAACACCTACCTTAGATGAGCTCATACTGTATCTTAGCAGACACAGCTAATTATTCTGAGGAGTTGAATGGTTGATTATTTTGAGGAGTGATGCCTTCCTAGTGTTATTGTGCACTGTGTTGTTGTTATTAAGTGCTGTCAAGTTGGTTCCAGTACATAGTGATCCTATAAAGGATTTTGAAGCAGTGGTTGGTGGGTTTGAACAGGTGACCTTGAGGTTAGCAGTTGCCACATCTGAACTCCATAGATAACTCTTGATTGTTTGGCTGAAAATGAGTCGCTGGGGTGAGTTCATTTCCATACTTGAAGGATGGCTAAGGGCCAGAGT
>NW_006408546.1:11491886-11504721 GCF_000296735.1 Chrysochloris asiatica | reverse complement strand
GCAGCCCGATTTGTACCCACTATGCTACCAGAGTTCCTTATGGACTATAGTAGTTGTTCTCAAAGTGTGTTCTGGAGGGGACCGGGGGAATGCAAACTATCTAATGAATCAGAAACTCTGGGGTGAGATTCAAGAATCTGTGTTTTCCTCCCGTAAAGATTACAGCCTCTGAACTCCCACATAGGGCCTCTGGGAGTGGATAACCACTCAACAGCACACAACAACAACAGCAGCAGTGGTTCTGATGCTTCTGCAAGTTTAAAAATCACTTACCTGTAGTAATGAGGTGAAAAAGCCAAAAAATTTTTGCCACAGCATTTAAAGAAAGTATGAGAAGGCTCAAGGAGACAGGAATATTAGAATGGATTTGTTGTTTTCTAAGATCTGGGTACTATCTTGAATATTTCCCTTGGAAAGATACAAAAGACACCCTTCATTGAGACAGTAAGGACAACATGGGTGCTGAAGATACTGGAGTCTGTACAAAATATACAGGATGCAGTTGAACATGGGAGATACTGCCACAAAACTGGAATCTCAAATGTAAATGAATGATGGGTATCCAGAATGTTGGCGGTCAGATGGTATCATTTCTGTAGCAGGCAATAAGGTTGGCACAGCAGCTGAGGTGCCATGACCCACAGGGATTTGTAGAATGATTAAAGAGACCATAGCAAAGGTTGGGGGAGGGTGATAGATGGGTAGTTGATGAAGGTGTTGCTGGAGTTATGATAGCAACAAGGGTCACCTGAGTTACCACAGTGGAATACTGCAGTCCTTCACTAGTTTCAACTTTTAGTCAGCTTACCATCTGAGTGCATTCTAAATAGAAGGCCACATCCCTTCAGCCAGGAGTTGCAGTGTAATGGTATGCACGTGTGGTAAATATTCTATAGACCCCTCCCACACAGTTAACTCTGGCCATTTGCCAGGTTAACTGTGGGCTGTGAAAGGGGAATACCTAGTGTTATAGATTGAATTGTGCCCCCTGCCCTGCCCCTCAAATGTTGAAATTCTATCCCTTATACCTATGTACATAATCCCATTTGGAAACAGGGCCTTCTTTCTTATGTTAATGATATAATGGTGGTATTGTTGTTTGGTGCCCTTGAGTCAAATCTTGCCGCAGTGTGTGATGATACAGAATTTCCCAATAAGTCTTCTTGTCTGTAATCTTTATGGGAGCAGATCACCAGGATTTTCTCATGTGGAACAGCTAGACGGGTTTGACTCGACAACCTTTCAGTTGGCAGCTGAGTGCTTAGCTGTTGTTCTACCAGAGCTCTTTATACCAGAGTGTGTCTTGGAGTCCTGGTATGGCACTGTAAGATAAGCACTTGACTGCTAACCATGAGGTCATAGGTTCAAATCCACCAGCTGCTCCTTGGTAACCCTATGCAGGATTGCTATGAGTTGGAACCAACTTGAGGGAACTTAACAATAACAACAACAATAGGGTATGTCTTAAATCTAATCACTGTTGAGATATAAAAAGAGCACAGTAGACACAGAAAGAAGTAAGCACACATGACGGGAAGATGGATGCCATGTGGAGATTGCCAAGGAATTCAGGAATCCTGGGGCTGGAAAAGCCAAGACCAGGATTTTCTCCCACAGGACAGTCCCTGAATTCAGACTTCCAGACTCTTAAACTGAGAGAAAGTAAATGTCTGTTTGTTAAAGCTACCAATTTGTTATATTTTTGTTGCAGTAACACTCAGTGATGATGACACCCAGATTTGAAGGGTCTGAGCTAGCACTGATGCCAGTTAATCAGTACAAGTGAATCTAGTGGAGTTTACTTACTTAAGTAAGGTAACTTCCTCCTGAACCATGGTGGCATAGTGAGTTATGTGTTGGACTGTGGAATGCAAGGTTACCATTTCAAATCTACCAATTACTCCTTTGGAGAAAGAGGAGGCTTTCTGCTGCTGTAATGATTTATTGCCTTGGAAAACTCAGCACCAAAAAGAGTTGCTAAATAGTAACTAACTCGCTGGCATACAACAACAATATTCCCAAAGCCATTACATAAAAAGTATAATTTTGACTAACTTATTTTGTCCTAACAATCAGAAGAAGGATGTCTATTATGATTGTTATTGTTGTTGTTAAGTGCTCTTGAATTGGTTCCTACTCATAGTGACCCTGGATAGATTTTGGAGGAGCAGTTGGTGGGTTTGAAGCACCGACTTTGTGGTTAGCCTTCAGTGCTTAGCCTACAGTGCCTCAGCTGTTTTGTCTTACTTAGGGAGACAGAGTTTAGTAATGCTAGAAACGAAAACTTCCCTTTGGAAAAGAGTGAGGAAAAAAGTTCTCTCACTCTCCATATTTAAGTGAGACCTCTGTTTCTCTTTTTATTCGAAGGTAGACAGTTGTAACTGTCTATTCTCTGTTCCCTTCCCCACCTCCCATTGGGTCCACTATCCAACAAAGGGGAGGGTAAGGAGAGCCATACAACCAACCAGCTGCCTAGATGGTGGATTACAGGCCCACAGCCTGTGGCATCAGAAAACAATACACTCATGGTATCTTCAACACAGCAAGGTGTGTTGTTTGTGGGGGGAGAGGGAGCTAATATCGCTATGAACATAATTTGCTACCTACTCTGAACTCACCAGGTTCAGCAGCTAAAGTGACTGGTTTATAGTGCCTCAGTAGCTCCCAATTACACACAGTTGGATTTGCAAATGAGTACAAAGCCAACTGAGTCCCAATCCCCAAGATCTCTCTGTTGGCCCTGCTCAGTTTCATGTTATATAATATCGAGGCAGTTGTTTGGAGTCCCTGGGTGGGTTTCTTCCTGCTGTGTGCAGACTGTCATGACTTCTACCATCTAAAGAGTCTCTCCTTAGGACACATCTCTCACCCCAGGTGACGTTAATGCAACCTTTTTAGTTTCTCATGGTCCTTACACATTTCATTCCTTGGCAGAGGCCTGTAATATGTCTGCTTACATTTAAAGGAACTTTCTTTCTGGTTTTTTTTTTACTTTTGTGATTTAGGTGAAAGTTTACAGATTGGTTCCCATTAGCAATTCATACACATTTTGTTTCATGACATTGATTGCTGTCCCCACATTGTATCAGCACTCTTCCCACTTCCTCCTTATGTTTACTGTTTCTTAGCCCTTTCTTCCATCTGCGCTTTGGTCATGGTGGTTATGTGCCGTGGAGATGGTTCCAATTCATAGCAACCCTGCATAGGGTTTCGGAGGCTATAAATCTTTACAGGAGCAGAAAGCCTCATCTTCACCTGCAGAATGGCTGGTGGTTTGAACTGGTGATTTGGAGGTTAGCAGCCTGACTCATAACCAGTATGCTACCTGAGCTTTATCCCTTGTCTTCTCATATGATTGATTGTTCTAAGGAATGTATACCTCTCTGGTGTTATTGTTCACTTTGTAGGACTGTGTATTGTTTGACTGAGTTGAACCAACTTGTAACTGAAGGAACCAAGTTACTTCCAGCCTTGACGGGCACTAAGGGTCACAATTTCAGGGGTCCCAGCAGTTTCTATCAGACTAATAAGCTTCGTCTTTTTTATGATTTTGAGTTTTGTTCCATGTTTTTCTCCCGTTGTATCCAGAACGTTCTCTTGTGATCAGTTGCACAGTAGTTGAGATAACCCGACACTATCTAGCTCTTCTGGCCTCAGGGTTGTGGAGGCTGATGCTCACTCATGATCCATTAGTTATTTGGAGGGGGATTGTTGTCGTTAAGTGTCATGGAGTTGGTTCTGATTCACAACGACCCTGTATAGGGTTTTCGAGGAGTGGTTGGTGAGTTTGAACCATTGACTGTGAGGTTCAAACTGACCTATGGTCGAGTGCTAGGAGGGAGCGATCAGCACAACATGATCAAAGCAAAAAAACACACTGGGAGGAACACAAGAGTCACAGGCAATAAAGGTAAATACTTCTACATATACAATCCTGCCATTCCAGTAATAACAATAATGATCTATGAGTGGATACATGGATGTGTAAGCAGAACTGGTGGAGGGAAGGCGAATGGGATCACATCCATGAATACATATACATAGGTTTAACAGAAGATCTACAAATGTATTAATACATGCTGCAAATATATCCATGTATATATAATAGAACATACAGGGAACAAAGTTGTGAAAACTTCTTAGTCATAACCACATACCTTAAGGTCTGGAGGTTCAGGACCATAGTCTGGGGACATGAAGGTCAACTGACAAAACAAAGCCCACTAAGATAGTGTTCTACTTCCTACTTTTGTGAGTAACAGCTGGGATCTTAACAGCTTGTGAGCAGCCATCTAAGTTGTAACTATTGGTCTCTCTCTGTCCAGATGAAAGAAAAGTGATGAAAGAGATGCACAGATGTACTTAAAAACAAACAAGCAAACAAACAAAAAAACCTTATTATGAATTGAATAAAGGTTTAAAGAGCAGGTCATCAGCCCCACCTTCAACAAACCACACACTTCATTTCATTACAAAGATTGTAATCCTCTCCACATACCATTGGTTAATAGTCTTTGCCTCTATTCACTTTAACTCTTACACTCCTCCCTGTGTCTTCTGCTATCTTCATATTTCCTCTGCCAACTTCCATCTTGTGTATTTCCTTTCCTGTCACCCAAGTTTTAAGATGTGTACTTTTGTATTTCATTGTAGTGCTCATAAAGAACCAGGGAAAAGTACTATACACAGACAGACTATGTTTTACATTTCCTCATTTCCAAGTTTGGACAATCACAGATAGAATTTTAAGAGATCATCTACATACAGGTGTAACTGAGGATTTATAAGGCACACAAAAGAACACTATTGACACTATGACTGTGCATACTTATTCTTTGACCCTTTCTTCTGGTTAAGGGCAGAAATTCAAGCATTGATTGAGTGTCTGTTAGGTGTTGGGGGCAGTGAGACAAAGGGTATGATTCTAGTCCTCAAAGACCCACAAAGTCTAGTTAGGGAGGGACTGAGCAGTGTATAAAAATAGACATAAAATGGAACTGTGTATAAAGCACCTGATGGGGGGCAATTGAAGATCTCACTGAGGCAGTGGGACTCGAGCAATGTTGTGAAGACAGATAAGGTGGGAAAACAAATTGCTAGCAGGAAGAATGGGATGTGACAGCCACAGGAAACAGCATTGTGTGTGCTGGAAAATACAAGTAGATGTTTCTGCTGGAATTTAAAATGTCAGTGGGGAGAATGAAAGGAAATGAAGCTGGAAGAAGCAGGCAGGGCCAGGCCACAGATGGCCTGTATACCTAGCAGAGCAGACGTTGTCTAGGAGAGTGGTTCTCAAAGTATAGCTGAATTAGTATCACTTGACATCAAAACACTAACAATCACACCCAGACCCACTGCTGTTAAGTCAATTTCAACTCATGGTGACCTCATGTGTTACAGAGTAGAGCTGTTCCATATGCTTTCTCCACTGGAATCGTTATGAAGCAGACTACCTGGTCTTTCTGAGCTGACCTCTCTGCTTGAATTGAACTGGCTCCGCAGATCCCCTTGGAAGCCACTGTTTTGATTGGACTTTGCTCTCTGGGTCATATTGTTAAATCCACAGCTCGTCCTCAGTTGTGATTTGTTCCATAAAATCATCTTGATTAACTTTGATTCTGCTTGCAAGTCTAAAGTAAAGACAGATCAGCTCTTTGAACTAGTAGATCTTTGTAGAATATATATATATATTTTTTTTTTTCTGAAAACACCCTTCAAGGCAGTCTAATGAAACGTGGTAGTGGTGGTTATGAGTCGTGGAGTCAGTTCTGACTCATAGCGACCCTATACAGGGTTTCCAAGGCTGTGAATCTTTATGGGAACAGAAAGCTTCCTCTTTCTCCCACGGAACAGCCGGGGGTTTCAACCTGCTGACCTTGAGGTTAGCAGCCCAATTCGTAAGGACTACGCTACCAGAGCTCCTTCTAAGGAGACTAAGACAAGTGTATTACTCAGAGAACTTGTCTATATCGATCCACACACTGCAGAGACATGTATAACCATATTTTGTTTGGAATAAGATCATACATGTATAAACTGGAACCCTAGTAGCAGTAGTTTTTTAGTGACTCTTGTATTAGTGCTCCATAGCATTTATGTTGTATTTGGACTCCAGAAAACCATTAAAACCACCAAACCCATCACTGTCAAGTTGGTTTTCAATTCATAGAGACACCATAAGGTAAAATAGAATGGCTCTATTGGATTTTCTTGTCTGTAAGCCATGGTATTTTCAATAACCTCATATGCATGCAAAAGCTGGACAGTAAATAAGGAAGACCATAGAAGAACTGATGCTTTTGAGTTATGGTGTTGGAGGAGAATATTGAAAGTGCCAAGGGCTGCTAAAAGAACCAATAGATCTGTGTTGGAAGAAGTGCAGCCAGAGTGCTCCTGAGAGGCCAGGATGGGCAAACTTCGTCTCTCATACTTTGAACATATTGTCAGAAGGGACCATTAACTGGAGAAGGATATCATGTTTGGTAAGGTGGAGGGTCAGAGAAAAAGATGAAGACCCCCAACGAGATGGATTGGCCAAGTGGCAGCATCAATGGGTTCAAGCGTGGCAACGATAGTGAAGTTGGCCCAGGATCAGGCAGTGTTTCATTTTGCTGTGCATAAGGTCGCTATGGGTTGGTACCAACTCAATGGCACCTAACAACAACAAAAATCTTTATGGAAGCAGGTCACCAGACACTCTTCTGAGATGCTGCTGGGTGGATTCAAATTACCAACCTTAAGGCATTTGAACCTACCAGGGACCTCTCTCCAGCAAACCATGCAGGTAGGAAAATACAAGAACATTTGGGGCTTGGGAGCATAGTTAGTGGTTTTTGTTGTTGTTAAGTACCGTGAAGTTGGCTCTGACTCATAGTGACGCTGCACAGGGTTTCCGAGGCTGTGCATCTGCACAGGAGCAGAACGCCTCATCTTTCTCCTGTTAGTGGTGGTGGTGGTGGCAAATTACTTCCAGACTTAGACAACATTCTAAAATTCAGTTTCTAAGCCACTGAGCATGACTGTTCTGTACTATTTTCCCAGAGTGGGGGATCAAAGACTCACATGAACAGATTGTTTTATCTTCATTAAATGCCTCAAACCTTTAACAGGTATGAGATCCACAATTCTAAGCTAAAAATGGAAGTGTTAAAAACAAAAGCAGAGATTATATGAGGCTTACATAAGACAGACTTGGTAATCAGGGGAGTTTGGGAAATGGAAAGGGGACCTCCTGTGTGTGAAATATGAAGAAAATGGATAATGCTCTTTTTATCAAACTACCTGAAAGTGCAATAGACTACCTTCTAAAATGGAAGAGAAAATTCTCCATAACTTTTAAGTAAAATAAGGACGACCCTGTTCTGTGACAGCCTATCACTGAATAAGAGACAGAGAATAATAGGAAAGACAGAGATGATATAAAACAGGCCCCAGACAGGGAGCATTGCTGGATTAGCTCCAGCAGCATTTGTGTACGTTGTCATGTCAATAAAATTACTGAAATTGAAACTTGAAATTGAACAGAGTGTGATAGAAAGAAGATATTACTCAAGAGACCTAGGCAGCAAATATTCACATTAAGGAGAGGTGATCTCATGGAAAGTTTCTGTGGCTTATGATGCCATAGAATTCCAAACAAAGGGGGTATAATTTCATTGTTTCTGTCTGTGGCATTTTCTACAGAATGGAGTACTTGGTTCTAATGAAATTGGGCTCCTGAGAAGTGAAATCAAAGTTCAGAGATGCGTCAGTGGGTTGGAGCGTGTATTCATTTATTCACAAACCTTGTGGGGCTGCTTTCTCTCATTTAGGAGCTGTGAGCTTTCTTTATTCAACAGTAAGAACTTGACATCAAAAGTACACCCTAGGTTTCCTATGGTGGACAAGGGAGAAAGCTGAGACTGAACATGGATTGAGGTCAATTAGCAGAGTAGCTGGAAATCCACCTCTCTCTTCACCTCCCTGAAGTTAGCTGTGGGTTCATTCTTTCTCCTCCCTTCACATCCGCTGGGGCCCTTGATATATCATCCCCAGCCCCAACCTCTCTCTTCTTTTGCCATCTTAAGCAAGTGAAAGCGTGCTCCATTCTCTAGACTGTGTTTTAGATGTGCCACAAGGCAGTTTGCTCCCCTCCTCTAGTCAAGAAATCCCTCTGTCATGCTGTTCTCATCCCCAGTATCTGTATCCATCGGGAGGCGTGACATCCTACACACAGCATAGCAGGGTGTTGGGAATTTTGTTTGATGATCTGTCCACAGAGTAAATGCCTGACTCCAAACACTAGCCAGGTTTTCCCTGACACCCGAACAATCGCCAATGTTTCTCGTTGGGGATTATTTTCTACTGAGAGGGTTTACAGCTTGCTTTAAATTCTCATGCTCTTGTAAAAACAAAACAAAATGAAACAAAATAGCATTTAATCCATCATTGGAAGCATCTGAAAAAAATCCAGAGTTGTTAAACTGGTGAGAAAGTCCTGTTTTGGCTTTCCTGGGATATTAATAACATGCTGTTGTTGTTGCTGTTAAATGCCATTGAGTCGGTTCCAACCCATAGCGACCCTGTATAGGGTTTCCTAGGAGCAGCTGGTGAGCTTGAACTTCTGACCTTGCAGTTCAAACGGCTTTGCAGTCTGGCGCATTAACTCACAGCCCCACACCAGGACTTCAATAACATGCTGAGCCCAAGGTAATTTGATTGCATTCTCACACAGCAGCAGAAGATGTTACTATTATGATCTTTATTTTTATAGGCTATCTGGAAAGATCAGTGGTTAAGTGTTGGGCTGCTAATTGAAAGATTGGAGGATCAAATCCACCAGCCACATCACTGAAGAAAAATGAGGCCATCTGCTTCCATAAAGATTTACAGCCTCGGAAATTCAGCTGACACAGTTCTACTTTGTCCGGCTGGGTCTCTATGCGTTGGATTTAACTTGAGGACAGTGAGTTTGGTTTGGGGATTGGGATATCTGGAGAGGTGATATGTGGTCTCCACCAGTGAAGGTGTATAGGGAGAATCTGGACAAGCATTTTTCAGGAGAAACTGAGCATTAAAGAACTTGAAAATGTTGTTAGTTTATAGAGTTAGAATTAGAACAAAGATGTGCATCTCCCTCAAATCATTGCTCCTGGCCACTCTGCCGCACTGTCACCAATGAGCTGCAAGGGAAGCACAGATTACTAGGATAGGGTGACTTTACGGGGCATTCAAGTGCCCCTTCAGCCAATACATAAACCTCCTTTACAACACTGCTCAGAGTTCTGGGAGCACAGTGCTTAAGTACTCAGTTGCTAAACAAAACGTCAGTGGTTTGAACTCACCAGCTGCTCCACAGGAGAAAGATGTGGCAGTCTGTTTCTGTAAAGATTTATAGCCTTTACTCTTTCCTATAGGGGCAGTTCTACTCTTTCCTATAGAGTCACTGTGAGGTGGAATTGGATCAATAACAACAAATTTTTATGTTGTTGTTAAGTGCCATCAAGTTGGTTCTGACTCATAGCATCCCTGTATAGGGTTTTCAAGTTGCAGCTGGTGGGTTTGAATCACCAACCTTGTGATGAGCAGTCCAGTGCTTATCCTTCAGTGCCACACTAGGACTGCACTGCTGAAAAATGCTTGTCCAGATTCTTCCTGGACACTTTTAGTGTAGGCTTCAAATCAGTGCATTCCAGTTTGACTCTCTGCTGAGAATTTATATTTCCACCCCTGTATTTTGACTACAGTAACTAGATCCCCAGGGAATTCCTATAGATCCCAAGGGATCTTGTTAAAATGTAGATTTAGGCTCACTATGTCTGGGACCCTGTGGAATAAAGCACGGTTTGAACTGCAAGATTGGCAGTTCAAACTTACCAGCCACTTCTTGGATACCCTATACAGAGTCTCTATGAGACTGAATTGACTCTATGACACTTAACAACACTAAGGTCTGGGTTGGAAATGCAAATTTTCATCACGGAGTCAAACCAGGAAGACTCAGTTTGAAGTTGCGCTTAATGTCAGAGACCTTATCCCCACTCCAGATAGCCCATATTATATTTTGGGTCAGATTGAGCATTTAAAAACATTTTCTTTGTTGTGATTTGAAGTTCACCCATTCATTTTACCCCTCTTGTCTTGGACCACACAAAATAATTCCATTGCTCTGGCAGCCTGTGGTGAATGTTTAAGGATAGATGTTGTCTGTCTCTAAATCTTTACTTTTCATTCAGTTTCCAACAGGACTTCACTCATGATGTCTTCCAGAAATCTCCCTTTTCTTGGGACACATGGGGCATGCTCTGGTGTGTTACAGTTGTGTTGTAAGTGTGGGACTGAGAAGCTGGGCAGTACAATCCAGGAGTGCTTTGGCTGGAAAATAGCAAGGGGGATGCTCTTGCATCCTTTCCTGTTAACACTCGTGAGTGGCATGGATGTGACTTAAGTTTCATATATAACATTAACTTGCACTAAGCTCTGAGTTAGTTTGAGATGACTTAGAATTACTTTTATACTTTGAACAAATAGAACGATTTTTTATGAGTATGGTTCATGGTGAAAATGCTCAGCCCTTTGTGTGTTCCATTTACTAACCTTTGTAAAGATATAAGCATAGCGGTTGGTCCAAATTGAACTCATTAGAATCCAACATCCCTATTGGTATTATAAATGTTGTTGTCTAGATTACTCCCCCCACGGCTGTTTGCCAAAGGCCTTCATATAAATCTATAGATGAAAAAACATTATTATTTCCGATATATTGGCTAGAGAAAACATTCTAGGTATAGTATATGCATTCCGGACACTGCCTGTAGTTTTCTATAAATCATCCAATTTAGGAACAAGAACTATTGAAAAGCTCAGAAACTTGCAGGAAATGTCTTAAACCTCCAATTCAGAATCTCCTCTGTCTTCTCGCAAATGACAACTAACTCAATACCTTTTCAGTCATCATCTCCTCTATGCTAAAACTACCTAGATAATGTCTAAACCATTTTCCCTAACAGATATCTCTGCATTTGAAAGCATATACCAGGTTCCTTTTTTTGGATAAGTTATGGTCTCTATCTACAATTAACCAGGATGAAGCAGTAATTAGACATATTCAGTGAAATCTGTGAAAACCATAACTAGATGGTACTACCTTGTTTTTCCAAGTCTCACAAGTTTTCCACCTTTGACAAAGGCATATTCTTATATTTTTTCTGTCAATCTTTATTGGAAAATGTTTGAGCTTTTCTTTTCTGTCAAATTTCCATCTTGCACAGTTCCTAGTTTTTACAGCTTTTACTCTTTTACTTACTGGACACTACTCTCTTATAAGGTCAGCGGTTAAAGCTCACCAGCCACTCAGAAGCCCTACACAGGGTTGTTAGGGTAGGAAATGACTCAGTGGTAATTAACAATGACAACTCTCCTATTCATTATCTTGTTTAATCCTCCAGTAGCCCTATTAGTAGATAAAATTATTGCCACTTTTTGGAGAAAGCTAAGAAATAGAGGCTCAGAGAGGTGAAATGATTATGGCAAAGTAAGTCTTCAAACTGTTGTCACTTCATTCTAGGTCTAGTTCATTCCAGTACCCCTAGATTGCTTTACTGCTTTAAAGTGTACTTCTCTAAGGCAATTTGAAAGCATGTCAATCAATTTCTCTTTAGAGGCAAGTTTTCCTTAACAGAATGATCCTTTTGTGATATCCATGAACTAATTCCAGGATTCATCTTAAACTAATCATGGAGGACTAACACCAAGTTTCTCATCCTACTACAATTACTCTATCTAAATGAGATAGGTCTCTTAGGCTTGACTTTTCTCAACAAATGGTCTTCCCAGATTGAATCAAACAATGATTTTTAAGTATCTCAGAGTGTTTTAGCTTAAAAAACAGAAGGAAGTCAAGTGAAGATTTTCATTGAGTTTCTTGTCAATCAGTTTAACAAATCTTTTGAATTCAATATTCAAAGGTAGAGGAAGAATGGGTGATAAGATGGCTACTGTGTTTGACTGAACTATAAGCTAGCAGCATACAAATGGCTTTATGGTGGAAGGTGTTTTCAAATGTACAGAAGAATGAAAATCTCTAAGTTTTTTAGTTAAGATTTCCTTAGGTTTTAGGATCTGGATCAAGGATTCTCAGGCTCCATGGGTCAGGCAATTAATTAAGTATAAACTGAGCATAGGTTTATGTACAATTATATTGCATGCTTTGACCAAAGATTTGGGAAAAAAAGTAAACATTAAACGGGCCAAGCAATCAAGACTCCAGGTCAGATTTGGTTCTAATAACGAATGACTTCCTGTCCAAACACTCTTTTTGCTACTTAGTTTCTCGGTCTTTCCATGGCCAAGAATGGGGCTCCTCTTGCTGACATAGTTAGCTTTAGTGGGCAGAGAGGACTGCTTGGCTGCTAACTGAAAGAATGGCAATTTGAGCACCCAGAGGCTCCTTGGAGGAGATGCTTGATGATCTGTTTTCAAAAGATCAGCCTGTGAATCTACTCTTGACACACACAGAATCACCATGAGTCTGAAATGACTCAATGGCAAGTGTTTAATGAACTTAGGAAAGGAGCAAATACCCAGTCATAAAACAGTTCATGTTTTAATTTTTGCACATCTGAGATAATAAAAACAGAGCATGGCCCTCATGTTAATTGCCTAGGAGTCGAAACTACCAGCGGTTCCATGGGAGAAAGATGAGGCGGTCTGCTCTCGTAAAGATTTACAGCCTTGGAAACCCTGTGTAGGGTCACTATGAGTTGGAACCGACTCCATGGCACATAACAACAACAAGGAGTCTCAAGGCTTTTAGTCTTTTGCTGTTGTTGTTGCTAAGTGTCACTGAGTTGGTTCC
>NW_006408546.1:11490536-11491781 GCF_000296735.1 Chrysochloris asiatica | reverse complement strand
GACTCTCGCTATTACTATTGTGATATTAATGTGTAATACATATACATTTAAGTAAATATATATATATATATATATATATATATATAATTACTCTTCTTATATTCAGGGAAATCATGCTCAGGAAATCTCCTTCCTTCCCTTCCCATCCCATCCCATCTTTTATCTTCTTTAAAAAAAAAATTCTATGGGAAAATGTCAAATATACAAAAGGAGAAAGAAACATAAAATGAATCCCTTGGAATGTCCATCACCTGGCTTCAACAATGGTCAGCTCACTTCCAACCTTGTTTCCTCTCTAGTCCCACCTGCTTAGCTTGTGTCTCTCCATCGAATTTGAAGCAAATTCCAGTCATCATGTCATTTTTCTATACATTTATTAACAGGTGTCTGTAAGTTTCTATAACTTTAAAAATATATTTCAGTTGTTGTTTGTTGTTAAGTGCCGTAGAGTAGGTTCCGACCCATAGTGACCCTGTATAGGGTTTCTTCCAAGGTGAGACTGGTGAGCTTGAATCGCTGAACTTGCAATTCAAATGGCTTTGCAATCTGGTGTGTTAACCCACAGCACCACACCAGGACTCCAAATTTCAGTACATACCTCTAAAATTTAGGTGTTTTCCTTTAGTAAAAAACACAATCACAACACCATTGTTATTGTTGTTGCAGTTAAGTGCCATTGAGTTTGTTCTGAATCATACTGACCCTGTATAGTGTTTCCAAGGCTTTAAATCTCTGTGGGAGCAGGAAGCCTCATCTTTCTCCAGCAGAACAGCTATAGAGCTCAAACTGCGGACCTTGTGGTTTACAGTCCAGTACTTATCATATGGAGTCACCATGTTCCCAAACAACATTATTCTATAGCAAATTTCCTTACTATCATCAAATAGCCAATCTGTGTTCACATTTCTTTGGTTATTTCATACTTTTCATTTTTTTTTACAGTTTGGTTCAAATAAGGATACAAATAAGTCCATATATTACAATTGCTGATTGTTATTGTTTGCTGTTAAGTGCTTTCAAGTCGGTTCCAACTCAGCAACCCTGTATAGAGTTTTCAAGGAGCAGCTGGTGGGTTTGAACTGCTGACCTTGTGGTTCGCAGTCCAGTGATGATCTTACACTGCCACACCAGGACTGTATCATTTTTTTTTTTTTTTAACTTAAGGTTTTTATTGTGGATTGAGTGAAAGTTTACAGGGCACATCATCAGTTTCACATTCAACAATTCATATAACTTGTATCATTA
>NW_006408546.1:11469565-11483461 GCF_000296735.1 Chrysochloris asiatica | reverse complement strand
CCCGCTTGGTCTCTCCCAAGATGGTGGCTCCTGGAGCATCTGAGCATCCCAGACTAGAAAGCAATGGATTTCTTGCATCTGCCACAAATTCCCCCAACTGTAAGCCTTCCAACATTCTAAATAATCCTTTATATGTGGTTCAGAGTTCTGGGATCATCTCTTGAGCCTTCTTGGTCGGGTAGTCTGTGTTGTTGCTAGCGGAGCTCTTTACTGTACTTCCACCTGATCTGCCATCTTGCTTGTTCTCTCATTAATTCTCAGTTTAATGTAAAGGTTTCCCTTTCATTTCACTTTCTTGCTCTCTTTTTTTACTTTATAATTTAGTTGATCAAGAAACTGAACTGTGTGTCCTAAAGTGCTTTTTATTGTCTGGATTTTGCTGATTGCCTCACATGGTATCATTTAGCATGTTCCCCTGTTCCTCTGAAACCAAAAACTAAACCCCTTAGTGTTGAGCCAATTCTGTTTCAGGGCAACGCTATGTGTTACACAGTAGAACTGCTTCTTGGATTTTCTTAAAGGCAGTGGCTCTGTAGGATAAGCATGTGACTGCTAACCGCAGGGTTAGCAATTTGAGTCCACCAGCTGCTCCACAGGAGAAAAGATGAGGTTTTCTGCTCTTGTAAAAGATTTATAAACTTATGCTGGTTTTAATATAAGTCAGAACTGACTCAATAGCACTTAGTATCAATAATCTTACTGAATACATCACCAGGTGTTTCTTCCATGGTTCTGCTGGGTGTACTTGAACTGCCAAACTTTAGGCTAGTTATTGTTGTTGTTAAGTGCTGTCGGGTTGGTTAGAACTTATAGTGTCCCTATGTAGGGTTTCTGAGGAGCAGTTGGTGGGATTGAACCGCTGATCTTGCAATTCAAACTGACCTTACAGTGCAGCGCATTATCCTGAAGTGCCACTCACCAGGACTAGTGGCTGTGGGTGGCTGTGTGCCGTGGAGACATAGTCGGTAGTTAAATCTAAGGGCTTGATTGGATTCAGGCCTTATTAATGAATTAATTCCTTTTTGGCAAGAGCACTTCATGGTGCTGTGTGCTTTCATAAGGAGATCTGTGATATCCAAGTATCTCTCTTTGATGTTAGCCTGCCTTGAAGGTCATTGCCTGTTGTTAGGTGTTGATGAGTTGGCTCCATGTCACAGTGACCCTGTGCACAACAGAATGAAGAATGGCTGAGTCCTGTGACATGCTCACAATTGTTGTTATGTTTGAGTCCATTCATTATTGTGGTCACTGTGTGAATCCATCTGTTGAGGTACTTCTTCTTTTTGCTGACCCCTACTTTATCAAGCATGATGTCTTTTTTCAGGGACTGGTGACTTCTGATAACATATCCAAAGATCATTGCCTAGATTCATTAATTCATTGTTACTGTTATGTACCCTCGGGTTGGACCTGACTCATAGTAACCCTGTATAGGGTTTCCAAGGAGTGGCTGATGGTTTTGAACTGCTGACCTGTGGTTAGCAGTCCACTTTTAACCTACAGCACCTCACCAGGACTCCTCTCTGACAGTTGTTATTAAGTGTCACTGAGTCACTTTTGACTCATAGTGCCTCTGTATGGTTTCCAAGGAGCAGCTGGTGGGTTTGAACTGCCGATCTTTTAGTCAGCAGTCAGTGCTTATTCTACAGCACCACACCAGTTATTGACTGCAAATACATCACCAAAGAACTTATTAGAAAAACAAATTCATTAGGCCTTACCCCACCCAATTTAATGAAAAACTCTAAAGCTAGGCCTGGCAATCTGAATTTTAGCAAGGGCCCCACTTGATTCTGGAATCCTGGTGTGGTGCTGTAGGATAAGCACTGGACTTCTAACCACAAGGTCAACCAAGCAACTGGTAGGTTTGAACTGCCGATCTTGTGTTTAGTAGTCCAGTGCTTATCCTATAGTGCCACACCAAGACTCCATTGTTGTTGTTTAGTGCCATTAAGTGTTTTTGACTCACAGTGGCCCTGTATAGAGTTTCTGAAGAACACCTGGGGCTTTAAACAGCTGACTTTCAGTTAGCAATCCAGACTTATCTATCATGCCCCACCAGGACTCCTAAGACTCCATTGTTCTTGTTGTCGTTAATTGCTGTCAAGTCGATGTCAACCCATAGTGACCCTGTATAGGGTTTCCAAGGAGCAGCTGCATTAGTAGCTACCAAATATTAACTTTTTAAAATGCCATCATTTATTCTTCACTTAATAGCCGGAGCCCTTGTCTAAAGAAAACTTTCCTTCATCATGTATTTGTTACTCTGAGGTATAGTTCTTATAGAAAAGAAAAGGTAATTGCTTAATACTTTGCCCATAGTCATCAATTTTCAGAAAATTGAGTTGGATTCCTAATTTCCTATCAGTTGCTAATGAGTTACTTTCTTCTTCTTGTTGATGATGAATTTTAATATCATGGACTTAAGGATTCAAACAGATTTGGCATTGTAATTTATCCTTATCCTTAGCCAAAGTTGTTCCATCTTTGGATAATGGGAACTTTTTCAATTGGTTCCTGAGTTGTTGTTATTGTTCTTGTCTGACAAAACTTGTAGTCCTTGATTATCTCCCTGTTTTTTAATATAACAAGATGTTTGAGGCTTATCTTGGTTATTTCCTATAGAATTGGCTATTTACTCATCTAGATTGATTTTGGGGAAAATATTTAGAGACCAGAATCTGAATACTAGGAATGCTACTGGGCTGGACATTGTTTCTAGACTTTATCAACAGCTAAAGCCAAGGAATACTTATATTCCTTTTTTAAAAGGTGAAATTCATCATGCATTCATACATAATTTTTGGGATTTTTATTTAACTTCATTGGTCTTAAGACTATAATTCCTTTTGCTGCACTGAAAAGCCCAGTTCTCAAAATTATCAAAATAATTATAAAGTAATTTTATTTTATCCTACAATACACACAAAAGAATCACAGAATAGCAAAACCAATAATGTTACCAACAATGTGATAATTGAGCACAGTTTAAAATATTTTTACACTTATTCTGTCGTTAGGGTGTATCTGATTTGGAGTATACAGTCAAATGATGTGTTTAAAATAGCCTGGAATAGATCCTTTGTGTATGGTTATGCCACCAACTTCATTTATTTAACTTTGTTTTGTATTTTTAAATAATTCTTTTTAAAAATTTAATTTTGGTTTATGCAAGTACCTCCTGTTTACATTGATTCATATCTGGAAGCTGGCATTTCTCTTACTTGCCTTTTGATTTAATCTTTTGCTTTCCTGAATTGTGAATTTCTTCTCTGTAACTTAACCTCCCTTGACCACCATCAATTTTCTGCACATCTTTGTTCCAAGCTGGAGAACTTTCTAATTCCTTAATCCACCCAATATTAACACTAACATACTTTATGTGCACAGCAGACTTTTATTTAAGGCTTGTCTTTGGTTAATGAATAGGACTTATAGACATTCACTTAAAATTGAGTATCAGACATTTTATTCTAGAATTAGCCATGCTATCTGGTAGTGTAGTGGTTATGAATCGGGTTGTGAACCTTAAGGTCAGCGGTTCGAAACTACCAGCCGCTCCGCGGGAGAAAGATGAGGCTTTCTACTCCCGTAAGGATTTACACCCTCGGAAACCCTGTACAGGGTCGCTATGGGTTGGAACCGACTCGACGGCACTTAACAACAACAACAACAACAACATCCCATAGGCCCTGGCCTGCTGCCATATTTCTGCTCCTGAACTTCCTATTCTTCCTTAGGCTCCCAAGACACAAGTTATAGACTCCTAGTTATTCATTTACACCCCTCCCCCTGGAAAAATAGCTTTATTGGGATTGGCATCTTGTGAAATTAGTACCAGATATCTCATAATAGGATGAATAATACAGATAAAGCACACACATCACTGCTAGACAAATGAACTCCATTTCCCAGCAGACTCTGCAGTTAAGTAGAGATAATACAAGTCATGCTGGGAAACTAGTTTCAACACTCTTAAAACTCTCTACTAAGTTATTATTTTAAAAAAAGGAACAGTGTTTATAATAGTGGCTTCTTGTCACCTCACCCATCCCTATTCCAAATAAAAGGTAATACCTCATTTTGATCATTTTAAATTTATTTCTGCATTTAGCTCTAAGGGTTTACCATTTTTAAAAGTTCATGCAAGGCTACACCAGCGGCGACAAGTTCAGCAGAGAATTGGGAGGACAGCTTTATTGGTCCAGTGACTTTTTCTCCTCAGTTAGGGTCAAGTAACGGGAGTGTCTCCAGCTTGGGCAGTAAGGTTATTTTCCCCAGGTCTATAGCACAACAAAGCATCAGAGTCTGATGGGAGGGAGAGCCTGGTGAGACCTGTTGCAGGAAGTAGAGGGATGCTTGCAGAGCATTCTCCATCTTCTTGATTTTCTCATTTCTCCTGGCCCTATATTCCAGGTGAATAGAGATTCACAGCTGTTTTGCCAGGGTAGGTGATGGATATGGAGAGGAGCAGTACAGTGAACACTGGACCATGAACCACAAGATTGGAAGTTCGAGCCCACCAGTCACTCCAAGGGAGAACAATGAGGTTTTCTGCTCCCGCAAAAATGTACAGCTTCAGAAACCCTATACAAAGTTGGGTTGAGTTGGAACCAAATGGACGCTTAACAACAATAACCAAAGGGAACACTGGGTGTGTAGGGCTGGGATTAATAGGCTGAATATTCACTGCAGCCCAGAGCAAGAGGGAAAATTGGGGAAATCTGGATTCCCAAGGAGGGTGTTTGGAGGGGGATGGGGAAGAATAAGAGTGGACTACCCAGTAGGCCAGGTAAGCCCGTGCTTCCTTGTGTTTATTTAACTATTCTGTAGTGAACAATTTCACTACAGATTAGTAAGTAAGCACATGGAAGATGGTGCTTACATTGTTTACCAGATACCCCATCATGGTGAAGTTATACATTTGAAAAGAGGCTTTGAGTTCTGTAGGAAGATGTGGGGTTGGGACAGATGCCAGCTTTCTATTACCAAGAAGCAGACTCTTTGATATGATGAAAAAATGTGAAAACTGTTCACTACAGATTAGTAAAATAACACAAGTAAACCTGAGTTTGCCTTGCTTATTGGGTAATCTAACACTGGGGGGAAACATGATTGGTACGATTGTAGCCTTCAGAGGATGCACAGTTGGGGGAATATGGAGACTCTGAAGGGATATGACTTCAGCTCCTGCCTGCCTCTTGCACTGGGATTCCAGTGGCTCCAGTATTTCAAATTGCTTCTAACTCTGTACCTGGATTCTATTCATCCTCATATCATTTTCTTCAAAAGAGCAGTTTAGCTCCCTCTCCATCCCAAATCAAGCTCTTGACCTAGATTTCAAACACCTATCAAAGTAAGCAGAGTCCTGGTGTGGTGCTGTGGGATAAGGAATTGGACTGCAAGATCAATTTGAACCACAAGGTTGGTGGCTCAAACTCACCAGCTGCTCCTTGGAAACCTTATACAGGGTCGCTATGAGTTGGAACCAACTCAATGGCACTTATATAGCAACAACATCAAAGTAAGCAGAGGGACATCTACTTAGGGTCTCCATACTATCACAGTTCAAGGACCTGAGCTTACAACTCACGCATTTCCTGGTTATTTGATTCCATTCTAGTCTCTCTCCTCACAACTCTCCTTCCAGAGCCAGGACTCTGGGTTTCTTTTTTGTTTTTGTTTTTCTCTTGTCTCTTTTCTTCAGACTGTAGAAGGCCAGAAAAAGCAGAAAATGACACTGATACAACATCCTGAAAGTGTGACAGAAAGATCCCATGTGACAAAAGTTGGACTCGATGATTTTTACCTCTTCCATTTCCTTTTCTGAAAAAGATGAGCTTTCTGTGTCTGCCTGAAACAGTGTGTTGCATTAATAGGTCTCTCAGGCCTGTTGTAGTCTTTTCTCCTGCTCTCAAAGTCTTGTTGCTTGCTGCAAACCAGCAAGAACAAACAGATTTGGGTCCCTTAAAGACTGCAGCTTATCTCTCATTTTATAATCAGAAGGATGCCACCAACACTACTAAAAACACTTCAAGAAATAAATACAATGGGAAGATGAGGAATTATTGTCTGAATTTTAAATAATTAGACAAATTATATTTGTTTTCTCTGTGAAAAGTGTCCCTATTTCCCTACGTATCATATGTGTAAGCCTCACAGGAAGAAGGTCTTTTCTAGTCTAGGATGTCGGACAGGCCGAGGCTTGCCTGGGTCCACTCCTTCCAGTACTTAATCTTCTTGCTACTCCTCCCATCAGCTCTCACCTATATTTGGGGACACTCACCTATATTTGGGGACTGTTACTATAAAGGGGACCAATGGACCACAGGTCACATGCACAAACATCAGCTGATGTGTGTGAGCAGTCGCTCATGACCTAAGTCTTTTGGTAGCAGACAGTCAGGGATTGCAAGACACTGGACACTGTGGTAAGAATTTCTACTGAATACATCATTTGAGTTTTCCTTGATGGAATCATTGCCTTACTGCAAGGTGGGTACTTTTCCCCACATGTTTGGCTCTTTGCCTCTACTTCAATCAACAGAGAGCACAAATCTATTGATAGTCGGTATTCTATCATGGACTTGCCAAACTCTGGATCCCTGAGTCACTGATCAAAGTCTGTGTGTCTGAGTTCCTGGGATGGGCAGAATGACCCAATTTTATAACTTTCTAGGCTTTGTATGATTTCAGGGACTCTATTTTGGGAACTCTGACTCCGAGCAAATGATCTGGCATATTTAAATACACTGTGGGACCTATACAAGAGAAAATTTAAAATAAATGCTGATGAGGAGAATCTGAGCCACATAAAGATGCTGATAGGTCCCTGGTCTGACCAGTACTCACAGACTCAGCAACATAATGTTTTGCCATTGGGACCGTTCCCTTAGGTTTCTGAGAACCTTAAGAAAGTTTCAGTTTCTGAACTTTTTGCAGCCACTGGTGGGCTGTAGGCATTCTTTCTTTGATCATGTTTCCCACTTGGAAAAAAGCAGTAGTACTAGTTAACCCCTAAGGCATTTTACAGTTGGATGGTGTTGTGATCTCTAGTTTTATTTATCTTTCTTCCCTCTTATGTACTCTTGAAAAATCCCAAGAATATAGAAACTGGACCCTAGCTGACCACTACAGCTTACTGGAATATAAAGTATTCTCCTCTGTTTTCCCCTAAGACAAATGCAGATTTTTAACAGTAGACAAATTATGTCTTTGAACGGCTCATTCTATTTATTTATTTGCATTAAAATTTTTTCATTACTGCCAAAAACGATGACACTAACCTCCCTCTCACAGGAGACTCTACTTTTTATTTGGGTTTGATAATTCATTGTAATGACCACACAGAACTAAGGCATCATACTCACAGTTCTCAGGTTTATTAGGGAAATGAGAAGGTTACAGTTCAAGGTCAGAAATACTCAGTGCACAAGTGTTTATCAGGACAGTCTCTCCTCAGCCATGCCCACCAGCAGGGCTCTGTCTGTTACAGATCTCCTTTAGGGCTGCTGACAAATGACCACAGGATATACTACTGCACTGTAAGTCTGCCCGCTGGTACTCAGCTCTAGTTCCATGGTTCAGCAAACCTAGATCAGCCTGGTCATTAGGAGAAATCTGGGAGCATCTCTGAGGCAAACACTGGCTCAGTCCCGAAGTATGGTGTCCACTTTAGAGAGAGTCCCAGAGAAGGGAGTAGGAGAGGTCATTTACAATTCTGTCATTCATAAATTTGTCTCAGTCATTTTGGGAGGCATTTATATTTCCTGCCAGCACCACCTCTTGAGGGTGATGAATTCCAATAAGTTCCAATCTGTTTATTACTCACTGTAAGAGAAATTGCTTCCTTTTATGTCTGGAACCAGACCTGGATCACATTTCACAGGATGGTCCCCTAGTCACAGTGCCACAGAATCTAGTGAGTAAGTCTGTGCTCCAAGTATTCTCAAAGTTCCTGGCTTTATGGATCCAATTCTTTCCTCTCTCAGCCATCATTTCTTCAGCCTGAAGACCTGAATCTTTCAGTTTGCTAGGTCCATGCTTGGGTCCTCAGGAGCTCTAGGTGTTTTTTTTATTGCTTATTTATTTTGGTTTTTAAATCTTTCTGGATTGTGGTGGTTAGAACAATTCTCAACCTTCTTGTCGTTTTACAGAGAGAAAAACAATTGCTTTATTTAATGGAAGAAAAATATGTTTATTTTCTAGTTTGGATAACATAACATGAGAATGCAGAACTGACTGAGAAGCTCTCTAGTGGGGCTGCCTGCTTCTGAAATGTCTTTATCTCACCCAGTACCTACTCTATGACCAGTGTACTGATAGTGGCTGTAAAGTGAATGGAGAGCTTGAGTAAGATCTTGTCATCTCCAAGAAATTTTAATGGCAATCCCTTATGGGTAAAAGTTTCAGTATGTATTCCCTGATTAAGGCACTTGACTGTTAATTGAAAGGTCTTTGATTCAAACTCAGCAGCCACTCCGTGGGAGAAAGACTTGGTAGTATGCTTGCATAAAGATGATGCCCCTAGAAAGCCTCCGGCATAGCTCTCCTGTATCCCGTAGGGCTTCTGTGAGTCCAGATTCCATAGGAGATTGTCTTGAAAATCACTGGGCGTTCTGGTGTGGTGGATACCTACCAGCCATTCCTTGGAAACCATATATACAATTGCTATGAGTACAAACCAAAGGAGCTCTGGTAGTGTAGTGGTTACGAATCGGTCTGCGAACCACAAGGTCAGCAGTTCGAAACTACCAGCTGTTCCGCAGGAGAAAGATGAGGCTTTCTGCTCCCATAAAGATTTACAGTCTCGGAAACCCTATACAGAGTCACTATGAGTCGGAACCGATTCCACAGCACATAATAACAACAACAACAATGAGTACAAACCAACACAATGGCACTTAACAACAGTAACACCATATGTATCATGACAAATGATATTGATCTTTTCTTTAAATGCTCACTTGACATCTATATATCTTCTTTGTTGAAGTGTTTCTGAGAGTGGTTAGTGGGTTTGAACCTCCAACATTTTGCTTAGCAATCCAGTGCTTATCTTGTAGTACCACATCAGGACACACATCAAGGAAATAAGCTGGGGCAATCATAAAACTCACCTGATTTCCTTCCTAGCTCTCAGCGATCACTGTCCTTCACTGCTGGCTATGTAATGTTTTGAAAACTGTTCTTTTCTGTATTTTATTTGTTTATTTCAGTAATGAACTCCAGTTCTGTTACTTCATGTTGGCTAGAAATGGTAAACTATAAATAGTTCTTGATTCATCTTAATTTTGCCATCCTGCTTCCAGATGGAATCAGTTTTCTAGAATACATTTTTAAAAATTATAGTAAGATGATTCTCAAACAGGTTTTATTTTTTAATCAACTTTATTGAGGACTAAGTACAATAAAATGCACACATCTTATGAGATCATTTCAATGGTTTTGACAGATGCACATAACTTTCTAATCCCATTCAAGATATAGAACATTTCCATCAGTCCATAAGATTTTTTTCCAAGTTTTTATTGTGAATTAAATGATAGTTTACATGGGAGAACATTAGTTTTACATTCATCCTATCATATTTCATTTAACTGCAATGATTACAATCCCCTCCATGCATCATCAAACAACCAAAGGATACACCCCACAAGCCTGACTGCCAATCAGCACACAAACCCTCTCCCTCCCTGAGTCCAGATTCCCCAGCCACTCCTTCTCTCCACATCACAGTCTCTGCCTCCATCTCTGGCTTCACTGCTTCTCTGGATAGGGTCCCTCACTCTGCTCTTCTCCCTTGATGGTCCCAGGGATCTCCGCTCCTGGACTGCAAAATCAACCACTCCCCTCTTTTTGTTATAAAACATCTACGTTTACATTACCAACACTCACAGTCAGTTCTGATAGCAATTATTCACTATTGAACCACAAGAATCTTATCCCCATCTCCTTCCGTCAGCCCTGTCCAGACAGAAACTACTCAGTGGAGATTCTACCTTCCCCTGTACCCTGGAACTAGGCTCCCTCTTGTAAGCTTGTAAGCCAGTCACTTCTTGCCTTTGCAGTCCTGCCCCACCACCACCATTTTGGGTAGCCAATGTCTAAGTTGCCCATCCCTGTTCATCCCTGTGTACCGAGGGGGTGGAAATGATCCTCGCTGTAAAGATTTGTTCCCTCTTTTGAGCTACTATGGATTGGCCAAGTGGCAGCATCGATGGACACAAGCATGGCAACAGTAGTGAGGTTGTTCCAGGATCGGGCAGTGTTTCGTTCTGTTGTGCATAAGTCGCTATAAGTTGGTACTGACTTGATGGCACCTAACAACAACAACACATCTATAAGTATAGGTCAAGTTCATCAAATTGTAGCAGATACTCTTTTTTTCCTCTTCTAGTTGAGTTCTGATCATCCAGCCATTAAAGCCAGGTTAAGTGGGTACTATCTGCAAGTATGGGTGTTCTTGTGCATCTCCCCTCACTTCATATCAGCTAGTCCATAAGATTTTAATGTGCTGTTATAAGGAGTTAGTTGAAGTCTATGAATTGTCCATTGAACCAATTGACAAGGGGTCTCCCCTCCTTGCTTTGGTTCTAGATCTCAGTCTAGTATCTATTCTCCTTTACCTAGGTAGACAAATCTGTATGTGTGTGACTCTCCACAGAATGAATAATTGGAACTCACAAACTGGGTGATTTTTGAAAGTAGGCAGAGCTCAACAGGATAAGATATTGTTTGGGTCAAAACACATTAAATGGACAAGAGATCATCTCTTCAATAAACAGTGCTGGCAAAACTGAAAATCCATTTGCAGAAGATTTAAATAATACCCATATCTCATACCATACACAAAAACAAAATCAACATGAGTTAAAGACCTAAATATAAAAGCTAGAACTATAAAGATCATCAATGAAAAAAATAGGGACAAATTTTGGGGCTCTAATATTGGGCTGCGAACCTTAAGGTCAGCAGTTCAAAACTACCAGCTGTTCCATGGGTGAAAGATGAGGCTTTCTGCTCCAGTAAAGATTTACAGCCTCGGAAACCCTGTACAGGGTCGCTATGAGTCGGAACTGACTCCATGGCACATAACAACAACAACAACAATACATGGCAGGCGCCCACTATCAAACATTACGAAAAAAGCCCAAATGGTAAAGACAAAATAGATGAATGGGACATCCTAAAAATTAGACACTTATGTGCAACAAAAGATTTCACTAAAACATGAAAAGGAAGCTCATGGACTGGAATTTTTTTTTCTCAAAACAACATACCAGACAAGGGCCTAATATTTAAAATTTATAGAAAACTACAATACCAATAAACAACATCTACAATAGTGGAGAAAAGACTGAGTTTGTCAAAGACTTTATTTTGTTCAACCATCAACACTCATGGAAGCAGCAGTCACGAAATCAAACGACGTATTGCATTAGGCAAATCTGCTGCCTAAGACTCTTTAAAGTGTTGAAGAGCAAAAATATTAGTTTGAGGACAAAGATGCACCTGACCCAAGCAGTGATATTTTCAATAACCTCATATGCATTAGAAAGATGGACAGTGAATAAGGAAGACTGTAGAAGAATTGATGCATTTGAGTTATGGTGTTGGAGGAGAATATTGAAAGTACCATGGACTACCAAAAGAACAAATAAATCTGTGTTGGAAGTATAGCCAGAGTGTTCCTTGGAAACCAGGATAGCCAAACATCATCTCTTATACTTCAGACATATTATCAGGATGGACTATTCACTGGAGAAGGATATAATGTTTAGTAAAGTGAGGGGTCGGAGAAAAGAAGGGCAACCCCCAATGAGATGGATTGGCACAATGGCAGTAGTGATGGACTCAGGAGTAACAACAGTCATGAGGTTGGCCCAGGGCCGGGCAGTGGTTTGTTCTCTTGTGCACACAGTTGCTATGAGTCGGTACCAACTCAATGGTACCTAACAACAACAATAACTTTACAAGAAAAAGATAAACAATCCAGTTAAAAAATGGACACAGAACATGAACAGATATTTGACCAAGGAAGACATTTAGGGAGTCAAAAAACATATAAAGAAATGTTTATGATCATTAGCCAGTGTTGTTGAGTGCCATCAAGTCAGTTCTGACCTATATAGACCCTGTATAGGTTTTCCGAGGAGCAACTAGTGAGCTTGAACTGCCAACTTTCAGTTAAAACCAGCTTTGCAGTCCAGCACATTAGCCCATAGTACCAAACCATTGTTGTCGTTGTCAGGTGCCATCGAGTCGGAACCGACTCATAGCGACCCCATGCACAGCAGAGCGAAACAATGTTCGATCCTGGGCCAACCTCACCACCGCTGCCACCCCTGAGTCCATCAATGATGCCACCTGGCCGATCCATCTCGTTGGAGGTCTTCCTCTTTTTCTCTGACCCTCCACCCTACCCAGCATGACATCCTTCTCCAACGATTGTTTCCTCCGGACTACATGTCCAAAGTAGGAGAGACGAAGCTTAGCCATCCTGGCCTCCAAGGAGCACTCTGGCTGCACTTCTTCCAAAACAGATCTATTGGTTCTTTTGGCAGTCCATGGCACCCTCAGTATTCTCCTCCAACACCAAACCATTAGAGAGATACAAATCAAAACAAACAGCATTCTCATCAGTTACACATATTTGCCAAGACGTAAACAATGGATGACTCATCCGATATCTTCATGCTAATGCATCTATATTTTTTATCTGCCTGTTCACACACGGCAGACGAGGTATTTACTACGGATCCTACTTATTCCTAGAAACATGAAACATCGGAATCATCCTTTTATTTGCCGTTATAGCTACAGCTTTTATAGGTTATGTCCTACCATGAGGTCACATATCATTCTGAGGTGCTACTGTAATCACAAACTTACTATCAGCATACCCTTATATCAGCACAACCCTAGTCGAATGGATTTGGGGTGGCTTCTCAGTAGATAAAGCCACTCTAACTCGATTCTTCGCATTTCACATTATCCTACCATTTATTGTAGCAGTCCTGACAATAGTTCACCTACTATTTCTTCATGAAACCGGATCAAACAATCCATCTGGACTAGATTCAGATGCAGACAAAATTCCATTCCACACCAGCATTAGTAACAAAGTTCCCAAAAATAGAAAATAACCAATGCTGGCAAGGGTGTGGAGAGACTGGGACCCTCCTGCATTGTTGGTAGAATTGGAAAATAGTTTAAAACTCTGGAGAACGGTATGGTACTTCTTTGGAAATAAAAATGCCTTATGATCTAGCAATCCCTCTACTTGGTATATATCCACTAGAAATGTGAGCCAGGACATGAGTTGATATATGCATACTGATGCTCATTGCAGCACTATTCATAATAGCAAAAAGTTAGAGACAGCCTAAGTGCTCATGAATGAAAGATTGGAGAAACAAACTTTGGTACATACACAAAATGGTATACTATACATGTTGAAGACTAATGATAAATCTGTAATACACCTCATAATGTGGATAAAACACTGGAGGACATTATGCTGAGTAAAAGTAGTTAATAACAAAAGGACAAATATTGTATGAGACTGTTATTGTAAAAACTTAAGAAAAGATTTTCATACTACAAGTAACATCCTTTGATGGTTACCAGGTATGGGAGAAGAGATAGTAATTCACTGGCTAGAGGGTAGACACATGTTAACTCAGGGGATGGAGAGGGATGTATACAAGCAGAGGGAGGGTGGCAGGAGAATTATGAAGATAGGTGAAGACACAGGGAGGGAGAGATGCATGAGCTAAAGGGGATTGAGGTAAATAGTGATATAGATACAACTTGAAACAACAGTGCTTTGTGTGTAGATACATAGATTGAGACATAGACTGAATGTATAAGGGAGGAAGAGTGGGATACACA
>NW_006408546.1:11444581-11469062 GCF_000296735.1 Chrysochloris asiatica | reverse complement strand
TATATATAGATATAAACTTTATATACATATATATATTCCACAAATAGATGAGCTTGAAAGAAGATATTTGTACATGAGTGTTTATTTTTCCTGCAAACACAATTATGCATGTGATGGAGCATACAGCTGACACAATGATGAAAACATCCTAGCTATTATCAAATATCTGAAGACAATGAGTTGCTGTGCCTGGGGGCTCAGGACTGTAGTCTCAGGGGACACCATGGCCAATTGACATAACATAGTCCACAAAGACTATGTTCCGCTTTCTACTTTGGTGAGTAGTGCCTGAGATCTTGAAAGCTCATGAGTGGCCATCTAAGAAACAGCTATTGGTCTCTCCATGTGCAAAAGAAAGAAGAGTGATAAGAATTGAAGAGGCTTGAAATCAATTAGCCCAATGAACTAAAAGAACATGTGGATGTCAGTCTCCATGACTCTGAAGCCAGAAAAACTAGATGGTGGCTGGCTACCACTGCCAACTGGGTAGACTGGGAGAAAATGTGGAACAGATTCAAAATTATTAATTTAAAAAAATGTACTAGAGGCACCTGAGACTATGGCCCTCAAGCCCCCTTCAGGTCTGAAACAAAACTCACTCTCATGGCCCAACAGTGGATAGGTATCTAGGGTCGGGGGAAGAGTGGGACAACAACATTAGTGAGGTATGCTCACCATGGAAAGGCCAGTCATTCAAAATCAAATGGGTAACATTTTCCTAAGGGATGGGAAAGTGGGTGGAATGGAAATAGGAAACAGGGAGGAAGTGGAATTACTGTTGTTCTGTGGAAGGGATTGCAATCATTGAGATGAAACAGTGTATGATTTGTTGACTGTAAAGCTGATGATCTTATCTGAAAACCTTTACTCAAATCACAATAAAAAGTTAAAAAAAAAAGACATTGTTTGGGAACTCAGTGTACCCCATTGACAGTTACGGTCTGTCTCGCTCTATAGTATACGTTTCACCTGGGGGTCTTCATTTCTGAGATTTTGAGATAACTTATTACACAGCATTATTACTATAATAGTGAATTGATGCATGGTGCTTGCAAATATTGCCAGATTGCTTCCGAAAAATGTTGTGCTTATATTTATACTACCCTAAGGTTGCAAAACTATTTTTATTTTTGACTTCTGAAAAATTAACAGGTTAAATAGTATTTTGCTATTGATTTGTTCTCCAGCCCATCCCTGAACTTCCCAGACACCTGTGAGCCATGCTGTTGTGCCACATGAATGGGTTTGATTTTCCTTCTGGTAGGTGTACCAGAGAGAACCCTGCATGGCAGCTGGTTGTAGAAGAAGTAAAAAACAAAAGCTGACAGCAAATTATAAAGCCCCCGGAATTGTGCCACATTTACATAGATCACTTTGTTTCCACCCACTCATTTATTTCCCTCTTGACTTCTTCCCCTTGATTTGTAATCTTGTATTTTTAGTTCCACAAACAGTTTTCTAGAGTTTACCATATGGCAGACACTGTGATAGCTGTGTAATTCAACTAGTTAACATGCTTGGTAAGGAACTCTGGTAGCATAGTGGTTACGAATAGGTCTGCTAACCTCAAGGTCAGCAGTTTGAAACTACCAGAGGTTCCACAGGAGAAAGATGAGGCTTTCTGCTCCCATAAAGATTTATAGCCTCAGAAACCCTGTGCAGGGTCCCTATGAGTCGGAACCGACTCCACACACCTAACAACAACATGTTTGGTGACTAGCCAAAAGGTTGTCAGTTCAAGTCAACCTTTAACCCAGAGGTGCCTTGGGAAAAAAAGGTCTGATGATATACTTCCAAAAACTCAAGTCATATAAAATCGTATGGAGCACAGTGGTGCTTTGGTGCACATGGGATGATTGCCATTAGTTGAAATTGACTTGACAGCAGTTAGTATTGAAGAGTCCCTGGGATGTGTAATCAGTTAATACACTCAGTTTCTAACAGAAAGGAAATTCCAGTCACCCAGAGGTGCCTTGAAAGAAAGGCTGGGTAATCTATTTCTGGAAAAATCAAGCTATGGAATCCAGTTCTTCTTGGACACACATGGGATCATCATTCATTGAAATCAAATCAATGGCTACTCTTTTACTGGTATATCACTGTACTATCACACCTCTTCTTGTTGTAGTACAGTTTTCATCTTCCCCACTGGCTACCAGCTCAGAATTCATATGCTTACTCTGGATACTCTTTTTGCTCTGCACCTCTCCTAGCCTATTAGGGACTTGGGACTTATACTAAAAAATGGCTAGCTGGCATGTTGGATCACAGCAGCAGCAACTCCTGTTATGATGAGGTGAGGGGGTAACTGACCTTTTATCGTTTCTGGACTCAGTACTATACTCTACAGTTTTTTTTTTAACCTTTACAGTTAGATTGTTGTTGTTGTTAAGTGTTGTTGAGTGGTTCTGACTCATAGCTACCCTGTATAGGATTTCCAAGGACAAGCTGGTGGGTTTGAACTGCTGACCTTGTGGTTCACAGTCCAGTGCTGGTCCTACAGCACCCCACTGGGATAGTTCTTTATATTTTTTTAACTATTTAAGAGTCTTCATATGAATTTTCTGTCCATGCCCTTTGCATACTTATCTACTGAGGTCTCAATTTAAAAAATAGATATTTATATGAATTCTTTATGTAGCAGAGATATTAAACCATTCCTACAATGTTTGCGGCAAAATCCTTTCTCTGTACAATCTGTGTTTGCTTCTGTGGCTTTTACTATGTAGAAGATATGTTTTCTGAGTGGAAGGTTTACACCCATAAATAAGAAGGGCCATATTTAAATGTGTGTACCTTCCTCTTATCTTCACATAGCCTATAACATGTTTTCTCAGGCAGTTTAAGTCTCACTCTGGAATGTTCAGATTAGTAGCCAAGGAGGTATTCAGTAGGAGAGAGAAATTGGGTCTGTCTGTGACCGGAATGGCTAATGACATTTTCTCTCTGATCATGTGTCTATGGTCTAGCCTTCATTTATGCCTTCTAAAATATTTATTGAACATCTACTCAGTGCCAGGCACCACTGCCTAGGACATTCTAGACCCTTATTTAATGCTCACTGAGATTTAATTGAGGTTGGATGAGATGGATGAACCATACAATATATCAATACAGTTGAGTATTACCTTAAGCACATTCTTAAGAGTTATTAACTTTAGGATCTGTGGAGACAAACTTGAGTGAGCAAGACAGATATCATCTCTGCATTCCAGGGGCTCACAATGACTGGAGAAGGCAAGGCAAGTAAAAGACAATTACAATGAAATGTGTATGGCAGGAGCTATGAGGAAGCACAAGGGTTGGGACAAGCCTTGCAAATATATGTTGTTGTTGTTGTTAAGTGCCTTTGAGCTGATTTCGACTCACAGTGACTATAGGGTTTTTGAGGAGCAGCTGGTGGATTTAAACTGCCGACCTTGTGGTTTGCAATCCAGTACTGACCCACAGCGCCATACCAGAAGTTGTATAGTGGAGTACTTAATGCAAATTTGGAGGACAAAGAAAGTTTCCTGGAAGTGGTAACATTCACACTGCAACCTAAAGAATGAATTATTGTTGTTGTTGTTAAAGGCCTTCAAGTTGGTTCCAACCCTCATTGGGTTTCCAAGGGGCAGCTGGTGAACTTGAACCACTGACCTTTGAGTTCAAACAACTTTGCATTATCCCATAAGGTTAGCTAAAAGAAGAATCCTGGAGGTCAGAGTATTCTTACAAAGGCAACAGATAAAGAAATCCTGGGCATGAGAAAGAACTGTTGTGCCTTTTGGATTTTGAGATGTTGAAAAGTGAATCCTAGAAGTAATATTAGAAAATGAATCAAATATCATTACTGGTCCCTTGAATTTATTTGACACCAGCCTCATTCTTTGAATCTCTTCTTTTAAAATATCATTATTATTTCTCACCAGTTGCTGTGTAGTCGATTCTGACGTGTGTCAAAGTAGAAACTATGTGCTATAGAAATTTTTTTGGAAATAGATTGTCAAACCTTTCTTTTAAGAAGCCCCTGGGTGGACTTGAAAGCTAACCTTTTGGTTAGCAGTCTAAAATGTTAATCATCCAAGGGTAAGGGATTCTGAAAAATCAACCATTAAAAACCCTGCAGAGGACAGTTAAATGCTGGCACACATGGGGTCACCATGAGTTAGAACTGATGCAGTAACAGCTGTTTTTATCATTTATCAATGAAAAGGAGGTTGACTTGAAAATCAAGGTGTTTGGTATTTATTCCTTTCTCTGTTATAAAGCAACTGTGTGACTTTGCTCTGTTTAAAGTCTCACTCTGGGCTTCCTTTTCCTCTTCTGTGAAAGCAGGGGACCAGGGAGAATTGAGGACTGGAAATTGCTGTAGCTGTATCTGCTGTTCCTGAAGCATGACCATTGGGTGGCATTAGGTCCTCTCTTTTTTCCATTCATCATGCTCATTGGAGGCTCCTAACCCTAAGAACACTCTCAGATTGCCAGATTCCAGGAAGACTTTTTTCACAAACCCAGAGATCGGGATACCCTAGCCAGAATCTGAACAGTCTCTAGCCCTGACTTCATGAAGTCTCTGGCTATTGATTTCCACAGACAGGCGACAAGCCAATGAGTTAGCGCTCTTGGAGGGCAGACAGGGACTATTTGGGGGATTCTCCAGGCAATGCCTAGTACATTATGGGTCCTCAGTTAATATTCATTGAAGTTTCATTGAAATTTGATGAGATGGATGAACCATACAATATGTCAATAAAGTTAAGTATTACCCTAACCACATTCTTAAAGTTATTAAAAATGTCAAGAGCAGGGTGATTTATTTGCTCATTCTATGGAAATATTGCAAAGACAGTATGTGTAAAAACGTGCAGGGCTTAAATGATAATGATTTATCTTTCTGACTCCATCTTGAGTTAGTGTCAAGTGACTATTTCTGGTGCTGTCCATATCTTTGAGGTCTTTAGCCCTTTGACACCATAACATTTTTAGCTCTAAGAATCATGAGAGGTTGTCTACAGCCTGGAGGTCCATGAACTGATATTAGATTGTTTCCTCAGTCCTCTCTCTATCTGAATTACCCCAAACAACTGCCTAGGAGCAACCTTTTACATTTGGCATCACTGCTCTGAACAAAGAGTGCTTTCTGAGGAGGATTACAAGGCTCTGGCCCTGAGCTGAGACTTGAAAAACATGGTGTCCACTACAGGAGAATGATAAGCAAAAGTGACTGCAGGAGCTCAGGAAGGAGTGTGAATTAGTGATTTGCTCTGGGAATTTGTGTTCATGTTGAGTCACTTGTATCTGTCTTGCAGAACAGTCTGCTGTGGAATAGGGTTCCTGGCAGGGTCTGCCTCAGGATTCTCCACCCTTGCCTGGGTCACGGCTTCTCTGGGTATCAGGGAGATGGCAGTCTGCGAGCCAGAGACTGTATATTTCATGGGGGATTGTCTGCACACACGGTTCTGCACAGCTACAGCCAAGCACCATGCACCGAGAGGCACTTGGTAAAAATGATTTTGATGCTTTTGTAATAACTATGTGACCAAAAAGTACATGAAAAATAACAGTTAAAACAAAATTCTGCTTTCCAAGCTAATATGAAGTTTCAGCAAAGCCTAGACACCCAGTTCCCCTACCCAGTTGCCCAGGAAATCTTTCAGGATGTTCCTTCCAGAGTCACTGCCGCTATGGTCTTTGTGTGGGAGAAGTCTCCCTGCACTTGGTCCTCCAGCCTCCTCTTCCCGGTGACCATGTCCACGCTCAGTACCGCTCTCAGCCTCTGGGGGGCACCAGAGCTTGCACATCTCAAGGTGGATGCTTCTTGAGACAAAAGAGGAGGAGGATTTTGGCTGCCAATTTGTCTTAACATTGTGTAAAATCTGTCTTGAGACAGAGGAGGCCATATACAGAACCGAATAAGGGTGGGCATTGTTCTCCTGGCTGTTCAGATATTACTGCCTGGAGGCTGATAGTGGTCCAGGAGCCAAAGGGATGAGGAGCCTGCTTCTGGTGTCGTTTGCTTCTGAGAATCTTCCTATGTATGGGGACTAGTGTCCAGGGAAACGAGGTCCCTGGAGTAAGACCTCATAGGACAGAAAGCTTCTGCCCTTTGTCCCTGCCCTATGCTGTGCCAGGGCCGCATTCATCAGTGAAACAAAAGGTTCCAGAGAAGCAAGGCAAATGAAACGATTGGGAAAAACGGCAAAAAGAAAAGGATGGGAGGAAAGAAAGGAAGGAAGAAAGAACACAAGCTAGAAGAAAATCAAGAATGAGAGAGAAAGGCTAATGTATGGTGATTGTTTTAACCAGTGTTATGGGTTTTGGAGCAAAATAATTTGTAGGAAGCAAACTTCCCCAAATGTGAGTACTTAATAAAGAAGAAAACAGAAGGATTGATAATGGAAATTAGGCTAATGAATAAACAAGCTGCTTAAAAAATGGGCTCCTCTCGCAGTCCGTTATTTTTAACTTAGTGGCAATTTGCATACTAGTTAATTTGCATATATTAAATACTGCTCCCCTTCTCCTCCTTCCCACCTCCTCCACTTCAGAATAACATTTCATTACGGTGCTGCTGGGCCCGAGGACTTGGAAGCTCTGGAGAGTTTATTAATTTATCCAACACATGCTGTGTACATTTTTATCACTTGCCGCACAGTGGACCCGGTATCTTTGAAGTCATTAACAAAGTGAGGGGTGTTCTGCTCGAGGTATTCAAAAGAGAAAGAGAAAAACCAGCCTGCAAATATGTACCCAGAAAAAGAGAAAGATCATGTTTGGTTTATGTTCTTTCTAGGAAGAGGAAAATGAGCAATGGATGACTCCCTCATCTGTATCAGAAAGCCTCTGTTTTGTTTCAATTATATATATACACACACACACACACACACACACACACACACACACATATTTCAAAATGAAATAGAACTGAGTCACAGTGGGGCACAGACATGCAGAAAGAACTAACCACACATGACATTTCTCCTGCTGCTGCCCACATTGGAGGAGAGGGAGGAAAGCATGGCTCTTTGGAAGCCTCCATTACTGCTAATAAAACTAATAAACCAGGAGAGAAAGGCCACGGTTCCTGTGTTTTACTGACTGCCCCTCCCAGGTGCTCCTTCTCTATGCTCCTCAGGGTCCCACCAGCTGTCACTACCATGGGCCTCCTGGCTTTTCCCTGGTCAATACTTCCTCCTATTGCTCCTCTCCCTTGTAGCTGCTAACACTTGGAACTTCGAGCCTAGGCTTCTGGTTGCTTAGTCAAATGCTCTGTTGTGGGTAGTACCACCTCCCATGGGAATAGAGGGAAGGCAACCATGCTTGGAAAGTATCTTTTTTTTAACAGTGGCCAAGTCAGGTAAACACACTGTCACTTTCCAATGCCAACTTATCTCTCTGGGTGTGAGCCCTGCTTTGTACTGTCCCAAAAGCCAAGACACTGTAACATTTCCCCCAGACACAAATGCAAATGAAATTAAATTATCTAATTTATTCAGTCCTTCACTCATCAAATATTTATTGAATGCAGGACCAGGCAGGGTTTTATTCTGTTGTGCCTAGGATCGCTAAGATTCAGAAGCAACTCTATGGAACCGAATAACAACAGCAATGTTCCAGACATCCTAGGCATTGGGGAAATGGAGTTTACATGCTAGTGGGTGGAGACAAACAACAAATACATAAAGAATTAATAAGTGGTACTACCTGAGAGTTAGATATGCTCAGAAGAAGATTCAGTGGGATGATGGGATAGAGAGTGGCAGGAGGGAGAGCATGCCATTCTGGCTAGGGTCATGAAGGATGATATCTTGGAAGAAGTGACCCATTAACTATGACACAGGTAACATAGAGAGAGACAGAATGTATTCAGTGTCTTTATCACCATCTCTGTGCTTGGGTTGACCCAGTGACTTGGCATTTGGATGATATAACCTGCCAATCCTAATGCATTTGCCACCACTTAGTTCTAATATACTTTATTTATGCCTCCAACCTTATCTGCCCTCATTGTCCTCCATGCTTTCTATGTTCCAGCCACACTGGGAGCAGGGATGGTCCTGAAAGAGCCTGGACCAGGGCATCTCCATCCTCCTCCAACCCTTTTATCTATAGTTCTAGAGTTATTAATCTGAATTTAATTTCAGGGTCAGCTCCTTGCTTTGCTCTAATCTGTCTTTTTTAAAGGCAGGTTAATATTGTTAATCAAAGCCCTGTGGAGTGACATTTTTTCCTAAGTGTTGCTGCAAAGCAGATCACTTCGAAAAAAATTTACAGTTAATTCAAGAGTGGGTATAGGATGAAAGCTTGATAAATTCAAACTTCTCAAATTGAAAGACTTCTAGTGGTGAGGGAACAGACTGTGGAACTGTACAGATCTGAATTCAAATCCCAACTGTGCATTTTGCCAGACATGTGACCTTGAGCAGGTCACCTAGCCTTCTGAATTTGTTTCTCTCATTCATGGAGATAAGTAAAAAAGTATTGCTACAAAATAATAGAAAGCTTTATTAAACAAAAGTGTTAAAATATAAAGATGTGGTTTTGCAGTATGTCCTCCAAATAGGTCTATAAAGTTCTGAAGGTAGCAATTCCAGTTTTCTAACCCTTCCCTGAATTATTCTGCATTCTTCAATTTACACATCAAAATGACAGTTTTGGCAGCATACTTGAGGGACTCCAATCATGTTCCTTTTAAACAATCTTGGTCTTGGGGATTTTGGAACTAAAAGACATCTGAAGGAGCAAGATGAGGGCTGTAAGGTGGATGGAGTAAATTCCTAGTGGAATTCTTGTAGGACAGCCCATGCTACCCTTGAAGAATCAGGAGGTCCATTGTAATAATAGAAAAAAGTTTCTTGACCTACCGTTCCTGGCCTTTTCCTCATCAATGCAGTTTTCTTAAAGCTTCCTCCTAATAAGCCTAAATATCCTGTGTCCTTCAAGAAAATCTATCAAGACCTCTTGTTGTTGTTAGGTACCATCGAGTCAGCACCAACTCATAGCGACCCTAAGCACAACAGAATGAAACCCTGCCTGATCCTGGGTCAACCTCACAGTTGTTGCCACACTTAAGCCCACTGATGCTGCCACTTTGACAATCCATCTTGCTGGGGGTCTTCTTCCTCTTTTTCTCTGACCCTCCACCTTACCAAGCATGATATACTTCTCCAGTGACTGGTCCCTCCTGACAATATGTCCAAAGTATGAGTGACAAGTAGGAATCCCTAAAAATAATTGCATAACCTTCTGAACTTTCCTCTCTGCCTTGAATTTTATTGGCCCAGTAGATCTCAGAAGCCACTGTTATGATTGGATCTTTCTTTCTGAAGACACACTAGCAAGACTAACATACTTGTATTAGTGAGAGACCTTGTCTGCAGCCATCCACTGATTGCAGAGACAGGTTTAAACACATATTAAAAAGAATAAACTTGGACATGTATGAGCAGGCTCCCTAGTAGCAATACCTTTTGATCCTTGTAAAAGGAAAAATGGTTCAAATGATTAATGTGCTTGACTGCTACCTGGAAGGTTGGAGGTTTGAGTCTACCCAGAGAGCCTCAAAAGCAAGGCCTGGCAATCCAATTTTGAAAAATTGCCTATTGAAAACACTCTGGAGCACAGTTCTACTCTGACACATGTAGGGCCACCATGTGTTAGAATTGACTCCATTACAACTTTTTTAAATTTAAAAATATCATCACTATATGGACTGCTGGTGTGGCAGTCAGTGTAGGATCAGTACTGGTTTGCTAACCACAAGGTCAACAGTTGAAACCCACCAGCTGCTCCTCAGAAACTCTATATAGGGTCCTTATGAGTCAGAACCAACTCGATGGCAATTAACAACAACAACAAACCTCAATATAATTAACATCACATGCAAGCAAAATTTTGCTGAAGATTACTGAAAAAAGATTGCAGACAGGGAGCTCCCAGAAATTCAAGCCATATTCAAGGCTGTGGAACAAGAGATAATATTGCTGATGTCAGACATATCTTGGCTAAAAGCAGAAAAAGATGCTTATTTGTGCTTTATTGACTGTGCAAAGTGATTTGACTATATGGATCATAACAAACTATAGATGGCATTATGAAGAATGCAAAATCCAGAGCACTATTGTGCTCTTGTATCCGTGCACAGACCCAAAGGTAGTCATTCAAACACCGCAAGGGGATAGTGAAAAATTTTAAATCACGAAAGGTGTGCATCAGGATTGTATCCTCTCACCATACTAATTCAATCTGTATGAAAATCTGGGAAGCCAGATTATATGAAGAAGAATATGGCATCAGGTTTGGAGGAAGACTGAATAAAAATCTGTGATATGCAGACAATACAAACTTGCTTGCCGGAAGCAAAAAGCACTTACTGAAGAAGATCAAAGACTACACCCTTCAGGATGGATGATACCTCAATGTAAAGAAAGCAAATACCCTCCCAACTAGCCCAATAAACAACATCATGATATACAAAGGAAAGACTGAAGTTGTCAAAGACTTCATTTTACTTGGATGCGCAATGGAAGCAGTCATCAAGAAATCAAACATTGTATGGCATTGGGTAAATCTACTACAAAATGCCTTTTTAAAGCTCTGAAAATCAAGATGCCACTTTGATTTCAGGACTAAGGTGTACCTCACCCAAGCCACTGTATTTTCAATTGTCTCATATGTATGTACTGGACTGCAAACCATAAAGTCCGAGATTCAAGCCTCTGCTTCCTTTTCCTTCAAAGATTTAAAAAGCCTCAGAAATCCTATACAGGGTTGCTGAGAGTCAGAACTTACTCATCAGCACTTAACAACAACAATAACATATGTATGCAAAATCGGAACAATGAATAAAAATGATAGGAAAAGAATTAATGCATTTGAATTATGGTGTTGATGAAGGATATTGAATATGCCATGGACTTCCAGAAGAATGAACGAATGAATCTGTCTGGAAGAATAGTCAGAATGCTCCTTGGAAGCTAGGATAGTGAGACTTTGTCTCACATACTTTGGACATGTTATCAGGAGGGACCAGGCCCTACAGAAGGACATCATTCTAAGTCAAGTAGAGGGCCAGGGAAAAAGAAGACACTCAACAACATGGATTGACACCATGGTCACACCAATAACAATTATGTAGATGGTACAGGACCAGGCAGTGTTTCATTCTGTTACGCATAGGGTTGCTCTTAGTCAGAACTGACTTGATGTCATTTAACAACAACAACCTGGGTGAGTGTTGTCAGGATTGCGTGGGTTAATGTGTGTTGAAGTTCCCACTAAATCCACAGTAAGTCACAGGATAGGGTTTCAACCAATGCTGACTCTTTCTCCTCTCCATTTCCAGATGCCATTGGATTCTCTAAGGACCCTCCTCTGATAAATCTTACAAAGAAGACTCTTGTTTTTAAATACCTTCAGGGAAGAGACTTGATGCCTTCTACTGGCCACCTATCCCACTGTTATTAGCATCCCTAATTTTCTGGCTTTCAATAAGAACTCTGTTTGGTGGGAAACCTCACAGCTTAATGGTCAGGGAGAGTCCATGAGAGAGCTACAGAGAAGCCAAAATGATTGCTTTAAGAAGACCCTTGAGAAAAATTGGAGATACTGAAATCACTTAGCCTGAACCTAGAAGCCTGGACTGAAGGACTTAATAATAGTAACAGGACCACATGTTTAGAGCCAGGATCAGTCAGGGACAAGAAGGCATAAGGATATTTGGAGTGACCAGTCATAGACAGACCTCCAAGAAGGAGAGAGACGGGATCAAGACCATGACTGACCATTGGGGTAACTGCCTTGTGTCCAGGCTGATTGGCCTGGCTCATAGCACGTGCATTCTAAAAGCCAGGTCTGCATCAATGTCTCCTGAGTGTGAACCTGCCTCATACTTGGTTTTGTGTTTCTTCCTACCATGCAGGCTAATCTGGAAAACTGCCCTTTTTAGCTCCCTTCTTCTAAAGTGGAGCAAAAGTATGATTAAGTTTTACCTTTTACTCATTGGTTTCAGCCCTGTCCCAAATATTTATAGGACAAGAACATTCACTTTTCTATGTGACAGACTTTCAAAGGTTTCAGTCAGATTAAACATCTCCAGTGCTTTCATTTGTAATTGATTTCAAGCTCCTTTCCCCTTTTCTTTAGCCTCTTGTGGCCCCTACTCAATTGACCAGTAAGCTATAGACTACAGAAAAACTGGAAGAAGCACATAGGGGCTAGTTACCACTGGGGGAAAAATGCAATCTAATTTCCTATTAACTTCTTTGGCTATCGCCCCCACACTATTGAGCAAAATAGATTCTGCTACTCAATTCCTATATCTTTTATCCTGAGTTGCTATCAAAGTATATCTCTTTATCTCTATTTATGCACTTGATCCTTTGAACAAAATCCCAAAGCTATGAAATATCACCTGGTCAGGTTTGAACCAATAGGCCAGCATGTTGAACCTGCTTTGGATGGGCTTATTCACTCATCAGATCTTTCTCTCAGCCATAAGCTATGGAGATTGGGTGGGCATGCTCTAGAGGACAGAAATTTAATAATACTTGATGAAAGTTGTGGACTGGATAAGGCAGAGGTCGAAATTCTTCATTATATCATTCAGGGCATCCTGTAGGATCACATCATCCATTAATCATCATCTCTGAATTTATTCAACCCGTTATAAACCCACTGAACAGTATTATCATGAGGTCCATATCTCTGTAATTTGTTCACAAGGATATTATAGGAAACTCCATCAAAGACTTTGCTGAAATCGATAGGCACTGTATCTACTGCATCTCTTTAATTTTCTATTGTGGTTACCTCATCAACAAGCATGTTGAACATGGTTTGTTCGTAGTGGTTACAAGCTGGTCCTAGAGAGCAAGCTCCTTCTCTGAGGATTCACATTTCCTCTGTTACACAATTCCATCTTACCCCTATGAAAATTAGGACCTTTCCACTCTTCCAAAGGATAGAAAATCGATGGAACAAAGGTGCTTGAGATAAAACTTTGTAGAAATAATTAAGGTTAGACACTAAGAATAATTGCCTGACTAGACGGTGTGCTAAAATCCAAATGGCTATCATGTCTCCTTCAAATATTTAAAATGAATAGGTTATGCATTTGATGTATTCATTATAGATCTAGAGGCAAAATTATGGTTGGGGTCACATAATAGCAAGGGGATTGATGCTGAGAAGGAATCAATGTCTGGCTTTTATTTGTGATTCTGTTGTGACATACTGGACTTACTGGAGTGATGCTGGGATAATCTTTTTCTCTCTAAGACTCTATTTCCTGGACTTCAAATGGGAATGGGAATATATTCCATTCATATTCATGGACTTGTTGTGAGGACACAGATGAAATGCAGCCTTGCACAGGAGTGAGGGGTTATTAGTATGGACTCTGAAAGACTTTGTGTCTCTAAGTGGGTCTGTGACTGTCACATCCATGGTTGCAGCTGTAAATACTGCGGGATGTTGGAAGCACACAATGTTTCGGATTGATCATATTCTCTAATTGGGTGTCACCTTTTACGAGCCAAGCAGCTGCCAAAACTGATCGCCTCTAATTTAGTTTCTTGGAACTGATCAGCATATTGTTTTGTTAACAACTATCTGAGATTCAAGAAGTTTTCTGACTTATACTGCTTGAAATATAACAGCTGGGGAGGGGGTTGTCTTGTGGTAAACTCAAATGGGACTTATACACTATTCCCTACTTATGCACAAATGTGGTGACAAGCTTGCAAAGGGAACCCAGTGACTCCCCACTGCCTTTGGTGCTCAGTAAGCAATTTTAATATTTTGATACAGATAATACATCTTAATTATTTTCAGATAAATCTACCTCTTTCTATAAACTAGAAATAGGGTCAGAAAGCCAGAAAAGAGAATGAAGGCCAGACTCGCCAGCACTTCAGTAACAAGATATTTATCCAGTACCCATAATTCTTGCATCCATGCTCCTACATTTCCATCCATCCATCCATTCATCTCACTTCCCATCTTCTAATCCATTTACATATTCACTGAGTATTTATTATGCATAAAGCATTGAAAAAGACCTAAATGCATGTTGCCCTTAAGGAGCTTATGGTTTAGTGTATGAGATACATGATATATGTTTATTGCTAGGTGCTGTCAAATTGGTTCTTACTCAAATAGCAACCATGTGCACAATGAGCTCATCCTCACAATTGTTACATTTGAGTTCATTGTTGATGCCACAGTATCAGGGCATCTCCTCCAGGGTTTTCTTTTTTTGTTTTGCTTTCTTTAATAAGCATGATCTCTTTCTCCAGGGACTGGTACTTCCTGACAACCTGTCCATTTATGAGAGATAAAGTCTCCTCATCCTGGCTTCTAAGGAACATTCTGGTTGTACTTCTTCTAAGACAGGTATGCTTGTTTTTCTGTCAGTCCTTGGTAATTTCGATATTCTTTGCCAACACCATTGATTATTTTACAGTCTTCCTTATTCATTGTCCATCATTCACATACGTCTGAGGTGGTTAAAAATACCATGAATTGGGTCAGGCTGAGGCTCTTGAATGGTTTAAAGAGGTCTTTTGCTGCAGATTTCTTGACTGCTGTGTCCATGAGTGTTGATGATGGACGCCAGTACAGTGAAGTTTTTGACAATTTTTATGTATTTTTCCCTTTATCATGATGCTATTTATTGGTCTAGTTATGAGGATTTTTGTTTTCTTCACATTGGGGCATAATCCATACTGAAGGCTGTAGTCTTTGATCTTCATCAGTAAGTTTTTGAGAGCTGAAACATGCAGGAAAGGGCAAGGTTGACGTCAACTTGGGATAAAGGTTTTAAATAGAAGTAGAAAGCTCATGTGGCTCAGGGTCCATTCAGAATATATGATGGCACAAACAGTGGGAAGTGTGAGTATCTGGAAAGCAGCACAAACTCCATCCAAAGCTGGAGGATTGCTGTGTTCACCAGACTGTTGTCACCTGGCCACATTCGTCACTATGGCCAGAGCTCTTTCAAGAGAAGCTAAATATATGTGTTTGTTTTTTAAATTTAAACACTACTATACTGATGGTACAAAAATACATCTGCGAGGTGAATATGACCTATGGGCTGTGGTTGTCTGCTTCTGTTTTAATCCACTGTGTGTGCTGGAGAGAGAACCAGAGGCAAAAACTGTGAGCACATATGTGTGTTCATCTCTAGAGGTGACTTTGCCCTGTAATGGCCAACTGGGAGGCGCTGTGGGCTAGAGCAGAGAGTGGGGGAGGGCTGCTGAGACTACACAGAAGTGCTCCGAAGAGCAGACAGCTTCCAACATGCTCCCAACTGAGTATTGGCCTCTTGCCTTCATGGGGACTGAGGAGATCTGCAGGTTTTAAAAAATCTTATTTGCAAATTTACTTATTCCTTAAATTCCTTCTTAAAACAGTACTTTATGTTATTTAATCTTCATGAAATCCTTCAAGGATTCCCAATTGTACACAAGATAACAGTTGGCAGTTAAGTCCTTCATATTAAGATTACACATTTAACTCATTCATACATTCAGGTATGTATATGCCTTCATTTGATGCATACACAAATAATTACACAAATAGTTATCAAATGCTATTTTGACACTATGTGAAGTGCTTTTGGGAAAAGAAAAATGAATAAGATTATGTCCCTGCCCTCCAGGAACTCACATGCCAATGTGCTAGGATGGGCTGATGGAAACAGCTTGCAATTATTGACCACCTACTAAGTGTGTGGCGCTGTGGATTAATGTGCCAGACTGCAAAGTTGTTTGAACTGCAAGTTCGGTGGATCAAGCTCACCAGCTGCTCCTTGGAAACCCTATACAGGGTTGCTAAGAGTCGGAACTGACTCGATGGCACTTCACAACAACAACAACAACAACAAGAAAAACAACAACTAAGTGTCTGGCACTATTCTTAGTATTTTTTCTGGAACCATTTTATTTAATCTTCCAAACAGACTAGTGAAGAAGGGGTCATTGTTTCTGACCTCGTTTTATGGAAAGAAATGGAGGCCCAAGTTGATTTGGCACTTTGCCCAAGTCTAAAGCATAGTTTGGAGTTAGACCTTAAATAGGAGCCTGGAGCATACCTTCCTAACTATTACATCATCAGGCCATCTAGTGCCTCACAGGGGAGCCCTGGTGGAGAGCCAGACAGAGACAAATAGATGCTGAACACTGAGGATATGCCTGTATCTGGCAAGTGAGAGAGGTTTGGGTTGGGGCGAGAGTTCCGTTGAAAGTAGTAGGCAAAAGGCAAGAAGCATGGAGAACAGAGTGGATCTTGGAGACACAAGCAGAAAAGGAAAGCAAGGTTGGACTTTTTGACTAGGCAGCTCCTGGCATTCTGGGGCTGGCTACTGTCAGAGCCAGTTGGCAACAACTCTTGTTGTTTTTGTTGTTAAGGGCTGTTGAGTCAGTTCCAACTCATGTTGTTGTTATTGTTGTTGTTGGTAAGTGCCATCAAGTCAGTTCTGACCGATAGCGACCCTGTATAGGGTTTCCAAGGAGTGGCTGGTGAGCTTGAACCTTGCAGTCCAGCACATTAACCCATAGTGCCACACCACGACTCCAGTTCTGACTCATAGGAACCCTGTAATAGGTTTCCAAGGAGCAAGTGGTGGGTTTGAACTATTGACCTTGTGGTTATACTACAGTGCCACGCCAGGGCTCAGAGAACTCTGAGGAATCATCAGGCCCTGCTGGAGAAGTGGTTAAAAATACAGGACTGCTAACTGAAAGGTAAGCAGTTTGAACTCCCTAGTGGCTCTGCAGGAGAATGATGTGACAGTCTGCTTCTGTAAAGATGACAGCCTTGGAAACTCTAGGGGGCAGTTATACTCTCTCCTATAGGGTCACAACGAGTCAGAATCCATTCTATAGCAATGAGTTCTATTTGTTTGTTTGTTTAGACACCATGAGACCCCATAGAAGAAGAAACAGAAAGATGTGAAAAGTTCACATATTTTTATAGATGCAAAAATGTTCATCCTCTTTAGAGAGGGAACAAATGCAAATTACAATGAAATGCCACTTTTTTTAACATCAGGTAAAGACTGGAAATCTACTTAATGATGGGCAGGGCTCTCCTTTTGAACAGTATCAATGAGAGACTCGATTATGAAAGCCAATCTGAGTCCAAGCTGACAATATATGTATATTTTAAATGCACATTCCTTTTGATCTAGAGAATCCCCTTTAGGAGAATGTATCCTATAAAATACCAGCACAAATTCATGTGTGCATGCATGCACAAACATACACATACACATAAAGGTGTTGTATTTTTAATAATAGGAAATTGGAGATGATCTTTGTCAGTAAAAAATTAGGTAAATAAATTATTACAATAATCCAAACTAAAGAATACAATGGCTTCTTTTAACTCTTGAAATATAATCCCACAGCCAACAAAACCCTCCGCGATCTAGTCATTGCCATGCTCTTCAACCTTATTTTCCACCATTTTTTCCATCTCTCTGCCCCAGGCATGGACTGTATCTACATTTTACTCACTTAGGCAAGTCCAGTCCAGCCTCAGGCCTTTTCTGTTATGTTATATTTCCTGGGAAGTTCTTTCCTCAGATAACCACCTAATTCACTCCCTCACTTCCTTTATGCCTCTGTTCAAATGTCAGCCTATAGTAAACAAGCTTTAAAAATGAGTCCCCATTGATTCCGGATACCTAGTAGTCACACCTTTGTGGAATCTCCTCCCCTTGAGTGTGAGCTGGACCTATTGATTTGCTCCCAATGGCTAGAATTTGGTAAAAATGAGGGGCTATTGCTTCAAAGATTCAATAATAAAACACCATAACTTTTGTCTTACTGGTTCTTTCTCTAGCTCAGGTCTCACTTGCTCCCTCTGATGAATATGAGTTGCCCCTTGTTGTTAAGTGCCGTGGAGTAGGTTCTGACCCATAGCAACCCTGTATAGGGTTTCCGAGGAGCAGCGGGTGAACTTGAACCACTGACCTTGCAGTTCAAATGGCTTTGCAGTCTGGTGCATTAACCCACAGAGTCACATCAGGACTCCCCTTGCTGTATCCACATTGTGGCCTCCATCCAACAACCAATGAGGAATTGAAGCTCTCAGACTAGGAACTTGTGAGCAGTTATTTCCTGCTAACATTTAGGGAGCTTGGAAGTGACTCCTTTCTCAGTTGAATCTTCAGATGACTGCAAACAAGACCAACTTCACTGGCAGTCATCTAAGCCACTCAGATTCTTGTCATACACAGACTGTTACATAATGGCTATTGCAGTTTTAAACCATTAAGTTTTGGGGTAATTTGTTACACAGCAATAGATAACTGATACAGAATCTCTTGGAGGAATTTTCCATGACTTGAGATTTTTCAGACACATGGTAACTCCACGTGTAGAGCTGCTCCACAGGATGTTCAAGGCTGTGGCCTTTTGGAAGCAGTTTTCCAAGGAGTCTCACCAACCTTTTGGCAATCTGCTATTTGAACATTTGCATTACTCAGGCTCCTTCCATGACCCTGACATTGGAATTTAAACTAGCATTTCTTTGTTGCACTCTGTCAAGTTAACCTGCTTTGCTTTCCTTCAGAGCATGGATCTCTTGGACGTCATTTGTATATATTTATTTATTCAATTGTATATTTCTTTCTCTTTACTAGAACTAAAGTTTCATGAGGGCAAGGTCTGTGTTTTGTTTACTGTTGTGTTTCCTAGTACTGAAAAGAGTGTCTGACTTAAGTGGGTACTTATGTTCAATAGAAGTCCTGGTGTGGCACTGTGGGTTAATGCGCCAGACTGCAAAACCGTTTGAACTGCAGGGTTGGTGGTTCAAGCTCACCAGCTGCTCCTTGGAGCTATGGGTCGGAATCGACTCAACGACACTTGAAAACAACAAAACATTCAATAAGTTTGGTGAATGAATGGTTACTGCAACCCATAAAATGAATGAACTAGTTATCCATATCCAGATATGGGAAAGGTTTCCATGATATACTATTATGAATGAAGATGGAGGAGAACACGTTTCAAGACCACCAATATGTGTGTGTGTGTATATATATATATCATTATTTCCCTTTCATATCTAAAAATTTTGGACATGTGTAGAAAAAATCTGGAAGGATGCATGGTAGTTTTGTGCTGTGGAGTCTGTTCCGACTCATCGCAACCCTGTACAGGGTTTCCGAGGCTGTAAATCTTTACAGGAGCAGAAAGTCTCATCTTTCTCCCACGGAACAGCTGGTAGGTTTGAACTGCTGACCCTGCAGTTCGCAGCCTGATTCGTAACCACTACATATACCAAAGTGTTAATAGTGGTTTCCTCTGAAAGGTAAGATTATGGGGCCCCATTGTCTTCCTAAATCTTTCTATAATTTTTAAATGTCTTGCAATGATTATTTTACAACCATCAAAACTCAATAAAGATACTTTATAGAATTTGTAAGACCAGCCAACCAGTGCTTTACAGTGTTCTCGGGGTGTACCTGCGGGATGGCCCTCCACTGCTGCCTAGTGTCTAGCAGCCTTCAATATCTTCCTTATAGTAGCTGGGAGACTCTCTCCCTGCACCTTCACCAGCAGGGCTGAGTCGCCCCTGCTGACTACATAAAGAAGAGCTCATCCCTCTCCCACATGACAGACTGTCAGAAATCTAGCATGTTTTCTGTGAACATTTCTTGGCAATAATTACAGAATAAGAGATTGGAGATTGAAAATAAAGTAAAAGACAGTACAGCAAAAATAACTGTTTTTGCAGTTCAGCCCCTAGGAAGATAAAGGTCACTGAGGGGCTGAGAGATGGAGTTGAGGGCCCCATCCTTTGCTCTGCTGGGGCTGGGGTAAAGTTATTATGGGGGTGACAAGGCTGGGCTTTGAGGAAGGCTCACAGTCAGATTTCTCTAAGTCGATGCTGATTGTGCACAAGCAGAGCTGTCCCATCCAAGCTGCAGGCTTCCCTGAAGACTCAGAGCCAGTGTGTGTGAGAGGGGTGGCAGAAACCTTGTCATTATCCCTCATACAACTTGGTTTGGGTGCAGTTTTTCATCTCCTTCCTGTACTAGAAACTCTACCCCCACCCTCACTCCCCACCTCCTGTACCCCACTGTTGTTTGCATTAACTGGGAGAGAATGTAAGCCCCCTGAGAGCAGGAACTCAAGGTTTCTTTTCCTGTGTGATGTCTCTAGTGCTAGTTCTGCATCAGCATAGGTAGGTGCTCAAGAAGTGTGGGTGACTGAGTGAATGACCACACTCACATTTATGTATGTCCTTTTCAAAGTACACTCACCTGTACTGTGACCACTACAGAGAAGAAGAGAATTGGGATCACCATTCTGTATTCTGTACTTCATTTGTGTGCATTCCTGGTGTGGTGCTGCGGGATAATGTACTGGACCACAAGGTCAGTTTGAACAACAAGGCCGGACGTTCCAATTCACCAGGTGCTCCTCAGAAACCCTATACAGGGTCACTATGGAACCGACTTGATAGCACTTAACAACATTATATCTGGACTACGAACCAGAAGGTTGGCGATTTGAGCTCTATGGTAGAAACAGGAGGCTTTCTGCTGCCACAAAGAGTTTAAAAAAAAAAAAAAAAGTCTCAGAAACCCTATGTAGGGTCACTATATGCTGGGACCACCTCAACCACCAACATCTTATATGGAGTCTTGATGTGGTGCTATAGGATAATCACTGGACTGCTAACCAGAAGGTTGATGGGACAAACCCTATAAAGGGTCCCTATGAGCTGGAACCTACACAATAGCACTGAACAGCAACTCAATTATATATATGAGGCTACCATAGTAAACTACTATTTAGCTGTTAGTCTTTTGGTTTCCCCAACATTTTCTCCTAAAATTAAAGGAGAGGTTAACTATTTTTTAAATTTAAATGATGCTTTAATTTTATAATATTTCAAATATAAGAAATGTTCACAATCATCCTCTCCAATTTAACACAGATTGGTTTTCATTGACCATAATTACTTCTATTTGTTTAAAATAAAATGTATAGATAGAACTGAAGCCTCCTGTATTTTCCATTTTTCACTCTTCATCCATTTATCCCAAGAGATAAATATTATTCTGAAGTTTGTGTATATTACTCCTATTCATATTATGTAATACAATTAATCTTTTGATTTCTTGACTACTGCTTCGATGAGCACTGATTGTAAAGCCAAGCAAAATGAAATCTTTGACAAATCAATCTATTCTCTGTTCATCTTGATGTTATTTATTGGCCTAGTGGTGAGGATTTTTGTTTTCTTTATATTGAGGTATAATCCATACTGAAGGCTGTGTTCTTTGATCTTCATCAGTATTTCAAGTCCTCTTCTCCTTCAGCAAGCAAGGTTGTTTCATCTGCATATCACAGGTTAATGAGTCTTCCTCCAAACCTGATGTCATGTTTTTCTTTATCTAACCCAGCTTCTCTGATTATTTGCTCAGCATAAAGATTGAACAAGTATGGTGAAAAGATAGACCCAGTCACACAACTTACATGATGTTAAACCATTTGGTATATCCTTTTTCTGTTCAAATGACTGCCTCTTAGTTGATTTGTTGGTTCTTCATGAGCACAATGAAGTGTTTTGGAATACATATTCTTTGGTATGTACTTCATAATTTGCTATGATCCACATGGTCAAATACCTTTGTATAGTCAATAAAGCATAAGTAAATGTCTTTCTGGTATTCGCTGCTTTCAGCCAAGATCCATCTGATGTCAGCAATGATATCTCTATGCCCTTCTCCAAATCTGGCTTGAATGTTTGGCAGCTCCCTGTCAAAGTACTGCTGCAAATATTTTTAAATTATCTTCAGCAAAATTTTACTTGCATGTGATATTAATGATATTGTTTGATGATTTCTGTACCTATTTTTGAATGGATACAAATATGGATCTTTTCCAATTGGTTGGCCAGCTAGCTGTCTTCCAGATTTCTTGGCATAGAGGAGTACGAGTCTTTAGTGCTGCATCACTTTGTTAAAACATGTCAATTTGTAGTCCATCAGTTCCTGGAGCCTTGTTTTTACCAATGACTTCAGTAAAGCTTAGATTTTTCCTTGAATACCATTGGTTCTTGACATTGATCAATTCTTTTTGGTACTGTGACTCTGTATATTCTTTCCATCTACTTTTGATGCTTTCTGCATCATTCAATATTTTGGCTACAGAATCCTTCAATATTGCAAATGGAGAATTGAAGTTTTTTTTCAGTCCTTTCAGCTTGAGAAATGGGAGCATGTTCCTCCCTTTTGGTTTTCTAACTCTAAGTCTTTGCACATTTTATTATAATGTTTTACTTTATCTTCTCACATTGCCCTTTGAAACTTTCTGTTTAGCTCTTTTATTTCATCATTTCTTGGGGTTGCTTTAGATATTGTATGTTTACGAGCAAGTTTCAGTCTCTTGTAACATCCATTTTTGTCTTTTTAATGACCTTATGCTTTCTTCTTGCATGATGTTCTTTATGTCATCCATAACTCTTATTGTTTTTAGTCACTAGTGTTTAATGCATCAAATCTGCTCTTGAGATGGTCTCTAAATTCAGGTGGGATATACTCAAGGTAATATTTTGGCTCTCATGGATTTGTTTTCTTTTTTTTTTTTTTCAGCTTAAGCCTGAACTTGTCTGTGAGCAATTGATGCTCTGTTCCACAGAATGCCCCTGGATTTGTTTTGGCAGATAATACTGAGTTTTTCCATTTTCTCTTCACACAGATGTAGTCAATTAGATTCTTGTGTATCCCAACTGGTAAAGTCCATGTGAACAGTCTCTGTTTATGTTATTGAAAAAAGGTATTTGCAATGAATAATACATTGATCTTGCAAAATTCTATCATGTGGTCTCTAGCATTGTTTCTATTATGAAGGCCATATTTTCCAACTACTGATCCTTGCTCTTTGTTTCCAATTTTTGCATTCCAATCATCAGTAATTTAAATGCATCTTGGTTGCATATTTGTTCAATTTCAGGCTGAAGCAGTAGATAGAATTCTTCAGTTTCATCATTAGTGTTTGGTGTGCAAATTTGAATAGTTATTTATTAACTGGTCTTCCTTTCAGTTTGTTGGTTTCAGATTTTTCATTTATTAAAAAAGAACAACTATATTTTTTCTATTTGCATAATCCAATGGAGACTTTTGTGCCTTTGAAAGCAGAGAACTTTTATACTTTCCTATTTCAGACAGCATTGTACCTCAAAATAGATTTTGAAATGCTCTTTTTAATGATGAATGCAACACCATTCATCTTCAGTTTGTTGTTCCTGGTAGGATAAATGGTATGATCGCCTGATTCAAAATGGCCAGTACCCATTCACTTCAGCTCACTAATACCTAGGATACAGCATTTGTATGTTCCATTTCATTTTTGACAACTTCCAGTTTTCCTAGATATTTTGCATATTTTGTGTTCCAATTAGTAATGGACATTTGCAGCTGTTTCTTCTGATTTTGTGTTGTGCCCCATCAGGAGATGAAGGTCCCAAAAGCTAGACTCCATCCACATCATTAAGGTCAATGCTATGTTTAGGAGGCCGCTCTTCCCTAAGCTATTTTGAGAGTCTTCCAACCTGAGGAACTCATCCGGCAGCAGTGTATCAGACAGTGTTCTGTTGCTGCTTGTAAGTTTTGGGGTGACTAACCTTTCAGAAGTGGTCTGTCTCTCTTTCTCCCTAGTCAGTTTAGATTGTAAATTTTGCTGAAAACTGTCCACCATTGGTGACCGTGCTGGTATTTTAAATACTGGTGGAATAGCTTTCAATATCACAGTAATATACAAGTCACCACAGAACAACAAACTGACAGACAAGTGGTGGAAAATGTTACGCATGAATAATCAAACTTTTGTTTGATATTCTATTAGTCTACAATCCAATATTATGTTTTTAAGATTTTTGCATGGAAATCCAATTTATTCAGTTTACATAATTTTTCTACTCTGAAATAGCCATGTATGGGATTTCCCATTTTCAATTTTCAACCATTGGACTGTTAACCACACGGCCAGCAGTTCAAGCCCACCAGCTTCTAAATGAGACCAAGATGAGACTCTCTGCTCCCAGAAAGATTTACAGCCTCAGAAACCCTATAGAGGGTCACTAAGAGTCTGAAAGCATCAAGAGAAGATGGAAGGGATACACAGAGTCACTGTACCAAAAGGAAATCGTTAATGTTCATCCATTTCAAGAGGTAGCAGATGACCAAGAGCCAATGACACTGAAGGAGGAATTCCAAGGTGCATTGAAGGAATTGGCAAAGAACAAGGCACCAGGAATTGATGGAATAAAAATTGAAATCTTTCAAGAAAACGAGACAGCACAGGAGGCACCCGCTCATCTATGCCAAGAAATTTGAAAGACAACTATCTGGCTGACTGATTGGAAGATATCCATATTTGTGCCCATTCTAAAGAGAGGTGACCCAACGGAATGCAGAAATCATCGGACAATCTGTTTGATATCCCATGCGAGTAGTTTTACTAAAGGTAATACAGAA
>NW_006408546.1:11435346-11443319 GCF_000296735.1 Chrysochloris asiatica | reverse complement strand
CTTAGTATTATCTGAATTTAAATGATCAATTTCACACATATGTATAATAACACATTTTAATTTGCATTCTCCTCTTTGTTAGTGGGCAGAGCATCATTTCATGCACTTATTTGCCGTTCAGATTTTCTCCTTAATCAATTATCTGTTCTTACATTGTGATACATTGTTTTAAAAAATGACCAAAATAATAATTACCTTCCCTGCACTTCCCTTGTTATTGATGCTGAGTGCCATAGAGTTGGTTCCGACCTATAGTGACCTTGTACAGGGTTTCCAAGGAGCAGCTGGTAAGCTTGAATCACCAACCTTGCAGTTCAAACTGACTTTTAAGTCCAGTGCATTAGCCCACAGCGCCGCACCAGGACTCCCTGAATTCATGCTTTCAGTCAGCTGACGTTCTTTGGTCTCACTCATATGTTAACAGTTGGCTAGGCTAGGCTCCTTCTCATGGTGGTAGTTCTGAAAAGTAGCAATAAAAAACAAGTGCCAATACATAAGCACTTCTCAGGTATGTAGGTGCATCATATTTGTTTGTCTCATTGACCAAAGCAGGTCTCATGATGAAGCCCAGATTCAGCTCATGCTTTCAATCAGTTGACATTCTTGGCCTCACTCATAGTTTGACTGTTGTCTAGACTGGGTTCATTCACATGGTGGTAGTTCTGAAAGTATGAGCATGAGTCCAATTAAACCCTCAAGGAAAATGAGAGTCATTCCCTCAGAGCTCAGATCAAATTGTCAAACGACAAAGCAGTGATTTTTTAAAGAAAGGCTGTTGTTTTAAGCCAGTTAGTACTGGGTGGTTTGTTATGCAGAAAAAATTCATTCACACACATATTTTGCATATTTTTTTCATGGTGGTTGCTTACCCTTTTCTTATTGTCAATTAACATATTGCTTAACATTATATTTCTCATTACTACTGTGAGTAAATTTCTAAAGTAAATATTACTATTATCGTAATCATTTTATAGAGGAGAAAACTAGGTTTAAAGAGGTTTAGTGACTTGTCAAAGATCATGCCACTAACAAGTGGGAGAGGTAAGATTCAAATCAAAGACTATCTGACTTCAGAGCCCAAACTCTTAAGTCAATTCACTATCCAGCTTCTCTCACATGTAGAATTTACAGTCATTCAGTTAATGGAAACCCTCTAAGGTAAGCACTATGTCAAATTTCTTCTTATGCTTTTTTGGCTCTCCTTTAGAACTATGTGTTTTCACTGGTGTACTGAAACCAGCTCACACCACCTCAGAAGAGCCAGTATGAGCATCTTTTCCTAATTCCAAAATGTTCAGTGACATCATGTTGGCAGCTTCAAATAGGGTATGGTGGGAGTAGTTATACAATGGAAATTAGCAAAATGCTACAAATGAAACCTTCCTGTTTTTCTGGCCTTCTTACCCCCATTAGAGGATTTATTTAGCAGCACACCACCTCTGTATTTATTCCTAGTCCTTGTATATTGTTAGATCTATCCTTCTCTATTGCTTATTAGTGTAATTTTGGAATGTAATTATGTCATCTAACATATGTGTTATCCATTTGTATTTTGTACTGTCATTAATGTGATTAGTAGATTTCTGTGTCTTTATTGGATATATTGATACAATTATTACAAATGACAGGATTCAGGGTAGGGTTAAGATGGAGAACTAGTGAGACACTCCATGCCTTTACTCACAACAAACACCCACAAAACCAAATGAAACCAATACAGATGATAATCTTGGAAATCTGAGTTTCAAATGAAAGGATAAGAAACAAATAAAGCATCAATGGGAAGAAGAAACTAAACAAAAGTAGTGAATGAGGAGATACACGGAGTAGATACACAGAGTAGAGTTGCCTTCCAACCAGCCCAGCACAGCATGGCCATTTTGAGTCATAGGATGACAACTTCCCTATATTCCCAGTAAATCAGAGACACAGTATCGACAAACCTGAAGTGACACAAGGCGGGAGGAAGTAACTCTACTCATCCACACTACTCATCCACATCCACCATATCTACTGCCCTATCTACTAGATGAGTGCTACCACCCATGCTAACACTTCTGGAACAATGGCAGACATTGACCAGAATCTACTCCTCCATCCTCAGCAGGTCTACATGACCAGCAACAGAGATTCATGTCCACATTCCCACCTGTTACCAAATATACCTGGGACCAGGTGTTGAGCACCCCACTGCTGCTCAACACCAGAGTAGCATTCCTACTCCATGCGCCCAGAGTTGTCAGAATAAAGCAAAACAAAAATCAGGGTTAAGTAAACCAACACACAATCAATAAATAAATAACATCACAATATAGTGGAGACAGCAGACAACTTCAAATGACACAGACATATAGATACACACAAAAAAACCTGGCAAGAGGACTCAAGCAAGACAAAGATTAGGGCCAGAGAACCTTCCAGAGTAGGAAATGGTAATGGACCTACTGTCTAAAGAATTCAAAAGGTTTATATTTAGGACCCTTTAACAGATAAAGAGATCAAGGAAAACAAAGACAAAATGAAGGAAATCATATACAAAATCAAGGTAAACAAAGTTAAATTCTAGAAGAATGCAGGAGTGAAAACCCTTGGGACCTTATTTGCTAATGTGGCACAACTCCAAGTGAGGAGAAACAACTGCAAACTTCCATTAATAATTGGAACATGGAATGTATGAAGTATGAATCTAATAAAATTGGAAAACATGAAAAATTAAATGGAACACATATAGATCAATGTCCTAGGCATTAGTGAGCTGAAATGGACTAGTATTTGGTCATTTTGACTCTGACAATCACATGATATACTATGCCATGAGTGACAAATTGAAGAGGAATGGCATCACATTCATTATCAAAAAGAAAATTTCAGTATCTGTCTTGAAGTATAATGCTGTCTGTGATAGGATAATATCCATTTGCCTAAAAGGAAGACTGTAGTCCTAGTATGGCACTGGAGGATAATACACTGGACTGCAAGTTGATTTCAATTGCAAGGTTGGCAATTCTAACTTACTAGCTGCTCCTAGGAAACCCTATAACTGGGTCGCTATGAGTTAGAATTAACTTGATGTCACTTAACAAAAACAACAAAAGAAAGACCAGTTAATTCCACTATTATTCAAATTTACATACCAACCACTAAAGCCAATGATGATGACATTGAAGAACTCTACCAACATCTTCTGTCTGAAATTGATCAAACATGCAATCAAGATGTATTGATAATTACTGGTGATTGGAATGAAAAAGTTTGAAACAAAGAAGATGGATCAGTAGTTGGAAAATACAGCCTTGGTGATAGAAACGATACTAGAAATTTCATGATAGAACTTTACAAGACCAATGACTTCTTCATTGCAATTGATTTTTTTAACAACATGAATACATGTAGATCTCACCAGCTAGATTACAAAGAAATCGAATTGACTATATCTGTGGAAAAAGACAGCAGAAAAACTCTAAATCATCGGTCAAAACATGGTCAGGGGAACAGACCATCAATTGCTCATATGCCATTTCAGGAAGAAGCTAAAGTAGATTAAAACAAGTCCATGAAAGCAAAAATATGACTTTTAACATATCCCACCTGAATTCAGAGATTATCTGAAGAACAGATTCGATGCATTAGACACTAATGACCAAAAACCAGAAGTGATGTGTGATGATATTAAGAACAAAGAAAGGAAAAGGTCATTAAGAGGACAAGGAAGAAAAAAAAGACTAAAATGGATATCAGAAGAGACAGTGAATCTTGCTCTGTAGCATAGAGATGCTAAAGCAAATAGAAGAAAAGAGGAGCTACAAGAGCTAAACAGAACATTTCAAAAGGCAGCTCAAGAAGACAAATATGATAATGAAATGTGCAAAGACCTGGAGTTAGAAAACCAAAAGGTAACAACATGGTCCACATTTCTCCAGCTTCAAGAGCTGAGTAAAAATTCGAGCCTCAAAAAAATTCAAAGCCTTAAAGGATTCTATGGGCAAAATATTGAATGATGCAAAAGGAATCAAAAGAAGAAGGAAGGAATACACTGAATCACTCTACCCAAAAAAATAAAAAAAAGGTTGATGTTCACTCATTTCAAGAGGTAGCATATGATCAAGAGCCAATGATATTGAAGGAAGAAGTCCAATGTGCACTGAAAGCACTGGTAAAAAATGAAGTTCTGGGAATTGATGGAATGCAAATTGAAATCTTTCAACAAACTGATGCAGCACTGGAGGCACTCACTTATTTATGCCAAGAAATTTGAAAGACAGCTACTGGCCAACTGACTGGAAGAGATCCATGTTTGTGCCTATTTCAGGAGACAGAACCCAACAGAATGTGTAAATCATTGGAAAATATCATTAATATCACAAACTAGTAAAATTTTGCTAAAGATGATGTAAAAATGGCTACAACAGCATATCGACCGATGAATGCTAGAAGTTCAAGCCAGATTGAGATGAGGGATATCATTGCTGACATCAGATGGATCTTGGCTGAGAGTAGAGAATATCCAAAAGATGTATACCTATGTTTTAATGACTGAAAAGACTTTCAACTGTTTGGATCATGACAAGCTATGTACAACACTATGGAGAACGAGTAATTGTGCTCATGAGGAACATGTAAAAAAAAACCAAGACGCAGTTGTTCAAACAGATCAAGTAGACACTGAATGGTATAAAATCAGGAAAGGTGTGTGCCAGGTATTCTTTCACCATATTGATTCAATCCATATTCTGAACAAATAATCCAAGAAGCTGGATTGTCTGAAGAATTAAGTGGCATCTGGATTGCAGGAAGGCTGATTAACAACCTGTTATATGTAGATCATATAGGAGCTCTGGTAGCATAGTGGTTATAAATCGGGGGGGGAATCTCACTGTCAGCAGTTGGAAACTACCAGCTGTTCCGCGGGAGAAAGATGAGGCTTTCTGCTCCCGTAAAGATTTACAGCCTTGGAAACCCTGCGCAGGGTCACTATGATTCGGAACCAACTCCACAGCACATAACAACAACAATATGTAGATCATACAGACTTGGTTACTGAAAGTAAAGAGAACATAAAATATTTACTAATGAAGATCAAAGGCAACAGCATTCAGTACAGGTTCCATCAAAATGTAAAGAAAACAAAAAGCCTCACCATTGGACCAATAAACAACATCAAGGTGAATGGAGAAAGGATTAAAGTTGTCAAAGACTTCATTTTGTTGAGATCAACCATCAACACTCATGGAAGTTGTTGTTGTTAAGTGCTGTTGAGTTGGTGCCGACTCATAGTGACTCTGTATAGGGTTTCCAAGGACAAGCTGGTGAGCTTGAACCACCGACCTTGCAGTTAAAACTGACCTTGCAGTCCAGTGCATTAACCCATGATGCCACACCAGGAAGTAGCAGTCAAGAAATCAAACAATATATTCAATTAGGCAAATCTGCTGTATAATACCTCTTTAAAATGTTAAAGAGCAAAAATGTCAGTTTGAGGACTGAAGTGCACCTGACCTAAACCATGGTATTTTCGATAGCCTCATATGCATGTGAATGTTGGACAATGGATAAGGAAGATCATAGAAGAATTGATGCATTTAAGTTATGAAGTTGGAGACAAATATTAAACATGCTATGGACTGCCAGAAAAACAAACAAATCTGTGTTAGAAAATGTACAACCAAATGCTCCTTATAAGTCAGGATGGCCAGACTTCATCTCTCATATTTCAGACATATCAGGAGGGGCCAGTCCATGATGAAGGATATCATGCTTGATAATGTGAAGAGACAATGAAAAAGAGGGAGACCCTGAGTGAGAAGGGTTGGCATAGTGGCAGCAAAAATGGGCTCCAGTGTAGCAGCAATTGTGAGGATGGAACAGGACAGCATGGTGCTTTGTTGTATTGTGCATAGGAATGCTACAGGTGGGTATCACCTCAATGGCACGTAACAACAACAACTGTGTTAGGAGATTCCTGGTGTGGCACTACAGGATAGCCACTGGATCCTAAGGTTAGTTTGAACTGGAAGGCCGGCACTTCAAATTCACCTGCCGCTCTTCAGCAACCCTATGGGGTTGCTATGTGTCAGAAAATATTTGATACTTAACAACAACAATGTGTTAGAATAACCATCAGAAAAAAAAATTTTTCTTTTAAAAATGCAGAAAGTCTATAAGAATTATGTAGGACACAATCAAGACAAATAGCTTATATTTGATCAAAATTCCAGAACAGGAAAGACACAGCAAAACGAAACAAAAGCATAGAGAAAATTGTGGAATATTTGTTGGCAGAAAACTTCCCTAATATGAAAGATAAGAAGGTATTCATTCAAGAAACTTAGCAAACACCAAATAAGACAGATCCCAAAAGAAGACTCAACAAGACAAACAAGGTTTGTGGGGAAAATACCATTACATATCCAGCAAAACTATCCCTTAAATATGATAGTGAATTTAGACTATTTTCAGATGAACAGACATTAAGGGAATTTGTAAAAACCAGACCAATAAATGGTAAAAAGAGTCCTTTAGGCAAAGAACCAACAATATCAGACAATATCCTGAGATTAAGATACATGGCAACATCACCAGGAAACCAACCTAGATAAAGAATTTTCAAAAATAAACCTCCATCCACAATTGAACTGATTTTGACTATTAGTTACCCTGTAAAAGGTCTGAGAGGCTGTAAAACTTTATGGGAGCAGAAAGCCTTATCTTTCTCTCATGGAGTGCCTGGCGAGTTTGAACTGTCAACCTTTTAGTTAACAGTGCAGTGCTTATCCTGAAGCACCATCAGGATTCCTTAAAATAAATCTACAAGACTCTGAAAAGGGAGCAAGAGATGTTAATCTTTAAACAGTGACAACCGCACAGCAAAAATAAGGAACAAATGGTTTAGTTACAGAATTTCCAAATGGAGAGGAAGTAAGGATGATATCAACATAAAATAGACTGTTTTAAACGTAACTCATTGCCACTGAGTTGATTCTGATTCATAGTGAACCTTTATAGGGACTCTGAGACTTTAAATCTTGATGGAAGCAGACAGCCTCATTTTTCTCCCATAAATTTGCTGGTGAGTTTGAACTGTCAGTCTTGCAGTTAGAAGCTTAATATCTAACTCACAGAAGATAAAGATAAATTAGAGGGTATCCACAAAGAAAGTTAATAAACCTTCTAATGAAAATAAAAAGAAGAAAATCCTAAGGACTCAGTGAACACAGAATCAACAGCACTGAAGGAAATAAAAAGAAAATCTGTAAACAAAATGAACTCATCACAGAAAAATATATAGAACAAAGACATCATCAGTGCCACAAAATAGAAACAACAAAATGAGGAGAGTAAATTCATGCCTCTTCATAATTACACTAAATATGTTGTTGCTGTTGTTAGGTGCTGTTGGGTCAGTTCCAACTCATAGCAATTCTATGCTCAACAGAACAAAACACTGCCCAGTCCTGCACCATCCTCACAATTGTTGTTTGAGCCCACTGTTGCTAACGCCGTGTCAATCCTCCTTTTTTGGAGCATCTTCCTCACTTTTCCAGACCCTCCTCCAATTTACCAAGCATGATGTCCTTCTCCAGGGACTGGTGTCTCTTGACAACATGTCCAAACAATGAGAGATGAGGTCTTGCCAGCCTTCCTTATCAGGAGCATTCTAGCTGTACTTCTTCCAAGATAGATTTGTTTACTTTTCTGGCAGTAAATGGCACTTTTAGTATTCTTCACCAACACCGTAATTCAAATATTTCTACAGACTTCTTTATTTATTGTCCAACTTTCACAGCAGATTGAAAAATTCCATGACTTGGGTCAGGTGCACTTTAGTCTTCAAACTGATGTCTTTTCTCTTGAACCCTTTCAAGAGATCTTTTGCAGCAGCTTTGTCTAATGCATTACATCTTTTGATTTCTTGACTGTTACTTTCATAAATGTTGATTGTGGGTCCCAGTAAAATGAAGTCTTTGAAAACTTCA
>NW_006408546.1:11423002-11434506 GCF_000296735.1 Chrysochloris asiatica | reverse complement strand
CCCCCAAAATATATAAATCAAAATTTATCAGACTTGAAAGAGAACTAGACAATCCCACAATAACTATAGAAGAATAATATACCGCTTTTGATGAAAGACAGGACTAAATGGAAACTCAGCAAAGATTCGGAAGATCTAAACAACACATTGAACTAACTTGACCTCACAGACATACTTCACCCAACAATAGCACAATATACATTATTTTCTGATTCACATGGCTCATTCTCCAGAGTAGATCATATGTTAGGCCACAAAGCAAGCCTCAATTTTAAAACTTTGAAATAACACAAAACATCTTCTAAGATCACTATACTATAAAATGAGAAATCAATAATAGGAAGAACAAAGTAAAATATATAATTCATGGAAACTGAATGACACTATTTAAGAATACTGGATAATAAAAGAAATGAAAATTTTAAAATCCTCAAATAAGAATGAAGACACAAAATACCAAAGAAATGAAAATATAATCATCAACTTTATATAGAAAGGGAAGAAACCCTGGATAAGCAAATCATACATCCCAATCTCAAAACCTACTACACAGCCATGAACTGGTGTAGTGAGAAACACACAGACCAGTGAAAGAGAACCGAAAACCCAGAAGTAAACCCATCCAGCTAAGGACACTTACCTTAAATAAAAGGCTGGAACTCATTAAATGGGGAAGAGATAGTCTTAAGGAAAGATGCTAGCAAAACTGGATATTAATTTGCATAAAATGAAACAGGATCCATATCTCTCACTATACACAAAAAATAAATTAAGATGAATTAAAGACCCAAATAAATGTATAGCCTAAAACCATAAAGATGAAGAACAGATATGGAACAAGAGATATCATTGCTAATGTCAGGTGGATCTTGATTAAAAGCAGATTAAAAGAGACTACCAGAAAGTACTCGGCTATGCAAAGGCATTCAACTGGGTCAGTCACAACAAATTATGGATTACATTGGGAAGAATGGGAATTCCAGAACACTGGATTTTATGGGAAACCTGTATGTGAGCTATGATGAAGTCATTCAAAAAGAACATGCGAATACAGTGGGATTTAAATCAGGAGAGATGGACCATCAAGACTGTATCCTTTCACCATACTTATTCATTCTGTATTTTGAGCACATAAACGAAGACACTGGACCTTTTGAAGCATCAGGATTGCAGAAAGACTCATTAACAACCTGTAATATGCATATGACACAGCCTGGCTTGCTGAAAGTGAAGAGGATTTGAAACACTGATGAAATACAAAGATTGTAGTCTTCAGTATGGATTATACCTCAACATAAAGAATACAAAAATCTTCACAACTAGATTAATAAGCAACATCATGGTAAAAGGAGAAAAGATTGAAGTTGTCAAGGATTTCATTTTTATTTCATCAATATTCTACAACCGTGGAAGCAGCAGTCAGGAAATCAAAACATGTATTGCAATGGGTAAATTTGTTGCAAAAGACCTCTTTAAAGTGTTATAAAGATGTCACTTTGAGGACTAATGTTCCCCTGATCCAAGCTAAGACAAGGTCAGCAGTTCAAATCTACCAGCCACTCCACAGGAGAAAAATGAGGCTTTCAGGTTTCATAAAGTTTTATGTCCTTGGAAACCTTATACAGGGTTGCTATGAGTCAGAACTAATTCCACAGCACATAACCACCACCACCACAACCATGTTAATGTGAAAGCTGACCCAAAGAAGAATTGATGCATAACTTGAATTATGGTAAATACGGGGAATAATGTTGAATATACCATGGACTGCCAAACTATGAACAAATCTGTCTTGGAAGAAGTACATCCAGAATGCTCCTTAAAAGTGAGGCTGGTGAGACTATGTCTTGAGTTCTTTTGACATGATATCAGGAGGGACTAATTTCTGGAGAAGAACACAATACTTTGGGAAAACAGAGAGCCAGTGTCAAAAAAGAAGACCCTCAAGGAGATGGATTAACAAAGTGTCTGCTAACAATGGGCTCAAATATAGCAAGGATTCTGAGGATGTCATGTTTAGGCAGTGTTTCATTTTATTGTACATAGGGTCACTATGGTCTGAACTGACTCAGTGACACCTAGCAACACTGGCCATTAAGGAGATGCAAAGCAACACTAAAGTACAATGTAACCCAGCAATAAGGGTGGAGTTTTAAAGCAAACAAACAAGAAAACAAATGCTGGCAAGGCTATGGAGAGACTAGAACTCTCTTACACTGCTGGTGGGACTGTCAAATGTTACAACCACATCCTTGAAAAGTTGAAAATAGAAAATATTACATGACCCACAATTCTACTACAAGATATATAACCTAGAAAAATAAAGACTGTGATCCAAACGATATAAGTACACCCATGTACACAGCAGCATTATTCACAATAACAAAAAGATGAAAACAACCTAAGTGCCCATCATAGTTTGAAAGGATAAACAAATTGTGGTAGTTACACTAAATGGCATATTACACAACACTAAAGAATAATGATGAATCTGGGAAACACCTCATAATATGGATGAATTTAGTGGACATATGCTGAGTGAAATAATTCAGTCACAAAAGGACAATATTGTATGAGACCACTAGTAAAAAAGAGAAGGAAATGCTTACACAAAGAAAGAAACAATCTGATCATTACCAGGAATGGGAGAGGAAGGGAGAGTAAAACACTAGCTAAAGAGAAGACACATATTAACTTGGGATAAGGGAAAGGCAATGTACAATAAGGGCAAAGGCAACACACGTGGACAATGGCAAAGGAAGACTCTGGGATATGAAGAATAATAAAGGACAACAAAGGTAAATATTATGTTCATGCCCTTATTAAGTGCCGTCAAGTCAGTTCTAACTCATAGTGATCATGTGCATGGCTGGTGGATTTAAATCACTAACCTTACAGTTATAAACTGACCTTTTGGTCCAGTGCTTATCTTATAGTGCCATGCCAGGACTCCGTTAAATATCATAATCCTGCAATAATAGTAATAACAAACAACAAATAACAAACAACATGAGTAGATATATAGGTAGTCACACAAGGTGAACAAATATGGGAAGGCAAATGGGATTGTACCCACAAGTATATATAGATATATATTTATATATGCATATGTTGTTAAGTGTCGTCGAGTCAGTTCTGACCCATAGCAACCCTGTCTAGGGTTTCCAAGGAGTGGCTGGTGAGCTTGAACTGCCAACCTTGTGGTTCAAACAGACTTTTTAGTCCTGTACATTAGCACACAGCACCATACCAGGACTCCATATATGTGCTCCAAATATATTCAAAGATAACTTAGAGCATAAAGAGCCAAAGTCCAAAAAAATTCTTAGCCATATACAAACACCTAGAGGGAAGAAGTCATTGGGCTTGAGGATTAGGACCATAGCTTTAGGGGACATCTAGGTCAACTGACATAACACCGTCCAGAAAGACAATATTCTACATCCACATTGGTAAGCAGCCACTGGAGTCTTAAAAGCTTGTGGGCAGCCATATAAGATGCATTCAGAGCATAGAAGAGTTAGGAAAATCAAAGAACTGAGGAAACAATTTGTCCAAAGGACTGATTGACCATACAAACCATAGGTTCTACTACCTTGAGACCAGAAGTAGATGATGTTCAGTTACCACTTCTGACTACTCTTTCACAATAGAAAGTCCTAGACAGATAGAAAAAATCATAGAACAAAATTCAAAATCAGAAAATAGACTAAATTTATAGGTCTGATAAAAACTGGTGGATATCCTGAGACTGTGGTCCTTAGACAGCCTTCAGCCCTGGAACTGAACCCACTTCTAGTACTCAATTTTCAGACAAACAACAGGTCTATAAAGTGAGTAATAAAATTAGAGAAGAATGTAATCTTCAGTATTATCAATCATATGAAATCAAAAGAGAATTTGCCCCAAAGATCAGAAAGTAGGAAGGAGCAGGAAAAAAGGATAACTGGAAACATGGAACCCAAGGAGGAAGTGGGAAGAGTGCTGTTACATTTTAGGGGATTGCAACTAATGCCACAAAACAAATATGTATAAAAAGTTAAAAGAAAAATTAATGTTTTTCTGTAAAATTTCACCTAAACTACAATAAAATGTTAAAAAAAAATTACAGGGCTATGAAATCAACCTTAAGGTCTGTGACTAGAGACCCCTCTCTTGGTTCACTTGCTCCATTAATCAATACTTTCATTCTTCAACTAATGGCCAACATTCATTGGATATTTAACATGTGCCAGAGAATATTATGGAGTCCTGGTGTGGTGCTGTAGGATAAGTACTGGACTTCTAGCCTCAAGATTGGAGATCCAAACCCATCAGTCACTTCTCAGAAACCCTATACATGGTGACTATGAGTTGAAATCTACTTGATAACACTTAACAAGCACAACAACAGGCGATAGTCTAATCTGATAATGTTATCCCCTAAAAACCCCATGAAGCATGGGTTTGAGTTACAAGCAAGTTTAATGTTCTTTAGAGGTTTGCATAGTTAGTTGATGACTAAGCTAGGATTTCAACACAGGAGGTCCACTTAGCTAGTCTTTCTTTATCCAGTTTCTCTAGAGTCTAGTCCTTAAGGATCTGTTTGATTTACAAGGACCATGAGATAATTTGGATTTAGTGAGAAGATTCAGCAGGCACTGGAGAACCATTGGAAGTTTTTGAATGTATTTTTCACATAGTACTTAGAATATTCTCTCAGACTAGAGTGTGAGAGACTGGCCTAAATAGAAAGAGATCAGGCAAGTAAAATACTTGAGGCCTTAGAGACATTATTTACAGCTAGATGGTTTCTAGGGATACGAAGCTACTCCTTTACATGGGGTTTTCATCCCAACTGGACCAAGTTCCTCATTGGTTCAATTAAGCTGCTCTCTGTTCATATGATATACCCTAGTAGCATAGTGGATTATGAGCTGGGCTGCTAATGACAAACAGCAGTTCCAATCTACCAGCTGTTCTGTGGAAGAAAAATGAGGTTTTCTGCTCCCATAAAGATTTACAGCTTCATAAACCCTATATAGGGTCACTATGAGTCAGAACCAACTTGGTGGCACACAGTCACCCCCACCTTCACAACCAAGGTACATCAATTTATCTTCTTTCTTTATATAGAAAAACAATTTAAAAATAACTATAGCTGTATTAGTATCATTGAGCTCTCTTACCATATTATCCTCCTTGAAATAGTCATCACCTGGTCCGTACATTTTTTTTATTTAATCATTTATTATTTCTCACCAGGGAGTCTTTAAGATACTCTAGGGCAGTGGCTATGCCCTATCCTCCACAGTCTTGAGATCATCAGAGTTACTCCATAGAAAGCTTGTGGAATATATGGATGAATAAATAACTTTTCTTTTTTTTTTTCCCCCATGGGTAAGCTCATTGACAATAGGTGCCTAGAGTAATATAATTAGGAAGCTCCAAAATGAAATTGTGTTAAGGAACTACTTAAATGCTGTAAGGGAAAGGAGAGAAGACAACCAATTAGTATCTACGAGTGCCCATGATTTTTACATAATAGAAGGAGTCATTTATTGGTTTTAGTTGACTTAGGTTTCTGTCTGCAGGCTATCCCTTGAGTCCTTAATTGCTTTCTCAAAAAGAAGGAAGGCAGGGTTCCCATTCCAAGGCAGGTGATAAAGTGCCCAGACTGAGAAACCCTAGCCCCACTGGCAGATTTGAAAATGTGGTTGAAGAATCAAGAAGCCTGTACAAGGGAAACAGAACTAAAAATTATGTGTTACTGTTGGATAAGCACTGGACTGCAAGGTCAGTTTGAACAGCAAGGTCAGTATTTCAAACCCATCAGCAACTCGTCAGAAACCTTATACAGGATCACTAAGGAGCTCTGGTAGCATAGTGGTTATAAATCAGGCTGCTAGCCTTAGGGTCAGTAGTTCGAAACTACCAGATGTTCCATGGGAGAAAGATGAGGTTTTCTGCTCCCATAAAGATTTACAGCCTCAGAAACCCTATGCAAGATCACTATGAGTCAGAACTGACTCCACAGCACATGATAACAACAACAACAACAAAAACATGAGTTGACACTGACTGAACAGCATGTACAAAGAGCAACAGTGTGTGCAAACACTATTAAACTCAAACTGTTTTCATCTTCAGCACAAACCTAGGAATGCTTTGCTGTTCTCCTCTTTGAAAACTGAAAATTCAGTTCAAAAAGGATATATAACTAACCCAAGAGTAAACAGCTGGATCTTCTGGTTTTGGTGGCAGCAGAGACAGCCAGGTAGGAAAAGCTCTGTGGGGGAGGGATTGAACACCCAGAGAAGCTGTGTTCATGGAACAACACCAGATCTCTGGATCTAGCGAAGGGTCAAGGTGTCAGTTTCTCTCATGTGCAAGTGGAAAAAAATCACGATATAAAGGAAAATACTACAATTTAGCAATCACTTGATACTGGTTTTCCTCTGCAGCCACCTTGCCCGGACAGAGTTCAGAGGGCAGGGTTACAGCCAGACCAGCACAAGGAACTGGTGCTAAAAGCATTTGCAAAAGGAGGTGCGGGGGATTCTACACATTTTTTCCTCATCTTCCCTGTTGTGCCTTCTTTGCCCAGTCCCGATGCCTTCAGGTGGGTGGTTGTGCACCCCAAAAAAAAAAATCCAGTGCTGAGCCCACAGTTTCCCATGGCATACAGAAAAAGAGCTTGACAGCTGCTTATGATGTCAGCCTCGGTGTTTCAGTCCTAAAATTAACTTGTGCAGGACCCTTTACTCCAGCCTATCTAGCAAGAGAAAAGCAGGCCCATCAGGCCTACAGACAAACCATATAAACAATCTGTAAAACCCCAACATAGAAGGACATAACTATCTCAAGAATTACGCTGTGCACACACAGATACCTAACTTACCTTCAGAGACAACAATAGTAGACAGTCTTTCTCTCATTGACTTCTCAATATCTGCACACCTCTATGGTGGTGACTAGAAGAGGGATCTGAGCAAGTGGACACCCCAATCACTGCTGGAAGCTTCTATGGTGCACATATACTGTGTGTGTAGCAAGGTGACTGGACAGTCGGCCACAGTTTTATTTTTGTTTCTATGTGGTGGTTTTTGTCTCTGCTTTTATATTGCTTCTGCTTTTGGTCCTTTTGATCACACATTTTTCCTGGAGGTAGGAACTTTTTCTCCCTACTTTACCCAAAAAGAGACAGCAATCATGGCCATATAGCCAAGCTACAAGTGTACCCCATAATATTCCATCATTGAAACAAAAGCCAACAACAGCTACTAAGCATAACATGCAAAAAGGGAAACGTATCTCCTGATCATATCCATTAGGAGATACTCAGTAAACTTAATAACACAACAACAAACATCCATTGAAGCATTAAAAAACCCACATAACTACTGGACATGACAAACAAAACACAACAAAACATGTCCAAAAACAGAAAAGGCTTCTGAGACATATGAGCTGGAGACAGACAAAGGCACTCTAGTCAAGGAAGACCAGGTTTTGGATTTGCCTGAGAAAGAATTCAGAAGAATCATATGGAAACAGAGTCAAATGATCTGAAAAGGGGTGGAGGAAAACAAGGAAGAAGTCAGGAAAATACTATAAGAGCAATCAAACAAGATTTATACAGTATTGGAAACAATTCAAAACCTGCAAAAAGAGGTCCACATGTTTAATAATAAACTATCAGAAATGGAAAATACACTGAAAGGGGAAAGGAGCAGAATAGAAGAGATGGAAGCCAGAACTAGCAAGCTGGAAGACAAATCTCACAATACTGCTAAGCTAGAAGAGAAAGCTGAAAAAAGGATAAAAAAATCTGAAGAGAGTTTAAGATTCATGCTGGAAAACATGAAGAGAAACAACTTAAGAATTATTGGCATTCCAGAACAGGAAGAATCACAGAAGTCCACAGAGGAGCTATTTGAAGAGCTTCTGGAAGAAAATTTCCCTAACATCTTAAAAGATGAGAACATAAACATTCAAGAAGCTGAATGTAGCCCAGGAAGGATAGACCCCAAAATAAAGTCAGAAAGACATATAATAATCAAGCTCTCCAAAATCAAAGACAAGGAGAGAATCCTAAAAGCGGCCAGGGAAAAGAGAAGTGTCACTTACAAAGGCAAGCAAATCAGATTAAGCTCTGACTTCTCAGCAGAAACCATGCAGGTAAGAAGGCAGTGGGGACACATATACAAAACCCTAAAAGAAAAAAAAAGAAAAAAACTACCAACCAAGCACAGTCTATCCAGCAAAACTGTCAAAAATATGATGGTGCAAACAAAACATTCCAGGATAAACAGAATCTAAGCGATTTTGTCAAAACCAAACCAGCACTTCAAAACAACTTAAAGGGAGTTCCTTGGACTGAAACCCAACAAGAACAGACAACAACCAGAGATTGACAGGCATGACAACACCACCTGAAACTCACATGACAGATATCAGAGTCCAGAACAGAACAAAACTACAACAATGAACTCAAAGGAGCTGGCAGGTCAACCGAAGATCAAAATAATATCAATGTCAAAGAAGGGATAAATGTAGGAACAGAAATCCAGGTCATGAGGATATCAGTTAGATTACAGGATGCAACAGCTTGTTTTAAATGTAGAGAAAAGTTAATAGACTATAAAGTAACCCCCAAAGAAAGTTAATACTTCACAACTTACCATGAAGATGAACTTCCTAGTAGAACAAGCAAACATGAAAACTAAGAAGAAACCAACAATATATAGCATAAAAAACACAAACTCAGTACAAGAAGGCACGCAGAACAAAGGAATGAACAGCACTACCAACAAATAAATATATTGGCAACAATTCATTCATACCTATCAATAATTACATTGAATGTCAATGGTTTGAATGCACCAGTGAAGAGACAAGAGAGTCTCCTCCAATACGCTATCTGCAAGAGCCACACCTAACACAAAAAGACAAAAAACAGACTAAAAGTTAAAGGATGGAAAAAAGATACCAAGCTAACTTCAACAATCAGCAAACATGAGTGGCAATTCTAAGCTCTGATAAAGTAAACTTTTAGACAAAAACCAGTATAAGAGATAAAGAAGGACAATATCTCATGATCAAAGGGTAGATTGAGCAAGATGACATAACCATAATATCTATGCTCCCAATGAAAAAGCACCAAGATACATGAAGCAAACCCTACTAGAATTGAAGAAAGTAACAGATAAATCTACAATTATAGTGGGAGTTTTTAATATGACACTTTTGAAAAGAGACAATCAGAAAGAAACTTGACAAAGGTACAGAGGAACTAAACAGCACAATCAACCAACTTGACATCATAGATGTGTACAGAGCATTCAACCCAACAACAGCAAAATATGCTTTCTTCTCCAGTGCACATGGAACATTCTCCAGAATTGACCACGTGTTAGGTCACAAAGCAAGCCTCCATGAATTTACAAACATCAAAATACTACAAAGCAGCTTTTTAGACCACTTTTTAGATCAATGCTAAAAGCTAGAAATCAACAAAAAGAGGACTAACGAAATAAAGTTGAATACATGGAAATAGAACAACACTCTGCTGAAAAGCAACTGGGTATAAGAAGAACTTAATTGTGAATTCATAAAGTTTCTAGAAATAAATGAGAATAAAAACACAACATGAAAAATCTTTGGGATACAGTGAAAGCGGTGCTCAGAGGACAATTTATTGTGATAAATACGCATATTCAAAAAGAAGAAAGAACCAAAATTAACACATTAACACAGTATCTCCAACAATTAAAACTGACCAACAGATAGAATCTACAGTCAAGAAAAGAAAAGAAATAAAGATAATAGCAGAAATAAATGAGATGGAAAACATAAAAATTATAGAAAGAATCAACAGGACAAGAAGCTGGTTCTTTGACAGGATTAATAAAATTGACAAACCACAGGCAAATCTAACAAAAGAAAAGAGGGAGAAGACACAAATAACTTGCATTAGAAACCACACGGGAACCAAACGGGAAATCACAATGGAACCAAACAAAATCAAAACAATAATAACAGAATACTATGAAAAGTTGTACTCCAACAAATTCGACAACTTAGAAGAGATGGATGCATTTTTAGAAAAACATGACCTACCAAAACTTAAACAGAGTGAAGTAGAAGACTTGAACAGACCCATGACAAAGTAGGAAATTGATCAGATCATCTCAAAAAACTCCCAACCAAAAAAAGTCCAGACCCAGATGGCTTCACTGTTGAGTTCTATCAAACATTCAAGGAAGAGCTGCCACCAAGTCGACAAATTATTCCAGAATGTAGAAGAATACTATTTATGAAGCAAGCATAACCCTGAAACCCAAACCAGGGAAGGACATCACAAAGAAAGAAAACTATAGACCAATATCCCTTATGAATATAGATGCACAAATTCTCAACAAAAACCTAGCCAACAGAATCCAGCACCACATCAAAAAAAATAATACATCATGACCAAGTGGGTTTCATAAAAGGGATGCAAGGATGGTTCAACATTAGAAAAAAAATCAATGTAATCCACCACATAAATAACAAAAAGGAAAAGAACCACATGATCATATTAAGTGACACAGAAAAGGCATTTGACAAAATCCAACATCCATTCCTGATAAAAACATTCAACAAAGTACGAATAGAAGGAAAGTTCCTCAACATAATCAAGAGCTTATATACAAAACCAACAGCCTACATCACTCTCAATGGAGAGAAACTGAAAGCCTTTCTTCTGTAAACGGGAACAAGGCAAGAATGCCTTTGTCACGACTCCTTTTCAATATTGTTTTGGAAGTCTTAGCCAGAGCTATATGGCAAGATAGGGAAATTAAAGGCATCCAAATTGGCAGAGAGGAAATAACACTCTCTCTTTTTGGAAACTATATGATCCTATATGTAGAAAACTTCAAAGACTCAGTAAAATAACTACTAGACATCATTGGAAGATTCAGCAAAGTAGCAAGGTTAAGATCAACATACAGAAATCAGTTGGATTCCTCTATAGTAGCAATGACAGTGCTGAAAATGACATTAGGAAAGCAATACCATTTACAACAGCTGCCCAAAGAATGAAATATTTAGGAATAAGCGTAACCAGAGAAACAAAGGACTTGTAAAAGAAAATTACAAAACACGACCATAAGAAACCAAAAGAGACTTATAAAATTGGGAGAACATACCATGTTCCTGGATAGGAAGGTTCAACATCATGAAAATGTCAATACTACCCAAAGCAATTTACACATATAAGGCAATCCCAATCCAGATTCCAGTGACATTCTTCAGAGATGGAAAAGGCAATTACAAATTTTATATGGAAAGGAAAGAGACTGAGGATAACCAAAGCACTGTTCAAGAAGAACAAGGTTGGAATCCTCTCACTCCCTGATTTCAAAATCTACTATACTGCTACAGTGATCAAAACAGTCTGGTATGAGTACAATGAAAGATACATTGATTAATGGAACAGAAATTAACTCATCCACATACAGCCAACTGATTTTTGACAA
>NW_006408546.1:11420110-11421467 GCF_000296735.1 Chrysochloris asiatica | reverse complement strand
AGGATATCATGTTTGGTAAGGTGAAGGGTCAGAAAAAAAGAAGACCTCCAATGAGATGGATTGGCCAAATGGCAGCATTGATGGACTCAAGCGTGGCAACAGTAGTGAGGTTGGCCCAGGATCGGGCATTGTTTCATTCTGCTGTGCATAAGATCACTGTGGATCGGTACCAACTCAATGGCACCTAACAACAACAACAACACCTCTCCAAGACGAAGACAAATAACCCAATTAAAAAATGAGTACAGGACAGGAACAGATATTTCACCAAGGAAGAGATCCCGGCAGCCAACAAACATATGAAGAAATGTGTGCTGATGACTGGGGGGCAGGCTTGCAGGGTATACCCTTTGATTGGTTGATGATTTATGGAGGAGATTGTAATCATATATATCATGAAACCATGTGTATCATGAAACGATATACAATAAGATGAATGTAAAGCTAATGTTCTCCGATGTAAACTATAACATAATTCACAAGAAAACATTAAAAAAAAAAAAATAGTACACAGCTGGTAAGGAATGGCACAGGAATTCAAATTCAATTCTATCTGACTCTAAAAACAAGACTTTATTGTTGCAAGTCATCAGAGGTTGTGAGAGCAAAAACCAAAGGTTTGGACAATCTCCTCAAAAAAGTTCACTACCATCAAGTAGTGATCAACCCTATGTAGGATTTCCAAGGCTGTAAATTTTTTTAGGAGCAGAAAGCTTCATCTTTCTCCCATGAAGTGGCTGGTGGGTTTGATCTGCTGACTTTGTGGTTAGCTAGCCAGTGCATCTGTCAGTTTGTCATACTGTCATGGCTTATGAGTTGCTGTAATTCTGAAAGCTATGCAACCGGTATTTTAAATACCAATGGGCTCACCCACAGTGGACAGGTTTCAGATGAGCTTCCAGATGAGGACAGACTAGGAAGAAGGAGTGATGAAATACTTCCGAATATTTAGTCACTGAAAACCTTATGAATAGCAGAGAAACACTGGGAGATATAGTGCCGGAAAATGAGCCCCTCAGGTTGAAATGCACTCAAAATGCAACTGTGGAAGAGCTGTCTCCTCAAAGTACAGTTGACCATGATGATGCCAATGGAGTAAAGCCCATGGCAGAAAAGCCCATGGGACCTTCATTTCCTCCTGATGGGGCACAAGTCAAAATGAAGAGAAATAGCTATAAACATCCATTGAAAATCGAAACATGGAATGTATGAAGTATGAATCTGGGAAAATTGGAAGTTGTAAAAAATAAAATGAAACACATAAACATTGATATCTTAGGCATTAATGGCCATTTTGCATCTGATAACCGTTTTGAATCTGATGACCACATGGTTTACTATGCCAGAAATGACAAAT
>NW_006408546.1:11415538-11416365 GCF_000296735.1 Chrysochloris asiatica | reverse complement strand
TTGTGTTTTTAAAATGAAATATATTCAAATTTTGTATGCTTTGAATACAATTTACATTTCATTTCTTGCAGGCTGGACTCATTTCATCCTTACAACAACTTGTGAGGTGATTGTTATTATTTATCCTCATTTGTGTCAACTGAATACAAATTACATGAAACTCTTGATTATAACAACATATTTAGTGTTTTTACTAAAATGAAGGCAAGAAAAATAAATTCCGTGGAATATATAATGATTTATGAGTTACATATGTATTTGTTACTTACCAAAACATCATCAGGCCATCAACAGATCACCTGCACATAAGCAATGATGATTAAATTCAGTCTACCTTGGTATTTTGCTGATTGGCAGGCACGTGAAATCAAAGGCTTGTATATGTATTTTGATTTTGTCATCACGATGGTAGAAATGTCAAGTTAAGAGACAGAGCATAATTTATTTACCAGTTTGGTAGTTTGATTTATAACTTTTAATTATTTGGACATATGGTATGTGGCCCTTAACCTGGGTCATACAAATATTAGGAGTGGGCCTGTCTACCAGACAGGCTAGCCAAGGAGAGGTTTTAGAACTGCTCCCTGTCCCATGCCTGTAGTGTCTTCTCAAGTCTGTGACATTTTTTGAGACAGGTATCTATTTTTGTGTTCTTTATGCCCCCAGTTCCTAGCCTGGTGCTCACTATGAGCTAGGGAAAAGAATAGAATAAACAAATAATTGAATGGTGGCCATGTGTGCAGGCTCTAAGAATCAGTATTGCATGGTATAAAATCCAGTTACTGGTCATGTAACTGGGCAAGGTTATGTGTTTTTTTTTTTTTTTT
>NW_006408546.1:11411970-11413553 GCF_000296735.1 Chrysochloris asiatica | reverse complement strand
CCAGATACCTTCACTTTTTCCCTGGCTTGCTCTTACTCATGGTGAAGTATTTGCTTAAACTTCACTTCCTCAAGGAAGTCTTTCCTGACTCCTGAGTTTAGATCATTTGTATGCTCAATACTTCTGTCCATATTACCTGATGTCTGTGAACACTGGGAGGGTAGAGACTATGTCGGATTGAGCTAAGGACCTGATACATAGCATACAAATATAGTTATTGAATGAATGGTTCAATCTAGTTCAGGATGTGATGGGAAGTAAAATTGCAAAAAGGACACTGTCTCTGGCAACAAAATTAATAAGGTTTGATCAAAAAAGTTTTTAACCTCTCACCTGCATCAGATTTGAAAGACTGCATTCAGCTGTCTGTGCTCCCATAACTGCATGACAATCTAATTTTGGTTTAGGAAAGTGCATGAAATAGGATGCAGGATGCTCAACCTGCAGTAGGCTCTCAGTTGTCTAACAACTCTGGTTATGTCTTAGCCTGGTTCTCAAGGTATCCACTTTAGTGTCTGCCCAGGTCTCTGCTAAAGGGCTGACACACATCTGGACTGGAATGAGCAATCCTAGCATTTGCTTGCAAGGTGGACTCTTGGTGTGGCACTTTAGGAAAAGCACTGGACTGTGAACCACAAGGTCAGCAGTTCAAACCTCACCAGATGCTCCTCAGAAACCCTATACAGGCTTGCTATGAGATGGAACTGACTTGATGGAACTTAAAAATAACAACAACAACAAGTCCTTCCTGCCAGAAGACAGCATCAAGAGTTGACTAGCTGTAAGTTGAGATACTTATGGTTTTGTCAAGAGACTAGTCTGGGGTAAATACAATATACTTATGATTAGATGATTGGTTGGTGTTTGTGAGATACAAGAATGACCTACCACCCACAAAGTTCTAAATTTCCATCATAGAACTGCTACCAGGAACATAGTCTCCCTTCCTTCCTGACCTGACTTTCTATCTAGTCAGTGCTTATGATCTTCCGTGTTTGCTCTAAGAGATATTGAACATCAGCTTCACAGTTGAGCTGGGAGCAACTGACTGTTGTCTTCACAGCCCACTGGGAACAGGCAAAGACATTATTTAGTGGAATTGGAAGTAGCCTGAAATAGGGCATTGGGGCTGCAGGGCAAGTTTAAGGATATAAACTGAAATGGAGTCAGGATCTCTACAGCTTGAAACAATAATCTTTTCAATACCTTCTTTTCTTAGTTAATTTAGAACCATCTTAACAGAAAAGTAAAGTTTTATAATCAGCATTTAGTTGGACTGGGTCCCACCACTAGCCCTGGCATACTACCTGTGACTTTGGGCATGTTCCTTCCTCACCACAGTCCTAGATCTCCTATATCCGATATTGTTAAAAGATCTCATCTTGTAATATTTGGTCATTGCATTTTTCTCAATTCTGTAGCTCCAGAGCCAAGCAGAGTGCCCAGTACATAGGAGATATGTAACACCAAAAAACAAGTAAAAGAAAACATGTATTGAGTGATTTCTGTATAGCAGGGACATTGATAAACACTTTACAGACATCACCAACTCAGTGATTCCTTACAAATAAAGCACTTGGAGC
>NW_006408546.1:11406259-11411580 GCF_000296735.1 Chrysochloris asiatica | reverse complement strand
GTTTCTCTGTGGAGAAAGACTTAAGGTCTTAAAACCCCTGTGGGGAAGGTCTACCCTGTCATAAAGGATCACTATGCGTCAGAATCAAGTTGATGGCAGTGGGGTTGGGCTTTTGGTCCTTCTGGGCAACATAATACCTTCCCATCACTCTTTCATCACACTAGTAATTGACCACATCCTGTTATCTAAATCTGGGGCCTTGACTCATTAAAAAGAAATCAAAAAGTACTGGAAGCAGGACTCTGGTCTGGTCTGAAGGGCAATGGTTTGGTCTATTTAGTTTCTATTATTGGGAGACTGCCATGAGTACCTCTCCTAAACACTTTGATTTTGAGTAGATGAGTAGGAGAAAAGAGTTATCTCTGGTGTAGGTGTTAAGTGAAGTCTGAGGCAGGAAGAACTTTAATATAGATTTCTTGCAAAGGAAATGGGGAAGGAAGGTGATTTGGCCTCAGAGAACAAACTAAAATGGTTCATCACAAGCCAGTGCAACCTTCTGAGCAGCAACACAGGAATACTTCCAGTTGCATTGTTTTGGAGACAGAGAGAGCCTGCAGGAGAGACTGTGAGTCTTGGATGTATCATCAGGAGGCTGGTGAATACTGCCTTCTAACAGCCCTGGGTCCAAATGTGTGTACAAGCCTGATTGTGGTGGACATTTGTTGAATTTTTCTTCTAGCATTACTCTTCCTTCCTGTGATCATGAAACCCTAATTTGATTGAAAGGAATCAATTCTTTCCCATATTTAGCCCAGGGGTTCTGGCAAAGAAGACCATCCCAGGGTGAAGCACATGACCCAGAACAAGCTTATCAGGGCATTTTAAAAAATGCCTTTTTAAAGTTTTTATTGTTAATTGAGTGAAAGTTTACAGGGCTGATCATCAGTTTTATATTCAACAAATCATACACCTTGTTTCATTATAATGATTATAATCCCTTCCATGTACCATCAGTTAACAGTGTTTATCTCTATTCACTTTAGCTCTTAAAAAAACCCACAAAACAAAACAAAACAAAACAAAACCCTCAAGCATATATAACAATTTACACCACCAAATAGCATATTCTGTAAGTCTGCCTCCTGGCTGCCTGCTCTTAGTCCCTCTCTTTCCATGAATCTAGAGTCCTCAGCTGCTTCCTCTCTCCATGTCCCCATCTCTGCCTCCATCACTGGTGTCACTGCTTCTCTGGATAAGGTCTCGCTTCCCACTTGTGCTCTTCTCCTTTGACGGTCCTAGGGTCCTCTGTTTCTGGACTGTAACATTAACTCTCCCCTGTTTTTGTTACAAAACTTCTACCTTTATAATGTAACAGTCGCAGTTAGTCATGAGAACAATTACTCACTACTGAATCACAAAAATCTTATCCATATCTCTTTTTACCAGATCTATCCAGACAAGATGAAAACTATTCAGTAGGGACTCTTTCTTCCCCGGCATACTCTTAAACTAAACTTCCTCTTGAAACCTTGTAAACCAGTCACTTTGTGCTTTTTTTGCCCCCTCATTTTAGGTAACCAGCGTCTAAGTTGCCCATCCCTATCTACCCTGTATACAGAGGGGATAGCATTGATATACTTGATGTGAATACTTCTTCCCTCTCTGTTGGTATCTAGTTACTACCTCCATGTTCTCTGCTATTCATAAGGTGAGAACATGGAGGTAGTAACTTTAATGGCACCTAACAACAACAACCTCAATGGTGTTGTTGTTAGGTGTCATGGAGTTGGTACCGACTCATAGCGACCGTATACACAGCAGAACTAAACACTGCCTGGCCCTGGGCCAACCTCACAAATGTTGTCAAGCTTGAGCCCATTGCCAATCTATCTCCCTGAGGGTCGTCCTCTTTTTCTCTGACCCTCCACCTCACCAAACATGATATCCTTCTCCAGTGACTGGTTCCTCCTGACAATATGTCCAAAGTATAAAAAGAGATGAAGTTTGGCCATTCTGGCCTCCAAGGAGCACTCTGGCTGCATGTCTTCCAACACAGATCTGTTGATTCTTTTGGCAGCCCATGGCACTTTCAGTATTCTCCTCCAACATCGTAACTCAAATGCATCAGTTCTTCTATGGTCTTCCTTATTTACTGTCCAGCTTTCACATGCATATGAGGTTATTGAAAATACCATGGCTTGGGTCAGGCACACCTAAGTCCTCAAGCTGACATCTTTGCTCTTCAACATTTTAAAAAGGCCTTGTGCAGCAGATTTGCCTAATGCAATAAGTTGTTTTTTCTTGACTGTTGCTTCCATGAGTGTTGATAGTTGATCCAAGAATAATGAAGTCATTCTCTTCTCCACTGATAAGAATGTTGTTTATTGGTCCAGTGGTGAGGATTTTTGTTTTCATTATATTGAGATGCAATCCATACCAAAGGCTGTGGTCTTTGATCTTCATCAATAAACATTTTAAGTCCTCTTTACTTTCAGCAAGCAAGGTTGTATCATCTGCATATCACAGGTTGTTAATGAGTCTTCCTCCAATCATGATGCTACATTTTTTTTTTTTTTCATATAACCCAGCTTCTTGGAATATTTGCTCAGCATACTAGCTGAATAAGTATAGTGAAAGAATATAGCCCTTCTCAGGGCATTTTATCACCCCATAAACCCTTAATAGGTTCGGCTGATCCAACTGAAGTCTTGTCAGATGGGACCAGAAAACTCCAACCTCAGGACTTTTGTTTGCTTTCCTGGACAGGTTAATGAATATGACACCAATGATGATGAAGTTTTATGTTACTTTCAACCCAAAAATAAGTTTAATGGTTTGCTGAACTTTAGCTGCTATTCCACAGGATCAAATTCCTGTAATGGCAGGATGGGACAGCATGAAAACCGAGATACAGACAGTCCTCAGGTTGTGAACAAGTGCTATTCCTAAGTATGTCATTAAGTTGAAGTAAGTCTTTAAGTTGAATTTTTAAATTACTTTGAGCAGGGGCACACAGTTTGTATTTAGCCTTACTTTAGTGCAAGAAAAGGCTGTAAGCCTTTATAGTGATTTAAAAGCTGGACATGTAGTAAGAGAAGGTGATTGTGATGAAGACTTCATTTCAAGTAGAGTTGCTTCAATTCTTTCAAAGTAAGGGCAAATTTATATACATTAAAGGCCTAGTATAATTATTCATATAGAAGGAGCTCTGGTAGCGTAGTGGTTACGAATCGGGCTGCGAACCTTAATGTCAGCGGTTCGAAACTACCAGCTGCTCCGCGGGAGAAAGATGAGGCTTTCTACTCCCGTAAAGATTTACACCCTTGGAAACCCTGTACAGGGTCGCTATGGGTCGGAACCGACTCGACGGCACTTAACAACAACAACATGATTATTCATAGGTCAGAGGTTCATCACCCAGTGGTTGCCTGTCCTCTTGAGGGTGAACTGCTTTGGGCATTCAACATAGTAGAAAACCTATCTCACTAGTTTTTTTTTTTTTTGAAAGTGTGTCTGAAAGTATATCTTGAAAAGATGAGTCCTGCATCTTTATATCTTTATGCTCATAGTGACATTCTACATTTTCTAGCAAGATGTTTAATGTCTTTTTTATTTATTTATTGGTATATATTGGTATTTAAAATTGGGATTATTCCCCAAATTTGCTTCCCTAACTATGTATGTAGCCTTGTGGTAGATGGCAAGGTATTATGGGATGTCTCACTTTCATCTCTTGTGCTTCAGACATATTGTCAGGAGGGACCCTGGAGAAGGATATCATATTTGGTAAAATGGGGGGTTGGAGAAAAAAAGGAAGACCCCAATGAGATAGATTGATACAGTAGCAGCAGTGATGGGCTCAAATGTAGCAATGATGGTGAGGTTGGCACAGGATCAGGTAGTGTTTCATTCTGTTGGGCATAGGTTACCAATTTGAAGGCACCTAAAAACAATAACAAAAGTCTCACTTTGAGCTGTATCTCTGCTAGGGAAGTCCTAAGTCAGATGTTTGATTTAGCATCTGTTTGGCTGGGATCCCAGAGATACTGGATGAGAACACTTTTTTTCCAAGACTAATAGAAAAAGTTTGCCTTTTCTATTATCAGTGTGCCTCAGTATTTATTGTGGGACATGAATAGTTATGTTGATGAAGGAACGGTTGGTGGTAGCAATGTTAACTTAGTGGGAATTGTGAACACTGATGTAATGTGGAGAGTGTTTGTGATACAAGGCCTTTCAGGAAGCTTTACTCCCTGGTGTGGCGCTATAGGATAATCACTGAACTGCTAACCACAAGATCAGTGGTTCAAACTCACCAGCTGTTCCTTGGAAACTCCGTACAAGGCCACTTTGAATTGGGACTGACTTGACAGCACTTAACAAAAAACAACAACTCCCAGGTACTGGACTTGGGTGAGTGCCTGATTTGGCCATACTGTACAGATACCATAAGGTAAGAATATCCTATGACCCCATAAGTCACACTGCTCTCTTGGCTCATAACACAACCCACGAACACAGGGCTCCATGATTTCTGGGTTTTTGGGTGAGATGATCTACACCCTTGCTATTCAAGGTGAAGTCCAGCATCATCTGGGAGTTTATTAGAAATGCAGGATCTCAGGTTCCATCCCACAACTATGACAGTGAAATTTCCAGGCAATTCATATGCAATTCAACACTGTGCTGAGTATGAGTATCATGATATAAAGATGAGTAATGCATAATTGTTTCTATAGGGCTGTTCACAGCCTATTTGTTTCTCACTTATTTCTCCAGTCTATCCTCAACCCTCTGCATTCTGCCTCTTGTCCTATCTCTTCATTGAAATGCTTCCTTTGAAGACCACTAATGACCTTTTCAAATTCATTTTTCTCCTCTCTGTAGCGTTTAACACTTCTGACCAACACCTACCACTTAAATGTTGTTCGCTCCTGGTTTCGCTGACACAGTGCCATCTTGGTTCTCCCTTTCTTACCTCTTCCTGTCTTATATACTGTCCTGTTGCCTCCTTTTCCATGGCTCTCTCCCATCTCACTCTACCTCTCACCAGGTAATACTATCCAGGTCCATGGGATGGATTACTTATAGCATACTTGGCCTTCTAAAGAACTCAGGACTGATGAATTTGAAAGAACACTGAATCTTTCCTTCCTATAGCTTCTTCTTCTTCTTTTTTTTTTTTTTTGCAAAGCTGCAAGTTGCCTCTACTTGGAGATTAAATTTGAGGAATATCCTGAAATGAGGGTAGTAGGTTTTGCTGAAAATATTAGTTTTCTAATTTCTGCTAAAACAAACATCAGAAAATTGGTAGCTTAAAACAAAACACTTTTTATAGTCACAATCCTGACACAAATCTCAGACAATCATGGTATTAGCAG
>NW_006408546.1:11394296-11406144 GCF_000296735.1 Chrysochloris asiatica | reverse complement strand
TGACACAGCACAAGAAAGTCCTGGAGATATGCTTTTGTAAAGATTACTCTAAAGCCTGGAGTTGTCAAGAGTCAGAATAAATTCAACAACAATGGATTTTGTCTGTAGGGGAGAGTATTTCTTTGCCTCTTCCTTTTTATTTTTATTAATATCTAGATGGTGCTGAATTCCTTACCACATGGCCCCCTTCCTCTACCTTCAAAATGAGCAATATAGCATGCTGAGTCCTGCTGTTCTTGGTATTTCCCTGGACCTCTGAAGCTAGAAAAGTGTCTCCAATTTTAAAGACTCATGTGATTACATTTGGTTCACTTGGATAGTTCAAAGTAATCTCCTATTGCAAGGTTCTTAATGTTAATCACATCTGCAAAGCCTTTTTTGTCACGTCACATGTTTATTCTCAGGCTCCAGAGATTGCTATATGGGCATCTGGAGCAAGTGATTTCATTTTACTTGGATCCATTATTAATGCCTGAGGAAAGCAGCAATCAAGAAATAAAATGACATTATATTGGGAAAAATCTGTAAAAAGGTTTCTTTAAAGTGTTGAAAATCAAAGATGGCACTTTGGAAACTAAGGTGTCCTAACCCAAGCCATGATATTTTCAGTTAATTCATGTGCATGTAAAAGCTAGATAATGAATAAGGAAGGCTATAGAATTAATGCCTTTGAAATACGATGTTGGCAATAATAATAAATATACAGTGGACTTCCATGGTATATTTGTGGTACAAATGGTACAAATTCATGATACAAATCTGTCTTGGAAGATGTAAAACTAGAGTGCTTTTTAGAAGTAAGGATATTGAGCCTTTATCTTATGTATTTTTGACATGTTATCAGGAGGGACTTGTTCCAGGAGAAGGCTATCAGTCTAAGTAAAGTAGAAGGTCATTAAAAAAGAGGAAGACCCTTACTGAGATGAAATGACACAATGCACTCAAACAGCAGTGCTTATAAGGATGACCTAGGACAGGGCTAAGCTGTTTTTTGTTTGTTTTTTCTGTTGTATATAGGGTCATTATGAGCTAAAACCTACTCAGTGGTACCTGATAAGAACAACAACATAGTGAGATTAGGAAGAGAAGAAGCTCAAGGAAGGGGCATGGAAGTGTAGCACATTTCCTTCATGCCATAGTAGATCCAAGATAAATGCATCAACAGGACATCTTTCCTTTTCCTTTTTTTTAAAACTTTTATTGTGAATTGAGTGAAGGTTTAAAGACAAGATAATCAGTTTTACATCAACAAATAATATACTTAGTTCCATCTCAGTGATTGCAATCCCCTCCACAGAACAACAGTTATTCTGCTTCCTCCCTATGCTTCACCCACCTCTCCATCTCTTATTACCACCATCCTTAGGTACATGTTGTATGATTTTCAAAGACATCAAGAAATAAAATAATATATTTTATTGTGGAAATCTGTACAAAAAGTTGTCATGTTTTCATGATTTTCAAAGTCAGTTTGACAATAACCCCCATGTCTTGCCTTATTTCATCCAAAATTCATCCTGCACTCTATACTTCAACCTCAATGAATCCTCACTTTTCTTCAAACATGCCCTAACTTTCACTCTTTCATATTTTAGCAAATGTTGTGTTTTCTTCATTTGATTCTAGTCCCTGGTTCTTATAGCTCAGCTCAACTATTACTTTCCTTCACTCCTTCCAAGTAAACTGATCTTGATCCCCTACCCTAAAACTTTCACAGTATTCTACACACATTGCTACTACAGCATCAAACATATTGCCTCTATTTGATTGTGCACTGTCTGTTTCCTGAATCTCCTCACCAGACAGAGTTGGTGGAGCCCTTCTTTGCCATCACAGAACTTAACTCTTATAGTTTATTATTAATAAAGGTTTATTGGAGCATATGACCATGTCTATTGCCCCAATAGGCCAAGCCATTCTTACTTCATAATGTCTACGCTATTAATTCACCTAGGCAGTGCTATTGCTTTGCATAGTCCCTGGAATATTCTAGGCACTAAGTTTTGAATAAATTAAAGCTGATTCTTTGTCCAAATCTGAGAGCTAAACTTGGAAGCCCTTACCTACTCACCCAGGAAGCATCATTGTGCTCACACCTTAAATAGCATTCTTTTGGTCATAGTTCTGTCACATCTCTGGCTGTGCAAGGAAGGTGTTGGCTCTATCCTCAAGGAAGGCTTGAGGGTTAGCCTGGAAGCTTTCTAACTTGGATATTCCACAGAGTGATGATTCTAGGAAAAGCTGACATTGGTCTTCAGGTGCCCTTCTGAGACAGAATGTGGGAAGAATCTACTCTCTCTCCTTCAGCTTTCTACTTGGATACATTTAACTTATACTGATTTTTTGTCCATTTAGCCAATCAGTGTTGTCTTGCATGTGCCAAGCCCCATGCAAGACCAAGTGGAGAAGAGAAAGGAATCAATCAGAAGGCTTCTGTCCTCATGGAAGTAAAGACTGCACAAATTGTAGCTTTGATGAAAGGAAGACATGATAAACTCTGAGAGAACAAATAGCACCCTAAGCATTTAGGAGAATGAGGACTGTATCTTGAAGGCAATGAAGAACTGCTTAGAGGTTTTTAAACAGTCAATGTGATAGAGATGAAGGGAATCTTTGGAAGGAGGTGTTATATTATTTGGGCCTACTAGTGGGGGATGGGCTTTATATAGCTAGTAAGGGCAGAGGGAGAGACCATTCCAAAAAGGATTGATGGGAACAAGACCCAGATGTAGGAAAACAAGAGTGGCTTTTGAGAGAGCTGTTCATTTGTTATGAGAGATTTGATGAAGGTTCTGCACAGTTAGCCTGGAAGCAACCCAGATGTGTCTGTAGAGCAACAGAAGAGGTTTTACAGGTTAAATGGTCTGTAATGATTCCAGTAATGGAGACCCTTACCCAGAGAAGTGAATACTTATGCTTCTTAGGCATTTTTTACCCTGTCACCATGGCAACAGTGACTTCTCCTACTCTGGGCCATGCTTCCCTGCAGGTAGTCCTATAAAGATGATGAGCCAGCCTCATGCTATAGAGATCGAAGCCTGATAAAGTTCCAGGCTCCAGCCTCTATGTAACTGAGTGGTTCATGCACAGGAAGGTGTCCAGTGCCCTGCTTGGGAGAGTAATTTTAGGAGAAGGTAGTCTTCTCATGAAGATGCCATCTTCTCATTTGTAATTGCTCTGGTGATAGTGAAACCCTTATTGGCTTGCACGTACTATTTAGATGCTACATAATATTTTCTTAACTCAAAGAAAGAACGTGATCCTCTGTTCTGTTCCAGAAGCCAATGTGTAGCTCAGGAGCATATTCCAGACAAAACTCAGACCTGCAGTTAACCCAAAGTGAAATGATGAGGTTTCTAAAGGTTTTAACCAAATTATTTTAACCAAAATAATATAGCCAGTGAACCAGGAGAAGTGAGCAGGAAATTCTACACTTTTTGACACAGTGGACCAGGAAATATCCACCATCTGCTCAACTGCAGTTCAGTTTGAACCACAAAGTCGGCAGTTCAAACTCACCGGCTGCTCCTCAGAAAGCCTATACAGGGCCTCTATGGATAGGAACCGACTCAACAGCACTTAAGAACAACAACAACAATTTTCAAGTTAGATGATTCTTTACCTCAAGCCTCTGCTTCCTTCTTTTGTTTTACTAGAGGTTATTGCTGTTAAGTGCCGTCGAGTCAGTTCTGACCCATAGCGACCTTGTATAGTGTTTCTGAGGAGCAGCTGGTGAGCTTGAACCGCCAACCTTACAGTTCAAATGGCTTTGCAGTCTGGTGCATTAACCCACAGCGCCACACAGATTGACATTGCAGAGCCTAAGAGTATTTGAGTGTTTGCCAATACTTGAGAAAAGCTCAGGGCCCAAATCTTATTCTATGCTTGAACCCGTCTTGAAATAGTAACTGAAAAGTGATTTTCACACAGTCACACTTTTGTCATCAACAAAGTGACTAGAAATGAATAAATATGCTTCTAAGCACTCTATTTGGTGCCATCTCTCCAGCTTCTTGCTCTCTGATTTCTCACTGGCCAGTAATGTTTGGCTTTACTTTGTGGTTTTTAATGGGCATAAGGTGTAAAGTGAAATCTTGGTGTGGCTCTGTTGGATAAGCACTTGACTGCAAAGTCGGTTTGAACTGACAGGTCAGCTGTTCAAACTCACCAACTGCTCCTTGGAAATCCTATACAGGGCAGCTATGAGTTGGAACCAACTCGACAGCATTAAGAACAACAGCAAGGCTTAGAGTAGTAGTTCTATCCTTTTAAGTAAATATTTTTGAATTATACCTGTACAAGTAAAATAGGGAAGAAAAGTAGGAATGTAGTTAATTAATTTTTACAAGATGAGCACATTCACACATGTACCGCCATAATATACACATTGCCAGCAGTCTAGAAATGCTGGTAATGTTGAATGCATTTACTAATCAGAAATTCTATACAGGGTCGCTATGGGTCGGAACTGACTCCACGGCACTTGACAACAACATTAATTCATAATTGTGAAATATCTGGATTTTATGGTCTGTACATTCAGCTTCAGTTTATGTTGGCAAGCATTTTTGCCAAGTTAGTATATCAATTTATATTTTCAGTAGTAATTTATGAGAGTTCTAGTTGTTATACACCCTTGCTAATCGTTGGTATATCAGTCTATGACATTTATTCAGGTGTTAGTTACTATTGAGCTGGAATATTTACTACTACTTCTGAGAAATACCCCAGATGCTTGTATTCCATTGGAGATACTGGCCATCTCTTCAAGTTTGCTGTTTAGTTTTGAATTGAGTTATGTTTTTGAAAACTTTTTAAGTTTTAGTGTGGAACTGTGGGTTAATGCACCAGACTGCAAAGCCATTTGAACTGCAAGGTCGGCGGTTCAAGCTCACCAGCAGTTCACACTCACCAGCTCCTATATAGGGTCGCTATGGGTCGGAATCAACTCGATGGCACTTAGCAACAACAACAACAATATCTATCTATCTATCTATCTATCTATCTATCTATCTATCTATCTATCTACCTACCTACCTATCTATCCACCTAGATAGATAGATATAGATACATACAAGTTTTATAAACATTTTTATAGAGATATATAAAAAGTTTATAAAAGATTTCTAGAAGTTCTATTTATCTATCTAGATATATAAAAAATTTTAATTGTTAAAAAAAAGACAAACAATTCCATAAAAACTAAACAGAAAACTTGAAGAGATGGCCACCATCTTCAATACACAATAAACATCTGGGATGTTTCTACTCAAAAGTAGTAGTAAATGTTCCAGCAACTTACAACAAGGAAAATGCAGAGTCTAAGCACTATAAGATATCATTACACACCCACCAGAATAAATGACATAGACTGACAATGCCAAGTGTTAGCAAGGGTGTACAACAACTAGAACTCTCACAAATTACTACTGGAAATGTAAATTTATATACTGACTTGCCAAAAATCTATCTAGAGTCCTGGTGTGGTGCTGGGTTAAAGCGCTGGACTGTAAAGTTGGTTTGAACCGCAGGTAGGCAGTGGGTCAGAACCAACTCAGTGGCACTTAACCACAACTGCAGCATCTGGCTAGCTTTCTTTCTTTCTATCTATCTAACTATCAGTATCCTTGGTAGGAATTTTGCTTAGCTATGTATGTTGGAAAAATATCTTTCCAAACTTTATAATATGCCCTTTCATACTCTAATGGATGCATTTTGATGAGTTGAAGTTTTTCTTTTTAATGAAGTCAAATTTATCAGTTTATCGCTTTATGATTAGTATGTTTTGTGTTTTGTTTTGGGTGTATATACGTACCTCAGGGGAATGACTATATTATTCTACATTGTCTTCTTTAGAAGCTTTTCATTTTATCTTTCATATCTAGGTCTATAATTCATCTGGAATTGAACTTTATATATGGTATGAATTAAGACTACGATTCTTTTTATTCCCATATGGTCATCCAATCCATCTGGCAATATTAATTGAAAAGAACATGATTTCCCTGAAGAAACTTGTCATAAATCAGGTGACTAAACATGAATGATACTGTTTCTCGACTCTATTTTGTACCATTGATCCATTTGTGTACTGGCACCATTCAAATACATAGTCTCAAATACTTGAGCTTTATACAAATCTTTATGTGTGGTAGTGAAAGTACTTCAACTTTTTTGTCTTGGCTAATTCTGTCCCTTTGCATTTACATATATATTTTCAGTACAGTCTGTCGATTTTCATAAACATGAATTGTAGTATTACTTTCATATTAAACTTATCAGATCTTATTATTATTACTGTTTAACTTTTATTATGCGTTCAGTTAGGGTTTACAGAAAAAATCAGTTTTGCATTCAACAATTCATACACATATTTTTCATCTTATTGATGGCAATTCCCACAATGTAATATCACTTATCCCACAACCTTCCTGTTTTCTGTTTCCATTCCTCCTTCTATCCTAACCCTTCTGAACTTTGTCTTTGGGTAAATGCTGCTCATTTGATCTCAAATGGTTCATTAGTCTAAGGTGTACATACCTTCCTAGTGTTATTTCTTCCCTCATAGACCTGTACAATATTTAGCTAAAAATTGAGCCATGGTTGTGAGTTCATTTCTAGACTGAAAGTGCCATCATCTCAGAAGTACCACCAGCCTCTATCCAAGCAGTAAGTCTCATCTACTTTATGATATTGAGTTTTGTTTCACATATTTCTTTCACTCTATCAGGGACTTTCTAATGTGATTCCTTTCAGAATAGTTGGTTGTGGCAGCAAGGCTCCATTTTATTCTTCTATTCTCAGGATTTTCATATTATTATTTTTAAAATTAACATTCATTTTATCTTTGCGCCGTACTTATTTTTTTAAATCTTCTTTATTCCTTTCTGCTTTACTATACACCTACATGCGATCATTTTCATTTTTCTAGAGAGTTTCCTTTATTATTTACTTCTTTTAATGTAAACCTCCTGGTGACATTTTGCTCAATTTTTGCATGTCTGAAAATGTCTGCATATTGTTTTATTTTTGAAGGTTATATTTATTGAATTTGGACTTATTTTTCTTTCATAACTTTACAGATGTCATTTTGCAGACTTCTTACTTTCATTATTTTCTTTAGAAACCACCTGTCAGTTTTATTGTATCATTTTTCTCTGGTTGTTTTTCCATATCCTATTTTTGTATTAGGTTTATAGCAGTTTTAATATTCCGTACATGTGAATACTTTCATTTACATAACACTTGTTTGGAGTTTATAGAGATTTTTTGTTGAGGTCCTATGTCGGGTTCCAGCCTTGACAAGAAAGTGTGGGTGTCACGAAGAAGGGAGATCTGGTGGCGAAAGGGATAGAGAAAGAGAGAGATGAAATATATACAAAAAAGACAGATACATAGATATGATGCAAGCTGGCAGGTAGGCAGATCTGCAAACATATTGCCTAGCATTGCACGCAGAACTCACTCTTCCTCAGTCTTTTATTCTCTTTATTAGGGAGGGATTTGTTACAAAGGAAGGATGTACTTCACAAAGGGAGGATGTAATTCTTTAGATAAGAGAGGATACGGAACTGAAATGTGATTAATCATTCAAAACAGGACATAATGATTCACAGGAACAACTTTTAAAATATTTTCATAGTTTTTCTTAACAATCTAACATTTTTATTTTTACAGAAAAAAGGTTCAATTAAGCTGTTATATATTAACTTTTAGGCTTAAGTGATCTAGAGCAGTGACGTGTGGTTTCTTAAGGATACTTAACATAAAGCAAGGTTCTTGAAAGGAGCCAAGCTGTCTCTGTACACTTTGCAAACTTTTGTTTGTGAGCAAGATCTCAGGCACCGGGCTTCATTTATCTATATCTAAAATGCTGCATTGTTCTCAAGTATCACATTTGTATATACTTTCATGAGGAAGGAGAGCATCTGGGTTAAACTGATTATATTCAGAGGCGGTTTAATGGGGCTGCCACTATTATCCTCTAATCCAGCATTCCCAGAATTTACCATTCCACTTTATTTACAAACCTTGGATAGTTTTTCTCATATTCCCAATATACCTGTTCCTGGTCTTTCTGAATTATCTGAGGAAGCTTTTACTGCCTCGGCTCTAAAAAGGGGTTTCAAACCCATTATTGTTCATGGATATCAAACATAACTGAATAATCAAATAAGGAGCAGTTCTTACTTTCATCCTAGGTGGCTATCACTTGTTCCTGAGAAATGATTTGTTCCCAGGACTCCACGCACTGCCAACACAGTGAAGGCATTAAGAGAGGCATTGTAAAAGAAACTATTTCTCAGAAGCTACAATTACTGGAGTTAGAATCATAGAATGAACAATATTAGGACCAAAGAAAATTATACAGAGGTAGCCAACCAATGAGTTTGCAAAAACCAATGAACCCGGGACGTCAGGGGGTCACTTCCTTTGGCCCTCAGGGCCCATGGCTCGCTATCCTGAGGAGGGCCTCAGAATTGGATTTTCGTCCATGTCACAGGGCCACTGATCAACCCAGGGTCTGCATATGACATTGTGGGTTAATGAGCTGGACTTCAAAGTCAGTTTGAACCATAAGGTTGGCAGTTCACACTCACCAGCCACTCCTTGGAAACCCTATACAGGGTAGCTAAGGGTCAGAAGTGACTCGATGGCACTTAACAACAACAACAACATATACCCCATATTTCTTTTCTGCATTTGCCATTCATTTTCTATTTCAGTTTATATATTTTTATTGTGCTGTTGTTTTCAGTTCATACATCCTCTGTTCTACTATGTCGTATTTTCTGTTAAAGCTAAATATAGTTCTTAATTTCAATTATTGTATTTTCCATATTAAAATTTCTGTAAAATTGCTTTTATAGATTTTGGGAAAATTTTCCATTTAATATATATTTTCTTGAACAAATTAACACCAATTATTTAAAAATTTGAGTCTGATTATTTCAATATGATTCACCTGTATGGTTGTTTCTAGTTTTTTCTTTTCTTATGTTTTTGTCAATTTAATCCTAACTCCTATCATGCTTGGTTATACTTCATGAAATGCCGGGCAATGTCTATAAAAAAATTGTAAAAGATGATAGTCATTTCCCCATAAAGGATTCAGTTTTCTTTTGGCTAGTAGTTAAAGAGTACATTACTTTTATCTAATAATGGATTAAAATATTTCATAGTTCAGTTTCATACTTTGTAGGGTTCATCTATTTTGGTTTGCTTTCCACGCTAAAGCTGAGTATTTTAAAGGTTTCAATTGAAAGCGTTTTTTTGTGTTTTTTTTTTACTAGAATCTCTTCCAGTTGGTGGGCCCTAATCTTTGACATGGTTCCCTGGGTAGTACAAACGGGTTGGCACTCTACTACTAGCTGAAAGGTTGACAGTTCAAAACCACCTGGGAAGGCAGGGCTAGTGATTTGCTTCCAAAAGTTCAGAGCTTTGCAAATCCTATGGAGCAGTTCTACTCTACATATATTGGGTTGCCATGTGTCTGAATCAGCTTGACAGCAACTAACAATAATGTTGCTGTTGTTGTTGTTAAGTGCTGCAGAGTTGTTTCTGACTTAAAGACACACTGTATAGGGTTCCGAGGAGGGGTTGGTGGGCTTGAACTTCTGATGTTTTGGTTAGTAGTCCAATACTTATCCTACAGAACCACACCAGAAATCTACTAACAATAGCAACAGCAAAATAACATTTGATCATCATCAATCAGCCTCCATACAGACACTTTTTAAGATGGGTAGCCCAGGAAACAAACCTGCTAATGAACCTAATACCATACAAGATTTATATCCCTATCTGTACTGCCATAAAGTCCATCTCCATTCTGATCTCCATTACTACTTCAATAGAATCGTCCTACTTAGCCCTCCCCACCCCACCTGCTTTTGGGTATAGAGAGCAGAACTCTCCCATTCTATACTCTCCCTATATCTATCCTACAGATATAGGATATCTTTATACATCTCCACTCTGCATCTATCTCTGTCTTAAACCTTATGTATAGATAAGGAAACCCTTTCCATTTAGTCTTTCCCTGTGAAGATCATTAACTTCAGGAAATCACACATTTCTGCCTCCCAGATACACAGTAATTCAGGCCAAGTGTTGGTGATCTGCCACCATATATGTATCTATACCACTGAGGATTATTTGGGAGTATGCCAATAACTATTGTTCTCCATGTACCCCTAAGAACTGCTAGGACCAGTCACATCATTTTACCCATCCTTGTTTACAATAGTTACTAATAATAGTAAAACTTTTCCTGGGTGTGTATAATTTCCTATACTCTCATCCCTTAACATTTTGTTCATCCTTTAATCAAACTCTACATATCTTCCTTATTTCCTTCCTCTTTGCCTTTTGAAACTCTGTGCAGTCAGCTGTATCTATCCTATATCTTCAACTTTTCTCAGAAAAAAAAGGAGTTGGGCTGTTCACTCATAATATTGTTCTCCTCATCCCACTTATTTGAAGCCTATTTCTGACACTGTCTCTTCATAGAAGGCTATGTGTATTCATTTCCTACTGCTGCTGTAACGAACTACCACTATAACAAATTACTGCAAATTAATGGCTTAAAACAACATTAACTTATTATTTTATAATTCTGGTTGTCAGAAATCTGCAATAAGTTTCACTGGGATAAAAACAAAGTATTCATAGGTCTGCTTTCCTCCTGAAGTGTCTTGGGAACAGTCCATTTCCTGGACTTTTCCAATTTCTAGAGACTGACCACCACGTTCCTTGGTTCATGCTGGATTACTGCAACTTCTGTTTCTTTTGTCACATGTCCTTTTCTCACTTTAAATATCCTGCATTCTGCTTATAAGAATTTCTGTGATTTTGTTGGGACCGCTCAAATAATCCAGGGTAATTCCTGATCTCAAGATCTGTAATTTAGTCATATCTGCAATGTCCTTATTGGCATATAAATTGGCACGTTTAAACGTCCCAGACATTAGAAAGTGAACATCATTGGAGAGACATTACTCATCATTCTACACTGTGACACTACTCCTCATCTGTCAGTGTGTCAATCTGTGGTAGCTTGAGTGCTGCTGAGAAGCTAGAAGCTATGCCACTGGTATCATCCATGGTTGACAGATTTCAGCTGAGCTTCCAGACTAGAACAGACTCAGAAGGAGAGGAAGATTACTTCCAAATGTTTAATCTGTGAAAACATTATGAATAGCAGTGAAACACTTTCAGATAGCACCAGAATACTGAATATTGAAACATGATAAATAGCACCAGAATATTAGTGCCTGAAGATGAGCCCCTCAGTTTGGAAGGCTTTCAAAATATAACTGGGGAAGACCTGCCTCCTCAAGTTAGAGTTAATCATGATGACACAAATAGAGTAAAGCTTTTGGGACTTTCATTTGCTGATGGGGCACTATTCAAAATGAGGAGAAATAGCTACAGACATCCATTAATAATCAGAACATAGAATGCACAAAATATGAATCTAGGAAAATTGGAAGTTGTTGAAAATGAAATGGTACACATAAACATCAATGTTCAAGATATTAGTTAACTGAAATGGACTGGTATTGGCCATTTTGAATCCGATAGTCACATAGATTACTATGCTGGAAATGATAAATTGAAGTGAAGAATAAATTGAATATTCTTTCTGATGATGAATGCATTACATTCATCATCAGAAAGAATATTCAAGATCTATCTTTAAGTATAATGCTATCTGTGAAAGGATAATATCCATATGTCTACAAAGGAAGACCAATTAATACTGCTATTATTCAAATTTACACACCAACCGCTAAAGCCAGTTATGATGAAATTGAAGAATTCTACCAACTTTATCAGTCTTAAA
>NW_006408546.1:11390959-11392461 GCF_000296735.1 Chrysochloris asiatica | reverse complement strand
TATTACTCAGACCTCTTTTAAGTGTTCAAGATAAAGATATTAGTTTGAGGACTAAAATGTGCCTGACACAAACCATGGTGTTTTCAATCACCTCATATGCTTGTGAAAATTTGACAATGAATAAGGAAAACATTAGAAGAATTGATGCATTTGAGTTATGATGTTGAAGAAAAGTATTAAAAATACCTTGGACTGCTAAAAGAACAAACAAATCTGTGTTGAAAGAAATACAAAATTCTCCTTACAAGCCAGGATGGTGAGACTTTATCTCTCATACTTCAGACAAATTGTCAGGTGGGACCAGTTCCTGGAGAAGTACATCATGCTTAGTAGATTGGAGGGTCCGCGAAATAGAGGAGGATCTTCAGAGAAACGAAATGGCACAGTGGCAGCAGCAATAGGCTTAAGCTTGACAATGATTTTGAGCATGGTGCAGCACTGGACAGTATTTTCTTTGTCTATAGGGTTGTTACGAGTTAGAATCAAAGAGACAGTTCCTAACAACAACAACAACACTGTGACTACTTAAAAGCCTGTCCATTAATTCTTGACATGCCTATGTCATAAACAATAGTAAGTATGTCTCCTCCTCCAGAATTTGGGTGTGCTTTGATTAAGAGTACAGCAGAAATGATACTGTGAGACTTCTGAGTCCCAATCATAAAAGAGCACGCAACGTTTTCTTCTTTTGCTGGACCACTTGTTCTTGGAGACCTACAGGCCAGATAAAAAGACCAACTATCCTGAAACCATGAGGTGGAAGATCAAACCACATAAAGAGGCCACATCCAGGCATTCTGATTGACAATCCTAGCTAAGCCTTTTAGTTATTCCAGCCTGAGCATTGGACATGTGCGTGGAGGAGCCTCCAGATGATTCTCGCCCCTAGCCATTTAAATACTTTATGACCATTCATATCTTCCCAGCAAAGGATACAGACATTGTGGAGCAGAGATAGGGCATTCTGGCTGTGCCCTTTCTAAACTCCTATGCCACGGATTATGTGAGCATATGAAATAAATGTTTTACACTACTCAATTTGCTGTAATTTGTTTTGTAACTATAGGTAACCAGAACAGAGCCCATTTAGACTTATGGAGATCACACGATAGAATTTTGAAAGACCAATGACTTAAAAAATCCTCACCATTGGACCAATAAACAACTTTTTATTAATGGAGAAAAAATTGAAGGTGTCAAGGACTTCATTCTTCTTGGATCAACCATCAACTCTCATGGAAGCAGCATTCAAGAAATCAAATGACATATTGCATTAGGCAAATCTGCTGCACAAGACCTTTTGAAAGTATTGAAGAACAAAGATGTCAGCTTGAGGACTAAGGTGTGCCTCACCCAAGCCATGGTATAACTTCATATGCATAAGAAAGCTGGACAGTGAATAAGAAAGACCATAGAATAATTGATGCTTTTGAGTTATTGTGTTGGAGAAGAATATTGCAAGTGCCATGGGCTGCCAAAAGAACAAACAGATCTGTGTTGGA
>NW_006408546.1:11369589-11370262 GCF_000296735.1 Chrysochloris asiatica | reverse complement strand
CCAACAGAATCCAGCAGCACATTAAAAAAATAATACATTATGATCAAGTGGGTTTCATAAAAGGGATGCAAGGATGGTTCAACATTAGAAAAACACTCAATGTAATCCACCATATATATAACAAAAAGGAAAAGAACCACATGATCATATCAATTGATGCAGAAAAGGCATTTGACAAAATCCAACATCCTGATAAAAACACTCAACATAGTAGGAATTGAAGGGAAATTCCTCAACATAATCAAGAGCATATATACAAAACCAACAACCTACATACCTTTCAATGGAGAGAAATTGAAAGCCTTCCCCCTATGAATGGGAACCAGACAAGGATGCCCTTTGTCACCACTCCTATTCAATATTGTTTTGGAAGTCTTAGCCAGAGCTATACGGTATGATAGAGAATTAAAGGCATCCATATTGGCAAAGAGGAAGTAAAACTCATTCTATTTGCAGATGAGATGATCCTATATGTAGAAAACTCCAAAGACTAAGTAAAAAAAGCTACTAGACATCTTTGGAAGATTCTGCAAAGTGGCAGGGTATAAGATCAATGTACAAAAATCAGTTGGATTCTTCCTTGGTAACAACGACAGCACTGAAAAACACATTAGGCAAACAATACCATTTACAATAGCTGCCCAAAGGATGAAATATTTAGGAATAAATGTAA
>NW_006408546.1:11358151-11369431 GCF_000296735.1 Chrysochloris asiatica | reverse complement strand
TACTGCCCAAAGCAATTTACACATATAATGCAATCCCAATCCAGATCCCAACAACATTGTTCAAATAGATGGAAAAGACAGTTACAAACTATATATGGAAATGTTTGTTTGTTCTTCTGATAATCCAAGGTACATTTAGTATTCTTGCCAACACAATAATTCAAATGCATCAATTTTTCTTTAGTCCCTTTTATTCATGACTCAACTTCCCCATGCATATAAGGCAATTGAAAATACCATGGCTTGGGCCAGGTGCAACTTCATCCTCAAAGTGTTATCTTTGCTCTTTAACACATTAAAAAGGTATTTTATAGCAGATTTTCCCCATGCAATATGTTGTTTGATTTCTTGTCTACTGCTTACATGAATGTTGATTGTGAATCCGGTAAAATGAAATTCTTGACAGCTTCATTCTTTTCTCTGTTTATCATGATGTTGCTCATTGGTCCAGTTATGAGGGTTATAGTTTTCTTTTTATTGAGGCGCAATCTATACTGAAGGTTGTAGTCTTTGATCTAAGTATTTAAATCCTCTTAGATTTTAGGAGTACTGGTGTGGTGCTGTAGGATAAGCACTGGACTTCTAACCAAAGGGTCAACAGTTCAAACCTACCAGTCACTCTTCAGAAACCCTATACAGGGCCACTATGAGTTGGAACTGATTCAACAGCACTTAACAACAACGACGACAAATTTCAGCAAGCAATGCAGTGTCATCTACATGTCGCAGATTCCTAATAAGTCTTCCTCCAATCCTGATGCTTTGTTCTTCATATAATCCTGTTTCTCTGATTATTTGTTTAGCATACAGTTTGTTAGGTTTGCCAATTGTTTGCTGGTTTTATTAATTCTTTCAAAGAACCAGCTTCTTGTTCTGTTGATTTTTTCTATAGTTTTTTCTATTTTCTATTTCATTTATTTCTGCTCTAATCTTTATTATTTCCTTTCTTCTGTTGACTGTCAGTTTACTTTGCTTGTCTATGTCTAGTTTTTCAGCATACAGTTTAAATAAGTATGGGGAAAAGATACAACCCTGACACACAACTTTCTTGAGTTTAAACCATTCAGTATGCACTTTTTGTTCAAACAACTGCTTCTTGTTCTATGTACAATCCACATGAGCATAAAACAATGAAATGCTCTGGAACTCCCATGCTTTTCAATGTTGCTTATAATTTGTTGTGATCCACACAGTCAAATGTCTTTGTATAATTAATACAACACAGGTAAACATCTTTCTGGTATTATCTGCTTTCAGTTAAGATCCATCTGACATCAGCAATGCTTTCACTCATTCCATGTCCTTGTCTGAGTCCAGCTTCAATTTCTAGTAGCTCCCTGTCAGTGTATTGTTGTAATTGTTTTTGAATTATCTTAGTTGCATATGATATTGTTTGATAACTTCTGCATTTTGTTGGATCATCTTTCTTTGGAATGGGCACAGATTTCAGTCAGTTGCTCAGGTAGCTGTCTTTCAGATTTCTTGGTATAGATAGTTGAGTGCTTCCAGGGTTGCATCCATATCTTAAAGCGTTACAGTTGGTATTCTGTCAATTCCTGGAGCCTTGTTTCTCACTAATGCCTTCCATGCAGGCTGGACTTCTTCCTGCTGCATCATTGGTTCTGGATCATATACTCTCTCCTGAAATAGCTGAATATCATTCAATCAATTCTTCTTAGTACAGTGACTCTGTATATTCCTTCCATCTTCTTTGATGTTTCCTGTGTCATTAAAATATAGAATTTTTCTATATTAAAACTCAAGGCTTGAATATTTTCTTCAATTATTTTAACTTGAGAAATGCTGAGCATGTTCTTCTCTTTTGGCTTTCTAACTCAAGAGTTTTGAACATTTCATTATAATATACTTCTTCTGTTTAGCTTTTTTATTTGATTATTTCTTCAATCAGCTTTAGCAATTTATGTTCAGGGTCAATTTTCAAAGTCCCTTCTGACATCCACTTTAGTCTTTTATATTGTTGTCTTTTTAATAACCTTTTTGCTGTCTTTGTATATGCTGTCACTAATGTCATCCTACAACCGGTCTAGTCTTTGATTTTTGTGTTAAATAATACATCGAATCTATTTTTGAGATGGTCTCTAAGATCTTATTTTGTGTCTTGTGGGTTTGTTTTAATTTTCAACAGCTTCAGTTTGAATTTGCATATAAGCAACTGATGGTCTGCTCCACAGTCAGCCCCTGGCCTTGTTTTGGCTCATGATACTGAGATTCTCTATTGTCTCTTCCCACAGATGTAGTCAATTTGATTTCTGTGTATTCTATCTTGTGAGATTCACGTATATGGTCACCACTTATGTTATTAAAAAATGGTATTTGCATTGAAATAAGTCAGTAGTCTTGCAAAATTCTATCATGAGATCTCTGATATTGATTTTAACTCCAAAGCCATATTTTCCAAACACTGATTCTTCCTCTTTGCTTCCACCTTTCAAATTCCAGTTATTATCAATGCCTCTTGAATGTATGCTTGATCAATTTCAAATTGTCAAAGTTGGTGAATCAGAAATCCACTTTTAGGTATTTAGTCCCAAGAAATGAAATCATATGTCCACATCAAAACTTTTATGTGACTGTTTATAACAACTTTTCTTGTAATAGCTGGAAACTGGAAACAACCCAAATGTCTACCACCTGGTGAATGGATAAAACATGATACATCCATATAATGAAATAACGTACTGCTCAGAAATAAAAAGGAATAGATGGTTGACACAACAGCATGGATGAATCTTAAAAGCATTATTTTTAGTGACGGAAGCCAGTCATAAAAAAACACATAATGTGTGATTGAATTTATAAAATATTATACAAAAAGCAAAACTACGGTGGCAAAAACAGACCAGAGACTGCTAGGGTTGGAGTTAGGGTTGCTGACTAACTGCAAAGGATAGGAAGGATGCTTAAAGTGATAAAAAATGTCCTATATTATGATTATGACGGTGCTTCTAAGGCTGTATACATTTGGTAAAATGGATTCTATTGTACACTTAAAATTGGTGCATTTTATTAAATGCATACTTTACCTTAATAAGTCTGATTAAAAAAAATTTTAAGTACATTCAAGTCTATGATTATAAATGTGAACTTGTAACATGGAAATTGTTGTCTTTTTTTGTGTGTGTACTCTTCTTTCTTCCTCTTTTGTGATTTGTTTGCACACACTAATTTTGCCTTTTTAAATACAGCTATTTTTCTGTATGCCTGCTTTGGTAAGACTGTGCCTTCATTAAGGCTGGGATCTTGTTTTTCATCATTGTATCCCCAGGACCTTGCTATGGCCTAATACAGGGTGCTCTGCAAATGTTCCATTCATTTAGTTAATAAATATTTAGTGCAACAAATGTTTATTGAGCATCAGCTCAATAGTCATTAAATAACTTGATATATGTTGCTGCTTACCTCTTTGAGTCTAGTAGGATCCCTGTTTCATATAGATTCTGTCCTTAATTTGGTGGGAACTTGTAAGAATAAGGAAAGGTATTTTATTTTACTGAGAACTATGGAGTGTCTGTTTAAAGACTTTATAAATATTTCTCTTACCTTTCTACAATCCTAGGGAATAGGTGCTATTCCCACTTTATAGAAGAAGCAATTGAGGTATAATAATTGACCCAGGTTGCACATTGAATAGATAGGCTATGGAGCCAGGATTTGAGTCAGGAAGTTCAGTTTCAGGGTCCATGATCTTAACCACTATACTGGGCATAGAGTGAGGCCCATGTTGGTGATGTTTGTCCTAGTGGATGCCCTCTGCTGAAACACACCTGCATTTCCTCCTGATGTTGTCTGCTATCGTCACCCTCTGACTTCACTTTCTGTCTTCTTCTACCTGCTTCAGCATTTATAGTTTCACACTCCATGTTCCCCAGATTCCAAGCCTTCCCTCAGAGATCTGATTCTCTGAGAGCCTGTCGTTTTCTTGGAAAGATTGGCATGTAAGGCTCAGGGCATTCCCAGCACTCTCCTGGCACCCACCTTCATGAGGAGCCCTAGTGGGCATGACTGGCCTTTCAGAGACTGGCTGTCTCCCTGCATTATTCCTGGAGTCTGGGGTCATATGGTTAATTCTATGCACTGAAGGTCCAGGTAGCTCATGATCTGCTGCTAATGCAGAGGCCTGGTAGCATAGGGAGCTCTGGTAGCATTGTGGTTATGAATTGGGCTGTTAACAGAAAGGTCAGCAGTTTGAATCTGCCAGTCACTCCATGGAAGAAAGGTGAGGCTTCCAATTCCTGTAAAGATTTACAACCTCAGAAACCCTACACAGGGTCGCTATGAGTGGGAACCAATTCAATGGCACACTACCACCACCAATCCAGAATTCTCTGGGAGGGCAACCGGAAGTACCTACAAGTTAGATTGACACTGGGGTTGTCTTTTAGAAATCAGAACTATATCACCTCCCCTATCTAGCATCTATGTGAATTCCAGAAGCTTGCAGATGAGTGATCAGGGAGAGAGGTAGTGGTGGAAGAGATGCTTGAGGCTATGAGAATCTTGTGGATTTGAGGAGACATGTTAGGAAGAATACCATGGTGCTCGCATCTTCCTGTTAGCAAAAGCTTTCACATTCATTAAAAATGAAACCCAACCTCTTCCTCTTATTGCAAGCATTTGCTTCTTCCCTCCTACCCAACTCAGTGTTTCTGTGTTTGAGAGACAGTGGGTGTTGGTGGGAGGCTGAGAATGTGGATTTGACAATCTCATAGTGTAATAATGGAGCAAGCAGATTCAGTGATGCCCAATGTAAATTAGTCACAAGCAACTACATGATCATGAGCTTTCCAGCACTATGGAATTCTGCCTGTTTAGCGTAGTAAAGTGTCACAAACAATAGCTAGGAGAAGATTGTGTGTTTCAAGTTGTGGGAATGCTGATTAAAATTTTTTTTCCTAGAAAAGAGATTATAGAAATGTAAAACAAAAATATTTCGACTTGAAAAATACTTCATAATTATATGTCATAAAATAATCAGGTCATGGCAAATTAGCACAAATGTTTACAGCAAAATTGCCATGTTAAACATTATTGGTAATATTATGCTAATTGCTGCAGAAGCAAAAGCTGATTATGTTTCAGCAGGATTAAAATCTGCCATGTATGCATTTCTCTTCAGTTTTACCAATTTTCCATGAGACCACCAAGCCTGTGATCACATAGGAGCTGATCTGTCCATCTTTGAGGCACTGAACCTGAAAAGAGATCTTTCTGATGAAGTGGCTAAGGCAAGATTATTAGCGTGATAGAATTCTAGAAAGTATTCTTGTACTCTTGTGGAAACTCACCAACACCTTGTGACCAGAATAATCCCCTTTGGGAGTGATGTGTACATTGTGCTCTGTGGATTAGAGGACATGGCATCAGTCTAGAAAGGAGACCAGAGGGAATCCCCTGGACTAGATCCATGTTTCTCAAACTTGAATGTGTACACAAATCTGGTAAATTGCAGATTCTGATTTAGTGTATCTGGAATGGGTTCTGAGATTCTGCATTCCTAACAATTCCCAGATCACACTGATGCTGCTAGTGCAGGAATGGTAATTTGAGTAGCAAAATCCAAGTGGATATCATGCCCAGGGATGCAAATTCAAATGTATTCAGGGACAACGTAAGTGATATTGAGAAAATATGGAATGGCAGAACCTGAAATGAACTAGGTAGGGTAAGTTAGTCCATTAGGGTATGATAGAAAAGCAGGAGGAAAGGAAGAAGAAAAATAAGGACAGAGGAGAGGGAGAAGAAAAGAAGTCTAGTAAGCACAGTGCTACTTGTATCTGTGACTCCAAGGCGCACAGCTAGCTAGTGGGCAGCAAGATCCTGGCTTTTCCTTTGTCCCTATGGTCAGTGTGCCCTGAACCTCACATGACGGGGGAACACAATGATCTTTACTTGGGAGCACACCCATATGTCCTTGCTTTCTCTGTATCCTCTACAGGTGGCGTGGCCTTCTTGAGACTTGTGCAATGGCACCCTTAGGTCCATCCAGGAAGCCTTTAATGATTCCTATTGTGACAAATGTGTTCATTCATGTCCATCCAGATAATGAAATGGCCAGAGATCACTCTTATCTTTCTAGTTTGGCCTCCTTGAAGGGACATGGGCCAGTCCCTTGCTCCTGGGTCTCAGTTTTTATCTGTGAAATGAAACAACCTTAAACACTAAGGGCAAAAATGTTGGGGAGAAGAAGAGAGGTCTGATCAGTATTGAAAAGTCCCTCTTTCTGTGTGAGAACTCACAGTAGTTCGCTTTCTGGGGTGCCCAATGCTGCAGAAGTACCTCACAACCTATAATAACAGGGCACTGGGTAAAACCTGATTTTGGAGTTTCGTGGTCTTATTGTAGGAGCTCTGGTAGCATAGTGGTTACGAATCGGGCTGTGAACCGCAAGGATAGCAGTTCGAAACTACCAGCGGTTCTGCGGGAGACAGATGAGGCTGTCTGCTCCTGTAAAGATGTACAGCCTCGGAAACCCTGTGCAGGGTTGCTATGAATCGGAACCGACGCCACAGCATTTAACAACAACAACATTGTAGTCACAGTGTTTGGGATCCTTTTTAACACCCTGTGCCCCCTCATTTTACTCCTTCCTATTTAATGTCTGTGATCAGGATACAGAGGGTTTTTGTTTTGTTTTGTTTTGTTTTTTTTCTGTTTATGTGATTCATTAATGTTAATAGGGGAGTCCTGGAGTGGCACTGTGGGTTAATGTACTGGACTGCAAAGTTGGTTTGAATCGCAAGGTTGGCTGTTCAAGCTCACCAGTCACTCCTTGGAAACCTTATGCAGGGTCACTATGGTTCGGAACCAACTTGATGTCAATTTACAAAAACAACAATATTTGTAGGAGTCCCTGAGACACAGTGGTTAAATGCTCAGCTGCTAAGGCAAAGACTGGAGATTTGAACCCACCTAGCAGCTCCATATGAGAAAGACCTGGTGATCTAAATTCTGCAATGATTACAGCCAAGAAAACCCTATGGAGCAGTTCTACTCTGCCACCTGGGGTCACTATGCATTGGAATCAACTAGATGGGACGCAAGGGCAATAACAATTAATACTCACAAAAGCTTGACTACTAGAAGTTTGAACTCACCCAGAGTCAAGCCTGGAAATCTGCTTCACAGAATTTGCAGCCTTAACAATCCTGTGGAGCAGTTTTCTCCTGACCCACCTGGGGTCATCGTGAGTAGGAAGTGATTCCATGGCAATGAAGAACAATAGCAAATATTCATGGTGGTGATTTCCACTTAATGAGTGATCACTTTAGTGTCTAGCACTGGTCTCTGGTCTTTATGGGGATGATCTCATTTCCTCCACACAACAGCCAGAGATTCCTCTGTTATCCCTGTCTTGAAGATGAGAAAACCAAGGCCAAGGAAGGTTAAGCAATGTGTTCAAAAGTCGCATAGGCAGAGCTATGAAATTTCTAGCTGGAGATCCTGTCTGTGTAACTATCAATGTGTAACCATGTGCTGACTCTTCATAGTCATCCCACCAGCCTGCCAGGACTATATGAGCAGAGTCCATGCTTCCTTTGTCTTCCTTTGTATTCCAATGTGTAGTGCAGTGCTGGCACTGAATGTCTATTAATGTTACATGAACCTTCTTTTCTGGTGTGTTCCTTCTTTCTCTAAGAATGGTTCCTGACACCTGACAAAGGACCACTCTTTATGAGAAAGGATGTTTATTGCCCTGAGATCAACCCACTCCACAGAGCATTCAGCAAGGTTGAGGGCTTGTAGAGTCTTTTACCTCCCATTACTTTTGCATTTTGAGCATAAGCTTCACAAAATACAGTCCAACTGCTCCACAGTATTTCCTTCTGCTCAGAATCATAACCCTCTCGGTTGTGTTATTCTTTTTTATTATTTATTGTGTGCCCTGGGGAGTTTTCATTTTAACCAAGACACTGGTTCAATTGCAAAATGGCACAGAATGATTTGTAAGGAGATCAGTGTTGGGAGCATATTAAAACAGGTATTTAGGGGATAGTTTGGAAATAAGAAAGGGAAATCTCTCAGGAGAGAAAGTATTTTCAAGAGTTGAGAGGAAATCATGGAATGTGAGGAGGGGAAAGGAAAATAAGGGAAGAAAAACAGGGGAAGAATATTTAAGAATTAAAATTGATGAGAAATAAGAGACAAATGGAGAAAATAGATGCGAATAAACCACAGATATGAAAGCCAGCAAAAGTCCTCAGAAATGAAATATGATACATGTAATCTTATTTGAAACAGATTGCTCTGTAGCTTGGATACAAAGTCCCCTCTCCAGCTTGCAAGCTCCCAAATGAGTTTAAGCCATCAACTGGATTGTTTGGATGTTTCTCTGAAGAGGCCCACCAGAGGGCTCCCCACCCGGTGTAAAAGTGCCCAAGTTCACCAAGACCTCAGGGACTCAAAGAGGTCTGCAGCCCTAACAGAGATGGGGTGGTCCAAGGACATGCCTGCTCTGGAGCCCAGCTGCACAGCTCTGCAAGAAGGATTGCTATGTGGGCTTTGCAGAGGGGCCCTTTCTTATCTTCCACCTCATTGTGACCCTTGCAATTATGCAACTGTTGGCCCTGCCCTTTCCTCAAGAATCCTCCCTTCTCTCTGTTTCTCCTTGAGCTGCCTCTCTGGATCCTGCCCTCCCTAGTCTTCTAATGCCCTCCATTGTTGTTAAGTGCCTTTGAGTCGGTTCAGACTGATAGAGACTCTGTATCGGGTTCCCAAGGAGCAGCTGGTGGGTTTGAACTGTCTAACTTGTGGTTTACAGTCCAGTGGTGCTCCTCCGTAGAGCATCTTTATTGTGCTGTGGTGATTAATGGCCGCTGGGTGCAGTCAGGTGTCTCTGCGGGGGCTTTCCCACCAGGTGTGTTAAAGCAAAGGTATTAAGGAGCGATATTTCGTTGTTTGAGGAAGAAGCATTTGTTTCAGAAGACTCCAAGAGGTTGAGTCTCATCAGTGAATCTATATTCAGAGGTTCTTTGTCAGGTGACCTGAGACAGACTGCTGCCCCGCTGCCCGGCCTCTCGGAGACTGTTAAACTGTATCAAGCCAGAGACACCAGAAGGTAATTTGTTTTCCTCGGATCTGATTCTGAAATGAGGAAGGCAGAATTCTAGAATTCTTGGGCTTCCATAGAGAAATGAATTCGGCAATAAAGAGTCTTGGGAATTTGAAATGCACGTTTTCATTATGCCATTTTAAGAGAAAATGCCGCCTAGCTGCTTTCTCCTTGTTCTGTCTCGGGGCTTGTGTTTTCAGCACTTACTGTTTTCAGAGCTTCAGATTACCACTTTCACGGAAACACGTGCACACGTACATACCAGCACAACCGGCCCAGGTGCCTCTAAGGTTGACTGTGAGCATTCGACTCCTCGACAAGGTGGTCTTTCCTTTGTTTTAAAGAGCATGATTGTGTGCTTCATCCTCAAAGTTTGTCTTTACTTTGTACCTCAGCCCACAGGAAAAGAAATGTGCACTGTTAGTATCAACCTATCTGGAGGCAAAATAACAGCTCCCTCCCCCAAAGATGTCCTAATACCCAGAACCTGTTAGTATATTAGCAGATATCGTAAAAGACTTTGCAGGTGAGATGAAGTTAAGGGTTTTGAGATGGGGAAATCACTCTGGATTATCTGGTGGTCTGCATGTAATCACAACAGTTATAAGTACATAGGAGAGTCCAAGTGAGAGGAGGAGTTTCAGTGAGGGAAGCTGAGGTCTGAGGGCTCTGAAGCTAAGAGACAAAGAATTCTGGCAGCTTCTAGAAAAAGGAAAAAACAGGCAAGAGATTCTCCCCTAGAGTCCTGCCAACACCTTGATTTTAGCCTAGTGAAAACCATTTCAGATTCTGACCTCAGAACTATAAGAAAATAGACTTTTTAAATTTACTTTAAGCCACCAAGTTTGTGGTCATTTTTTACAGCAGCAATAGGAAAATCAGGCAAACTTGAATTTGAGAGCACCGCCAACATGGTAAACACAGAGAAAAGTTCCTTTTCTTTTTGAATCAGCTGAATGTTGCATCTGTGTCTGCCTGCAGTATCTAGGTAGCAGAGGGACAGTTATGGATGGGTGAGGCTCAGTCATGCGCCAGAGATTCTGGGAGTCAGAGGAAGTTGGGTATTGGGCTTTTGAACCATGGTAGAAAGCTAGATAGTTTTCAAACTTAAAATTTACTGGATTCAGGATGTAGGACTAGCATGTAATTTACAGCCCTGAGCCCAGAGACTTAACATGCTGTCTCTTTAGGCCAATAGAAGGCCAATCAGGAGTAGGAAGACAATCACCCTGTCTGAAAATTGTAGGAAACCTAGCCCAGACAGGTGAGCAGGTAACTGGCCACATGTCCTCAGGTAAACATGAAAGTAGAACAATTTCTAGTCTGCATTTAATTTAAGCTTTCACACATATCTAATCTGTGGCATGTTGTTGTTGTTGTTGTCAAGTGCTGTTGACTTGATTCCAACCCATAGCGACCCTGTATAGGGTTTCCAAGGAGTAGTTGATGAGCTTGAACTGCCGACCTTGTAGTTCAAACGGCTTTGCAGTCTGGCGCATTAACCCACAGTGCTAGGAGGTGCTATTGTTTGCAGTAACTTTCATATAATCTGAGAAACTGGATTATATGAAGAAGAATGTAATATCAGGATTGGAGAAAGACACATTAACAACCTGTGATATGCAGATGACATGATCTTACTTGCTAAAAGTGAAGAAGACTTGAAGAACTTACTCATGAAGATTGAAAACTATAGCCTTCAGAAGAGGTAACACGTCAACATAAAAAAAAAAATAAAGCCCATCACAATTGAACCAATAAGCAGCATCATGATAAATTGAGAACATACTGAAGTTATCAAGGATTTAATGTTACTTGGATCCACAGTCAATGCCCATGGAATTGACAGTCAAGAAATCAGATAACATTGCTTGGGGCAAATCTGCTTCAAAAGAAGCACCTCTTTAAAGCATTAAAGAGCAAAGATGTCACTGTGAGGACTCAAGTGCCCTGGTGTTTTCAGTCTTCTCAATCTCTTTGATATCTCAAGCGAGTAAAGTTTTGCTAAAGGTAATACAGAAACAGCTATAATCATACATTGACAGAGAACTTCCAGAGGGTCAAGCTGGATTCAGAAGAGGCCATGGAAGGAGAGATATCATTGCTGATGTCCGGTGGATCTTGGCTGAAAGCAGAGAATATCAGAAAGATGTTTACCTGTGCTTTATTGACTACTACGCAAAGGCTTTCGATTGTGTGGATCATGACAA
>NW_006408546.1:11348143-11357233 GCF_000296735.1 Chrysochloris asiatica | reverse complement strand
CAGCCAGGTGGCATCATTGATGGCATCAAGTGTGGCAGCGGTAGTGAGGTTGGCCCAGGATCGGACATTGTTTCGTTCTGCTGTGCATGGGGTCGCTATGAGTCAGTTCCAACTCGATGGCACCTGACAACAGCAACATATTTGTATATAAACTGGACATTGAATAAGAAAGGCTAAAGAAGAATTGATGCATATGAATTATGGTATTAGGGAATAACATTAGATACACCATGGACTACCAGAAAAATCTGTCTTGGAAGAAGTACAGTCAGAATGCTCCTTAGAAGCCAAGATGGTGAAACAGCATCTCACTTACTTTGGACCTGTTACCAGGAGGGACAACTCCTTGGAGAAGGACATCATGCTTGGTAATGTTTGAGGGTCAACAAAAATCAGCAAGACCCTCAATGAGATGGATTGACACAGGTGGCTGCAACAATGGTCTCAACAGTAACAAGATTGTGAGGATGGTGCAGGACTGTTTTATTCTGTTGTACATACGTTGCCATCAAAGCTGACTTGATGGTATCTAGCAAAAACAAAAACAAAGAAACACATACACAACAACAACTTTCATAGTAGCAGGCATGATACCTTCTGCTCTCCTAGTCCCAACCTTTGTCATCCACCCTTAAGCATTCCCCCAGGTCAACTCAGAGTGTACAGGTTTTAGTCAGCTAGACATTAACCTCAGTGCTGACCATCCATCCTCCTAGTTCTCTGTCTGGGTCTGCTTACCAAGTCAACTGACTTGGTTAGGCAACAGCACAACTTTCAGTGTTTCTCAGAGGATTTGGGCAGCTCCTGCTTCTACAGTTGCACTGCCACATTCTAACCACCTGGACTCAGAACCTCAGCCCTTTTCATTCTTTCTGTTCCTTCTTTCTCCTTTACCCTAGAAGTGGGGTACCAGTTACAACTGGCCTCTCTAAAGAAGGGACCATTGAAGCTATTCCACTATCAACTCTTGTACTAGTAGACCCTCCTATGCTTATTTCCATTAAGAAAAAAAAAAATCTATCTATCTATCTATCTATCTATCTATCTATCTATCTATCTATCTATCTATCTATCTATCTATCTTAGATTTGTTCCTTTGAGTCCTGGGAAGCATGACATAGAAGTTCAGAGGGCTGATTGAGCTGAAAGTCCTGCTTTAATAATTCTTAACTATTTGACGTTAAGTTTCAACCTCAGCTTCCCATATCTGTGAAATGGAGATAACTATAGTACTTAGCATAGCATTCTTGACAAGATAAAGTGAAATAATTTATGTAAAATTCTTAGAATAGCATCTATTTTACAAAGAGTATTTATTATCAGGGCTGACTTGATGGTATCTAGTTAAAAAAACAACAACAGCTTTCATAGTAGCAGACATGATGTCTTGCCTGTTATTAATAAGGAGCCCTAGTGGCACAGTGGTCAAGAAATGATCGGAAATTCAAATCCACCAGCTGTTCTATGGAAGAAAGATGAGATAACCTCCTTCCGGTAAAGATTTACAGCAGCAGACACCCTACCCTATGGGACAGTTCTGTCCTACTAGGTTGCTATGAGTTGGAATCAATGCAATGCAGTGGTTTCTTTTTAATTAGTATAATTGGAGTTAGTGTTTGAGAGATACTTATATGAGGGAAAAAATGTTTTTAAATTCCCCAAATTTGGCTCCTTATTTCAAAATCCCTCTGCTTGCCAAGATGACTCTTGGTGGTCCTTCAAACAGAAAGTAAGAGAGTGATTTGAAATTCGGCCTACCTTTCTGGCCCTGAATTCTTTTTATAGATGAGCAAACACACAGAATGAAACTCAACAGACAGAGAATGGAGGACAGAAGGCTTAGGTGCTCCAGCTGAGATAACTGAGAGGCAGTGGAGGGTAGCCCATGTGAATCTAATTCTCACACCCTGTTTGCTGACACCCTCCTCCCGCTGTCCCCCTCTTTCAGGAACAAGCCTTTCTGAGTCGGCAGATCTAGGGCCCTGCAGACAGGTGGCCCTGGCCCTTCATGCCAGAGTTTTCAATTATGATGCCAGTCAATGGGAGAGAGTGGAGGGCGAAAATGAAAATGAAATATTTGGTTAGTGCTCTGACAAGCCATGAATCAAAACCAAGTGCAATTGCTCTGGGGTCTCTGGGCCTGTCAGCTTCCACCATCCATTCTGTTTGCCCCTCAGCAGTATAATTCTGTGCACAGCCTATGCCATTTGCAGGAAAGCAGATTTCATGCTGTTTGGCTGCCCCATGGGTGCCCGTCATACCCAGTACACACCTCAGGTCAGGTCTGAGCTGTCTGCCTTTGTGGTGGAAACAGAGAGGGTGGGGAGGGATTGGCAGTGTTTGGTCAATAGTGTGGGCACTAAAGTGTTTCTGATCGGTGTCACAGGGCCTAGAGGACCTGAGCCCCTCCGGAGGCTCTTCCCTGGGAGCCTATTGATTCCCAAGGAAGTAGTCATGCATTTTAAAAATTATTATTATGGTAAATATATATGTAACAAAACATTGTCATTTCAACAATCTTTACATATACAATTCAGTAACATTCAATTGTTCATTCCGTAACAGAAGCTCAGTGTCCCTTAAGCCTTGTGTTTTCCCTTCCCCTCATCCATTCTTATTTGAGAAGCTCTGGTAGAAGCTTACAGCTCTCTGTGCCTGATGAACTCAAGGTCAGGTGGTGCCTCTGGGTCAGGGGGAGAAATGGAAAATCTGCAGAGGGCAAAATGTCTTCTCCATTGGGAATGAAGGGCTCCTCTCTTACTCCCTCCCTCCCTCCTAACAGCCCTGACTGATTTAACATCCATCAGAGCAGAAGCAGAGAGCTGGACTGGGAGTCCATAAATAACCAGTTTGATTGAACAGATGAGTGAAGGACTAGGCTTGGTGAAGAGGTGGGGCTGCATTCAATATAGCAAAGCTTCATTCATCCTTTCAGGGTTCTGCTCTTCAGGGTACGGAGAGCTTGTTTCTGTTCTTTTTTCCTTCTTGTCACTCATCTTTTCATTTCTTAAGCATTTGTTGAGGCACTATTAATATTAAGATATGATCCCACCCTCAGGATAGTACAGTCTGATGTAGCTCAGACAGGGAGTTGGGTTTGGGAAGGCATTGGGAGGTCAGCTCTAGATGCTTATGAGGTCCTGCCGGGAAAGCCTGTAGCAGGCAGATACCTGTGTGTCAGTATCAGTTAGATGCCAGGTGGCAGGAAGCTGGTCAGGGATTACGCAGGTTGCTCACTACCCAATGGCAAAGTGGGTGGAAGGACTAACATCCTAATCATTTTTCATTCACAATGTCACATGTCCTGGCAAGTTTGGATGTATGGAGCACTCAGAGAGCAGAGTCTGCAGAACAAGTCAGGATAAGATCCAGCAGATGCTGCAACAGAGTCAACAGCAACTGGTGTGGAACTGGAGAATCAGATTCAAATGCAACAGCCAAAGGCAACCCATTAGCAATGAGTGGGAAATGGGAAAAGTCAGAGGTCTGCTTTGGTGGCCACAGTGTCTGCTGGGTGGATGGCCACTATTTCTCTCCCAACAGAACCTACATCAGGAAATACTTACGCAAGTCTAGGGGTTCAAGTCATGCTGGTGGTTCCTGAGGGCAGAGCTGGGATCAGTGTATGGAAATGTCTCAGTAGTAGATTTTGGTTCAAAATTTTGTTATTGTTGTTGTTAAGTGCCATTGAATAGGTTCCAACTCATAGCAACCCTGTATTGCAGGGGTGGGGAACTACCCGTGAAATCCTTTGGTCTGGCTTTGTCAAGGCAACCGCAGTTCCAGACATCACATTAGGGGTGAGTTGATTAAATGTTTGACCAAATACATCAGGCTAATTTTTAAGTTGATAATTTTGTATGGCCAGCAAATGGCGTTATAACTTTTGGCAGAAAAAAGGTTCCCAATCGCTATGCAGTGTGTAGGGTTTCTGAGGAGCAGCTGGTGAGTTTGAACTTATCCTACAGCGCCTCTACAGCAGTCCTTGGTTCAAGGTGGTTGACTATTAAAGAAGTTGTTTTGTAAGCTGCTTACTGTTTTTTAAAACCCTATCAAGAAGTCTGCAGAGAGGATTCCTGTGCTGTGTGAAAGGTCTGAAGCCTCTAGTGTCTTCTTTTAGCCCCCATATCATCTACAAGTCTGTCAGACTTCAGCCAACTAGCTTTCCTCCTTGTCAGACAGGATTGATGATGTAGGAAGTTGACATTAATACCTATCATAAAGAGCCCTAGTAGCATAGTGGATTTCAAGTTGGGCTACTAACCACAAGGTCAGCAGTTTGAATCTACCAGCCATTCCACAGGAGAAAGATGAGGCTTTCTGCTCTCATAAAGATTGACAGCCTTGGAAACCCTATACACAGTTACTATAAGTCAGAACTGACTAGACAGCCCATAACTACCACCATCACCATAAGGCTTTTAGGTTTTAGTTGTATTTGTTTTTCTCCTTCCTTCTCACGCTCTTCCATGTTCTCAGTACCAGAGCCATCTATGGATTCTTGGAATAGATTTACAAATTGCCCACTTGAGAGATGGGAGGAATTCTGTAACCAATATGTAGACAAGTCCTGCCCGTCTCTGCCTTGGGCAATTCTTTATGCAGTCAAATGGATTCCCTTTCTTGGTAGTGTGGGATATGAGATATGGAGGGGCTGCTCATACTGGGAATGGTGAGACAGGGGAAGGATCCCAATGGAAGGTCTCTGCTGTCACCTCTGCCATGCCCTACAAACTGTGAGAGGACATTGTTGTGGGATGTTTCTGTAAGTCCAACATTATCTCCCCTCCTGAAGTGGCACCCTGATTTTCTTTGGTGGATCATTCTGCCCCCACTGTCAAGCCATGATGCAAGCACATGTCAAAAGCCTAGATAATCTCTATAATCTTCCATCCACCAGGCAATAGTGATCAGTGTTGGATATATAGCACTAGCCAGGGCAATGAAATGGAAATCCAGGATTTTATAGGAACTATGTGTGAAGTTCATCTTGTTGTTAAGTGCTGTTGAGTCAGTTCCAACTATTAGTTGGTTATCAGCTGGTGGGTTTGAACTGCTGACCTTGTGGTTTGCAATCCAGTGCTGATCCACAGTGCCACACCAGAAGTCCAACATGTGTGAAGTCCATTGGACAAGATCTCACTGACAAGGACTCCAATGGTTAGACCCACCTGAAATTCAACTTTGGGGAGACTCCTCAGGCTGACAAATGGGAGAAACAGGCATTAAGAGCAAGGGCTAGTGTGCATGAAGGAGGAAGGATCTTTGGCAAGTGGGGTGCCACTCACCACTGCGGAACTTCCCCAGACAAGTGACTGGAGCAGGCTCAAAAATGCAAAACCTTGGCTGCCATGGTCTCACCTCTGACTTCATGAGGCAATCAATCAGCAAAAGAAGGAGAGAGGGATGTGGAAGCCATTCACGTTCATGGCAGTTTGCTACCATGCAGACCCGCCCTTTTAGAAATGTCAAAAGCCACAGAGCATTGGGGAGTGGGGGGTGGGGGGGGATAGTGTTAAAACATTGGCAGCTACCCAACAGCCTTTTCTTATATAACATGGGCACTGGAAGAGATGAAGATGGTTTCAAGCCCATCTCTTTTTCTACACAACCTATGCATGTATTCTTAGTACCCCCATCTTGCTCATTCAATGCTGAAAAGTAAATCAGTAGCATTTCAGTGCTTATCCTAAAGTAGCAAAAGTACAATGTTCCAGGAATTGATGGAATACAAATTAACATCTTTCAACCAACTCAAGAAATGTGGAAGACAGCTACCTGGCCAATTGATTGAACAGTCCGTATTTGTGCCCATTCCAAAGATAGGTGACCAGTGTAATGTGGAAATCATTGAATAACATCATTAATATAGCATACAACTAAAATATTGCTAAAGATAATTCAAAAATGACTGCAACAGTACATTAACAGAGAACTACCAGAGGTTCAAGTCAGATTCAGATGAGGACATGGAATGAGGGATATCATTGCTGACATCAGATAGATCTTGTCTGAAGGCAGAAAATACCAAAAAAGATGTTTACCTGTGCTTTATTGATTATGCAAAGGCTTTCAACTGTGTGGATCATGAAAAGCTATGGACAACACTGCAGAGAATGAGCAGTCTGGAACAATTAATTGTGCCTATAGGAACCTGTGCATAGACCAAGAGACAGTTGTTCAAACAGAACAACGGGATGCTGAATGGTTTAAAATCAGGAAAGGTTTATGCCAGGGTTGTATTCTTTCAGCATACTTACTTAATTTGTATGCTGAGCAAATAATCTGAGAAGCTGGATTACATGAAGAAGAACATGGCACCAGAATTGGAGGAAGGCTCATAACCTGCAGCTGATACAACTTTGCTTGCTGAAAACAAACAGGACTTAAAATACTTAATGATGAAGACCAAAGACCATAGACTTCAGTGTGGGTTGCGCCTCGGGTTAAAGAAAACAAAAATCCTCACAACTGGACCAGTAAATAACATCATGATAAATGGAGAAAAGATTGAAGTTGTCAAAGACTTTACTTTGCTTAAATCCATCAACAACACTCAGGGAAGTGGCAGTCAAGAAATTAAATGACGTATCGTGTTAGGTAAATCTGCTGCACAAGACCCCTTTATAGTGTTCAAGAACAAAGATTTGAGGACTAAAGTGTGCCTGACCAAAGCCATGGTATTTTCAACAGGCTCATATGCATGTGAAAATTGAACAGTGAATATGGAAGACCATAGAAGAATTGATACATTTGAGCTACAGTGTTGAAGAAGAATATTAAAGGTACCATGGACTGCTAAAAGAACAAACAAATCTGTGTTGAAAGAAGTACAACCTTAGGAGCCAAGGTGGCCAGACTTCATCTATCATACTTTGGACATATTATCAGGAAGGACCAGTCCTTGGAGAAGGATACAATGCTTGGTAAAAATACAATACAAGGATTGGTTCAGTAGTAGCAACAACTGGTATTAAGTTTGGCAGTAATTGTGAGGATAGCGCAGGACTGAGTGGTGTTTCGTTCTGTTGTACGTAGGGTTGCTTGATGGCACTCAACAATAACAACATATATGAAGTCCTGGTGTGGTGCTTTAGGATAAGCACTGAACTGCTAATGCAAGGCTGGTGTTTCAAACTCATCAGCCATTCCTCAGAAACCCTATATGATTTTATGAGTTGGAACCATTTCGACAGCACTTAACAACAACAACAATTACATCAACAACAACATGCTAAGTATCAGAAGCTCTGGTGGTACAGTGGTTAAGTGCTTGCCTGCTAATTGAAAAGTCTGAACCCACTAGCTGCTCTGCAGTAGAAAAATGAAGTAGTTTGTTTCTCTAAAGATTGTTCTTGTTGCTGTTGTTTAGTGCCATTGAGTCACTTCCGACTCATAGCGATCCTGTATAAGGTTTCAAGGCTTGTTTTAAAAATCTTTGCAGGACCAGAAAGTCTCAGCCTTGGAAATCCATCCTATGGGAGTGGTCTATTCTGCCCTCTAGAATCACTAGAATCCTACTGTGGTGCTGTAGGGTAAGCACTAAACTGCCAACCACAAGGTCAGTGATTCAAGTCCACCATCCACTCCTCAAAAACCCTATACAGGGTTGCTATGAGTCGTCACTTAACAAAACAGGTGGAATCAATTTAATGGCACACCACAAGATGAAGTTCTATACTGATTAATGAGGATTTGTAAGATGGGATAATGTAAACCTGAAGCGTCCCCGTGCTATTGCAAGGAGAGAACATGCATTAAAATGCAGCTAATGTAGGAGAAGGCAGAGTTGAAAGTTAGAAAGAGACCAGAAGTCTGGGACCAGTGCCTTCTGAATTTAAGCCTGCAGACTTTTTAGTTATATGAGCTGATACAATCCTGTGCTACTTTTCTTTTGTCAAACAAGTTTAAGTAGAGATTTTTTACTTTTCACCTGGAAGAATCCTGACTAGCTCAGGGAAGTTCCTTGAAGAAGCCCTAATACTAAGGTAGTGACAGACAGAGCAAGAGTCAAAGTTAAACTCAGGTCACGGCTTTTGGGTAGGAAAGGACTCACCTATCAGCAGTTTGAAACTACCAGTGGTTCCATGGGAGAAAGATGAGGCGTTCTACTCCCTTAAAGATTTACAGCCTTGGGAACCCTGTGCAGGGTCGCTATGAGTGAGAACCGACTCCACAGCACTTAACAACAACAACAAATACCCAGTGACTCATGGAGAAGTTCATCCTGTTTTTACGCCATCATTCTTGACCCCATGAAATTAATAACACAAGATGATCCTGGAGATTGTGACATTTTGACTGGAGATTTAAAATGCCTTTTATAGAGCAGTGGTTTCAAAAATTGGCCCAGGATGGGGACTGTACAATGGTTAAGTGTTTGTCTGCTGAAAGGTTGGCAGCTGAAACCTACCCAGCAACTGTGTGGGTGTAAGGTCTGATGATCTGTTTCTGTGTCAGTTACAGCCTACTCTGACACAAGACAATGCTCTGAGTCAAAATCATCTTGGCGGTACCACTACCAACAACAGCATACACAGGAGTTTGGTAACTATTACTCTATAGGCGCCTCTTAGAGATTCAGTGTGTGTTCTAGAATGTTAACAAGCTCTGAGAAGCTCAATAGAAAATGAATCTGTTTAACTTCTTTGTGTATCTCAGTGTTCTTTACATTTCTTTTTCTTTTTTTGAAGTTCTCAAGGATTTCATTTTATATGGATCCTCAATCAATATCCATGGAAGCAGTAACCAAGAAATCAAATGACGTATTGCATTAAAGAAATATGCTACAAAAGACATTTCAAAGCGTTAAGGAGCAATGGTATCATTTTTTTTTTTTCCCCCACTCAGGCATATATAATAAATTACATCTCTAAAAGGCACATTCTGCAAGTCTGCTCCTGGCCACCAGTTCTTAGTCCTTCTCTTCTTAGCTGATGAATCTAGAATCCTCCATGCCCCAATCTCTGCCTCCATCTCTGGCGCTGCTGCTTCTCTGGATAAGGTCCCACATTCTATTCGTGTGTTTCTCTCTTGATGGTCCTAGGGTTCTCTGTTTCTGGACTGTAAGATTAATCACTCCCCTTTTTT
>NW_006408546.1:11341622-11345172 GCF_000296735.1 Chrysochloris asiatica | reverse complement strand
GAGCTCTCTGCTATACGTTCACCCAATCCGCCATCTTATTTGTTCTCTTTTTATATTTCTTTTTACATTGTAATTCCATTTTTCTATCATCACTAGAAATTCTTTGGGTAAATGCCAAACTGAATTTCAATTCCCAATTGGTATCACCTCCCATCCTGGAGTATCGGGTCTGTTGGTGATGATATCGTATCTGGGAAATCATTGTAGCTTCCTTGCCAATCTTGAGACTACCTTGATGTAAGCTGTGCTGCCTCGGGGATTTGCCCTCAGGGATATTTTGTCATAAGACACCAAGGAGGTTCCTGTAGAAAGCAGAAGAATGTGGTTTGGTTTCAATATAATGAGCCAGGGTTGTGGATAGAAATCACTAGAATATACAACCTTTTAAACATAGTTATTTGTTTAGTATGATAGCAGGACTCTGAGAGTTACTTTACTAACATGCGATTCAGCAGCTTTGGAAAAGGAAGGGCTAGAAGAAATCTTCACTATATTGGACAATGTTTTTTACTAAACATGACCAGAACATCAGGTCCCTAAGAGTTGGCACTAGTGGACAATGACAGGAACATCTCCATTAAGGGGAACACAGGCATGTGACAAATATGTCCCATGAAGAGTCAAATGGAGAAGGAAGAAGGAGGAGGGCAGGAAGAGAAAAATGAGGATGTATGCCTAGATGCTTAGGGGTTTTCTCTGTGGAGTGCACTTGAGTCATCTCAAGAAATCTCAAGAGAGATTTGGAAAAAGTTTGATAGATATGGAAGAAGGTAGAATATGGACAGAATGGTGGAAGAACTCCTAAACAGCAAAGTTGTGATGCTTGTTTTCCCTACAGGCTGATATGGTCTGACAAACATGGGTTCTGACAGTTTGACATATCCCTAAAGGAGCTTGACCTGAAAAGTTACTTGCCATTTGTCCAAGTTGCCACTCCAAAAGAGTAGATCATTCTCTTGGGCCTCCCCATGGATCTCTAAAGAACACCTTTCCAAGACATCTCCAATCCTATCTTATTGTCTTGGTCCCTCTCCTCCAATCTTTTACTCTGTCATTGGTGGGCCTGCTTGGGAGACTCTTTGCTTGTCATACCAGCCTCTATAACTTATCTCTTATTGTTGGTGTAAAAGCTGTTAACACAAGGCAGCCTTTGGAAGAGTAGGTTGGATTTTGTTAAGTGATTGGTAGATGCTCTTGAGTAGGTTCCAATTCTTTGCAATCTTATGAATATCAGACTGAAATGTTGTGTGATCCTGTGCCAAGTTAAACAGAAGTATTAATTTGACACAAGTCAGTGCATACCCACATTACTGAGAGAGGAACTCTAATGGATCCCAAAGACACACAGTGAGGCCAAACAGAGGCCTCATCTACCTTTCTATATATCCCTTCCAGAAGCTCCCACTCCTGCTCCTTCACCTGGCTCATTCCTGTGTGTTTGTGTTTTATTTAAAAAAGCTTTTATTGTGAATTGAGGGATAGTTTACATGGGAGAACATCAGTTTTGCACTCAACCTATTGTATTTTGTTTTATTTCAATAATTGCCATCTCCTCCAAGCATCATCAATTAACAGTATTTGCTTCTATTCACTGTTTTTAATTTTTTTTTTTTTATGTACACAAAAACACACAGGAATATATAATCATTGAAACAACCAAAGGGCACATTCTGCAAGCCCACCTCCTGGCCACCAGCACACACAGCCTTTCTCTTTCCATGAGTCCTCAGCTGCTCTGTCTTTCCATGCCATCACCTCTGCCTCTATCTCTAGTTTCACTGCTTCTCTGGTTAGAGTTACACGTTCCATTCATGCTCTTCTCTCTAGATAGTCCTAGGGTCTTCTGTTCCTGGGATGTAAGATAAACTATGCCCTGCTTTTTGTTACATGACTTCTACTTTTACAGTTGTGATCATTGCGATTAGTCATCATAACAATTACCTACTATTAAATCAAATGAATCCTATCCCCATCTCCTTTCACCAGACTGACCTAGACAAGATGAAAGCTATTCAGTGGGGATTCTACTTTCCCCCCAGAGACTCTGAAACTAAGTTCCCTCTTGAAAATTTGTAAACCAGCCACATTGTGCCTTTATAGTCCCTTAGCCCACACTTTAGGTAGCCAATGTCTAAGTTGCCCGTCCCTTTTAACCTTGTGTACAGAAAGGATAGATTTGATCCTTGATGTGAAGATTCCTTCCCTCTCAGTTGGTATTTTGAGCTACTACATCCATCAGTATAGGTCAAGTTAATCAAATTGTAGCAGTTTGCACTTGCTTCCTTTATCAAATTTCTTTATCGTCCTCTAGTAGAGTTCTGATCATCAACTATCGAAGCTAGGTCAAATGGATACTATCTGCAAATTTGGGCATTCTTGTGTGTCTCCCCTCACTTCATATCAGCTGGATGCTTCACTCTCAGCTCTAGCCTTCCAAGACCAAATCAGTATCCATGGACTCAGGAGTTCCCAAGTCTCCACAAACTTTGTACAAACCAGCCCTTCCTTTTCTCTCTTTGATCTCAAGGTTGACAGGAGTCTCAAAAACGTGGTCATACTCAGCCCATATCTTCCTTACTCCCTTTTCCCCACTTCCACTCACATGTAGACCCACATGGTTGCCCGCAAGTTTACATTCATAATTATATGCTCCTTCTGAGTTTCAGTCTTGGAAGGGAGTTTATCCTGAAGGGACTTGATTGCTTGCCTTAATGGCTTCCCTGGTGAACAGCTTGTTTTTTCTTATAATACCCAAATAGACTGCTGTTTTTGTTTTTGTTTTATCCTGCTGGTCTTTCTTTCAAGAAGTATCTTCTGTTCCTCTAGCCACTCCAGGTGGTCCTTTCAAGTGGTAATGTCACAATTTAGAACGTTCTGGATATGGCTCAAAATTCCATCTAAGGTTCTATACACTACAAAAGCTTGGCAAGATGCCTGTTACACTGGGTTCTAGGGTAGGGCTTCTGGGCAAGGTCCTTATTTCTTTTCAACTTCTGTTCTGTGTTCCTTGGAAATCTCTACATGGCATATGTTGTTGTTAAATGCCATTGAGCCTGTTCAGAATCATAATGATGCTGTGTAGAGTTTCCAAGGAGCAGCTGGTAAATTTGAACCACCGACCTTGTGGTTTAAACCACCCTTGCAATCAAGTGCATTATCCTGCCGTGCCACATCAAGAGTCTATGACATCTGTGTTCCTCAAATTGTCTGTGCCCATTTTTAAATTGGGTTATTTGTCTTTTCCTTGTAGAGGTGTTGTAGTTTCCTATAGATTTTAGAGATTAGTCCCTTGTCTGATATGTTGTTGCAAAAAAACTTTCCCCATTCTATGGGCTCCCTTTTTACTCTTTTGGTGAGATCTTTTGATGCACATAAATTTCTCATTTTTAATATATTCCAATTATCTATTTTATCTTTTTTTGTTTGTGCAATATTCACAATGTTTGATAGTGTATGTGTGCCCTCTATTGTTGTTGTTGTGTGGTGCCATTGAGTTGGTACTGACTCATAGTGACACTACATACAACAGAATGAAACACTGCCCAATCCT
>NW_006408546.1:11339492-11340867 GCF_000296735.1 Chrysochloris asiatica | reverse complement strand
CACACCTTTCTTAATTTTAAACCAATCAGTGTTCCCATGTTCTCTTCGAACAACTGCCTCTTGGTCCAGGTACAGACTCCTCATGAGCACAATTAAGTGTTCCGAAATACCCATACTTCACAATGTTGTCCATAGCTTGTCATGGTCCACAAAATTGAAAGCCTTTGAGTAGTCAATAAAGCACAGGTAAACATCTTTCTGATATTCTCTGCTTTCAGACATCAGCAATGATATCTCTCGTTCCACATCCTCTTCTGAATCTGTCTTGAACCTCTAGAAGTTCTCTGTCAATGTATGTTTGCAGCTGTTTCTGTATTACGGTTAGTAAAACTTTACTCACATGGGATATCAAAGATATTGTCTGATGATTTCCACATTCTGTTGAGTCACCTGTCTGAAGTGGGCACAAATATGGATCTCTTCCAATTAGTCGGCTACATAGTTGTCTTCTAAATTTCTTGGCAGAAATGAGTGAGTGCCTCCTGTGCCGCCTCACTTTCTTGAAAGATTTCAATTTTTATTCCATCAATTCCTGGAGCTTGTTCTTTGCCAATTCCTTCAATATACCTTGGACTTCTTCCTTCAGTATCTTTTGTCCCTAAATTTTCATTGGTGACCTTTATTATTCTGGGATTTACATTTAGGTCTTTGATCCATGTTGGGTTGGTTTTCGTATATGGTGTGAGGTAAAGGTCTTGTTTCATATCAAGTTCCAGTTTTGCCAGCATCTCCTGTTGAAGAGACTATCTCTTCCCCAGTCAATGTACTTTGGCCCTTTGTCAAAGAGCAGTTGGCTGTTATGTGGATGGATTAATTTCTGGATTGTCAATTCTGTTCCATTGATCTATGTATCTTTCATCATACCAGTACCAGGTTGTTTTGACCACTGTAGCCATGTAGTAAATTTTGAAATCAAGATGTGAGAGGCCTCCAACTTTGTTCTTCTTAAGCAGTGCTTTGCTTATCTGGGGAGTCTTTCCTTTCCATATAAAGTTTGAAACAGATTTTTCCATCTTTTTAAAGAATATCATTGGAATCTGTATTGGAATTGCATTCTATCTGTAGATTGCTTTGGGTAGTATTGAAGTTTTCCCAATGGTATGTCTTCCTATCCAGGACATGGTATAGGGTTACATTTTTGTACAGCTCTTTTGGTTTCTTGTAGTGTTTCTTTAAATTTTTAAAAAAATGTTTTATTGTGAATTATGTGATAGTTTACATGGGAGATCATTAATTTTACATTCATCCTATCCTATATTGTTTCATTGCCATGGTTGCAAAAAAATATGGAGTGCTTCGCGAATTTGCGAGTCATCCTTGAGCAGGGGCCATGCTAATCTTCACTGTAACGTTCCAATTTTAGTATTTGTGCTGC
>NW_006408546.1:11328963-11338517 GCF_000296735.1 Chrysochloris asiatica | reverse complement strand
AGCTCTTCCCTGAATGTTTGGTAGAACTCACCAGTGAAGCCATCTGGACCTGGACTTTTTTTGGTTGGGGATTCTTTGATGACCTGATCATTTAATTCATTTATTATAGGTCTGTTCAAGTTTTCTACTTCACTCTGTGCAAGTTTAGGCAGGTTATGTTTTTCTAAAAATGTATCCATCACTTGTAGATTTTCAAATTTGTTGGAGTACAACTTGTGATAGTGTTCTGTTATTATCCTTTTTATTTCCATTGGATCTGTTGTGACATCACCTTTATGGTTTCTTATCTGTGTTATTTGTGTCTTCTCCCGCTTTTCTTTTGTTACATTTGTCAGTGATTTGTCAATTTTATTAATCCTTTCAAAGAACCAGCTTCTTTTTCTGTTGACTGTTTCTATAACATTTTTCTGTATTCTATATCATTTATTTCTGCTCTAATCTTTATTATTTCCTTTCTTCTGTAGACTGTAAGTTTACTTTGCTGGTCTGTTTCTAATTGTTGGAATTGTTGTGTTAATGTATTGATTTGGTTCTTTTTGGATGTGTGTATTTGTTGCAATAAATTGTGCTTTAGTCACTGCTTCTGCTGTGTACCAAAGACTGTGGTATGTTATGTTTTCATTCTCATTTGTTTCTAGGTAGTTTGTGAATTCACCTTGTATTTGTTCTGCTACCCAGTAGCTTTTCAGCAGGATGTTATTCAGTTTCCATGTATTTGACTTTTATTTCCTTGGTCTTCCTATAGTTGATTTCTAATTTTATAGCATTGTGATTTGAGAAAATGGTTTTTAGTATTTTGATGTTTTGTAAATTTATGGAGGCTTGTTTTGTGACCTAACACATGGTCTATTCTGGGGAATGTTCCATGTGCACTGGAAAAGAATGTGTATTGTACTATTGTTGGGTTGAATGTTCTGTACACATCTATGAGGTCAAGTTGGTTGATTTCATTGCTTAGTTCCTCTGTATCTTTGTTGAGTTTCTTTCTCATTGTTCTATCCTTTTTCTAAAGTGGAATATGAAAAGATTCCACTATTATTGTAGATTTGTTTACTTCTTTCTTCTCTTCTATTGTTGTTGTTGTCACATGCCGTCGAGTCGATTCTGATCCATAGCGACACTGTATAGGGTTTCCAAGGAGCAGCTTGTGAGCTTGAACCTCCGACCTGGCAGATCAAACAGCTTTGCAGTCAGGCGCATTAACCCACAGCGCCACACCAGAACTCCCTTCTATTAGAGTTTGCTTTATGTATTTTTGGGCTATTTCATTGGGAGCATAGATATTTATTATGGTTATGTAATCTTGTTCATTCAACCTTTTAATCATGAGATAATGTCGTTCTTTATCTCGTATGCAGGGTTTTGTCTTAAAGTTTATTTTATCAGAGATTAATATTGCCACTCCTGCTTGTGTTTTTTTGCAATTAGCTTGGTATATTTTCTCCATCCTTGAACTTTTAATCTGTTTTTTCTTTGTGTGTAAGGTATGTCTCTTGCAGACAGCATATTGAAGGATCTTATTTTCTTAACCATTGTATCACCTTTTGTCTTTTGACCGGTGCATGTAATATGTTGACATTCAGTGTAATTATTAATAGGTATGAATTAATTGCTGTCATTATGTTTGTTTGTTTTTGTGGTGCTGCTAGTTTCTTTGTTCTGCATGCCTTCCTGTGCTAAGTTTGTGTTTTTTGTGTTCTTTCTTGTCAGTTTCTTCGTAGTTTTAATGTTTCTATGTTCTTCCTGGATTTTCATTTCTTGGTATGTTGTAAAGTATTAATTTTCTTTGCAGTTATCCTATATTTTATTAACTTTTCCTACAGTTAAAACAGTCTATTTTATCCTGCAATTTACCTGACATCCTCACCACCTGGATCTCTGTTCCTATATTTTCCCCTTCTTTCATGTTGTAATTGTTTTGATCGTAGACTGACCTCCCAGAGCCTCTGAATTTGTTCTTATAGTTTTGTTCTGTTCTAGACTCTTCCATCTGTCGATTGAGTTCCAGGTGGTGCTGTCACTTATGTCAATCTCTGGTTGTTATCTGTTCTTTTTGGTTCTTAGTCCAAAGAACTCCTTTTAGGGTGTTTTGTAGTACTGGATTGGCTTCAACAAAGTCCCTTGGTGGTGGTTGGTGGTTATGTGCCATGGAGTTGGTTCCAACTCATAGCGACCTTGTACAGGGTTTCAAAGGCTGGAAATCTTTACAGGAGCAGAAAGCCTCATCTTTCTCCTGTGGAACAGCTGGTAGTTTCAAACTGCTGACCTTGAGGTTCACAACCCAGTTCGTAACCACTATACTACTTCTGTTTATCCTGGAATGTTTTGCTTACACTGTCATTTTGATTGAGAACTTAACTAGATAGATGATTTCTTGGTTGGCAGTTTTTTTTCTTTCAGGGTTTTATATATGCCTTCTCATTGCCTTTCTTGCCTGCATGGTTTCTGCTGAGAGATCAGTGATTAATCTTATTTGCTTTCCTTTGTAAGTAACACTTCTCTTTTCCCTAGGCGCTTTCAGGATTCTATCCTTGTCTTTGATTTTAGACAAGTTGATTATTATATGTCTTGGTGATTTTCATTTGGGGGGTCTACCCTTCCTGGGATTCATTCAGCTTTTTAAATGCTTATCTTCTCATCTTTCAGGATGTTAGGAAAATTTTCTTCCAGAAGCTCTTCAACTATCTCTTATGTGGTCTTCTGTGATCCTTCCTGTTCCTGAATTCCAATAATTCTCAAGTTATTCTGTTGTCCCACATGAAACTTAGACTTTTTTTCATTGTTTTTTTTTTATCCTTTTTTTCTGCTTGTTCTTCTATCTTAGCAATATTTAGTGATTTGTCTTCAAGCTCACTGTTTCTGGCTTCCATCTTTTCAACTCTACTTCCTTGCCTTTTCAGTGTATTGTACATTGCTGATATATTATTCTTAATCATTTGGACCTCTTTCTGCAGGTTTTGAATTGCTTCCAATGCTAATTCTATCTTATATGATTGCTCCTGTAGCACTTTCCTGACTTTTTTCTTGTTTTTCTCAACCCCTGTATGGAACATTTAGATGTGCTTCAATGTCATTCTCCTGAATTCCTTCTCAGGAATTTGCACACCCTGCTCTTCTTCCAATGGGAAATCTAGGTCTACCTCCAACTCATTTGTTTAATCTACTCTATCTTGTTTCTGAACATGAGCTGAGATTTTCTCTTGCTTTGGGAGGAATTTTCAATAATTAGATGAATGTACGTTGGTGTATTATTAAGCTTTCTGATTGTATCCTGGTAGATTTGATCCAGAAATGGGCTTCCCTTTTCACTTCTCTTATTACTCAACTCAGAGTAATTTTAGCAAGTGTTAGCTATCTATGCTGCTCTGGTGTACAGCAGCTGGTATTGGCTCTTGCCTGGATGGTGGGATTTTATAGGGTGTGATTGTAGCTTGGCTATATAATTGCAATTGTTGTCCTTTGCTGTGTGTGCCATAGGGAGAGACAGAGCTCACCAAGGTAAAAGTGGGACTAAAAAAAAATACAGAATGGACACTAAAGTCTATAATCACCACACACACCAACATAGCATTATATGAGTAAAATTTTAATGCCCCCTTTTTGGTTTCTTGCCTTCAAGGCTTTCTGAGAAATTTCAAGATTTTATGGTTGCTCCTTATGATGTAACTCAAGATGTAGTTTTCAGCTTGTTTCCTTTTTTTCCCTCTCTCACCTCTCTTCAAGACCATTCAGGTATTTCTCCTAGTGAGAAACAGCCCAGGACTGGTCAGAGCTGCTTTGGAAGACCCTACCATCTTAAGCTGTTCCTGTTGACTCCTCGTCTTTCTTTGATTCTGTCCCCGTGGTCTTTGCTGAGCAGATCCATGCGCATGCATACTAGAACCTTCTGGGGATGGAAGTGGGCTGTCAACTTGCTCATGCACACTCTAATCACCAGCGTGTAAGTGCACAGGCAGAGAAAGATAAATGAAAACAGGTAAAAATGTTCACACCTTTATCTTTGATGATAAGTCAGAGCTCTGCAATGGGAACACTCTATTGATCTTGTATCTGCTCTGTCCTGCTCCAGAGGGCTGTGCCAGGACTTGCTGGCATTCACAAATAAAAAACACACCACTTTTCTTGCTTCTGCTACAAATAACACTAGCAGCAAGACTTCGATACTTACAAATATTCCTTTACATGTAGTTCAGAATTCTGGAACCTTCCGCTGAAACTGCTTCATCTGATATTCTGTGTTATTACTAGTGGAAGTCTGCATGGCACCTCTCCCTAGTCCGCCATCAAGCTGCTTCTCTTTTAAGATTCACCTTATCAATCATCTCCTCTTAGGAAACTTCTCTTGACTCCAGTAATGGACTCCAGATACCACTTCACTGAAGGGTATGTATCCTCAACTCTGTGTGGATAGTAAGTAGACAGCCCTATGCCTCTTCAAGAATTGTCTTGTCTGAAAAAAGTCAACTGATGAGAGAAGATTCCCTTTCCTGGTGTGGCTCAACTCAATAACTGGACATTTTGTCCAACTCAGGAAAGCTCTGTGCTGTGCCTTTTAGCTTCAGAGGTACACATAGGTTTGGTTGAGACTGCCACTGGGTCTCCAGCTTGGCTCAACTTCTCTCTATACTCAACCCTACTCTGTTCTCTCTACAGATGTCAATAACAAGATACTTGTTAATGAACATTTGCATGATAACTCCATCTCAGAGGTGGCTTCTTAGGAGCCCAACCTGGACAGCTCACCAGGCTGGACTAGATGCCCTGATAGTGCCTGTTCTTTCTTCTTATTTTCCTGGGCCCCTCACTGCGCTGTGATCAGTATGAGGCAGGTATTCTGCTTTACTCACTTTCCAATGCCCAATGCCTAGTGCAATGCCTGCACAGAGGATGTACTCAATAAGTGATGGCTGAAGATGTGAAGAATTGTGCCAGACCTTGGGTTGTTGCCATTTAATGAAAGGAGTCAAGGGATTTCAGAAGCTCACCATTGTTCTTTCAGCTTTCCTTTCCTCCTTGAGGCAGTGATTTTTTAATAGCTACAGGAGTCCTGGTGTGGCAATATAGGATAACCACAGGTTCAACAGTTCAAACCCACCAGGACTTCCTCATAAAATCTATACAGGGTTGCTGCGAATGGGAACCAACTCCACGGCATTTAACAAGAACAACAACAACAAGGCTGGATCAGGGTGCTGCTGGGCAGCAGATATTTGAGGAGGGTCAGGATAGGAGCCTGGGTTGAGGAATCAGGGGCTTCTTATAAAGGGAGTAATTTGGTTTTACAAGGTCCTGTTCAGCTTGCCACATCAGGAGATCAGACAGACACTGGTACAGAAGTCCAACAGGGGACAGGGTAGTTCATGAATTGTATTACATCACAGATGACTCAAGCTCAGTAGGAAGTGGCAAGAATGAGTGGGTTTGGCTCTTGCTGGGGGAATCTGAACTTCATGTTTCTTGGGATTGGCTTATAGAATATTGTCCTCTGAGATGTTTCCAGTGAGCACCATCCTCAAAGAGACTTTTCTAAGAACCATCTCTTTACTTGTTGTTATTTGCCCTCTGTTGTTGTTTTTAAGTACCACTGAGTCCATTTCAACTCATAGTGACCTTGTATAGGGTTTTAACTAGCAGCTGGTGAGTTTGAACCATCTACTTTGTGGCTCAAACTGACCTTGTGGTCTAATGATTTATCTCACAGTGCCACACAGGACTCCTAGGTGCCCTCTGTTGTTGTTGTTAAGTACCATTGAGTCGGTTCCAACTCATGGCCACCCAGTATAGGGTTTCCATGGAGGGACCCCTTTGTTGTTGTTGCTAAGTGCCTTCAAATTGGTTCTGACTCATAGAAACCCTGTATAGGTTTTCTGAGGAGCAGCTGGTGAGCTTGAACTGCTGACCTTGCAGTTAAAACAACTTTACAGTCTGATGCACAAACCCACAGTACCACCCCCAACCCCCATTTTGTTGTTGTTGTTTAGTGTCATCGAATCATTTCCAATCCATAGTGTCCCTGTATAGGGTTTCCAAGGAGCAGCTTATGTTTCCAAGGAGTTTGAACTGCTGACCATGTGGTTCAAACCAACTCTGTAGTTCAGTGCATTAACCCATAGCACCACAGCAGGACTCCACCCATTTAGTTAGGTCCAAATTGTAGTGACCCTATGCAGAACAGAATGAAACATTGCACCATCCTTAAAATTGTTTTCATCTTTGAGCCCATTGTTGTTGCCACCATGTTAATCTATCTCACTGAGGGTCTTCCTCTTTTTTTTGCTGACCCTCCACTTTACCAAGCATGATGTTCTTCTCCAGGAACTGATCCTTCCTGATAACATATCCAAAGTACAAAAGACAATGTCTCACCATCCTTGCTTCTAAGGAGTGTTCTGGATGCTCTTCTACTAAAACAGATTTGTTTGTTCTTCTGGCAATCCATAGTACTTTCAATATTCTTAACCAACATCATAATTCAAATGCATGGATTATTTTCTTTATTCATTTTTCTACATGCATATGAGGCTATTGAAAATACCATTGCTTAAGTGAAGTGTACCTTAGTTCTTAAAGTGATATCTATACTCTTTAATATTTTAAAGATGTCTTTTATAGCAGATTTGCCTGAGGTAATATGCCCTTTGATTTCTTGACTGTTGCTTCAGTAAGCATTGATTATGGATTTAAGTAAAATGAAATCTTTGACAACTTCAATCTTTTCTCCCTTTATTATGTTATTTATTGGTCCACTTGTGAGAATGTTTGTTTTCTTTACATTGAGGTGCAATCCATGCTGAAGGCTGTAGTCTTTGATGCATATCAGTTAGCATTTAAAATTTTCTCATCAAAAAGCAAGGTTGTATCATTTGCATACTTCAGGTTGTTAATGATTCTTCCTCCCATCCTGATGCTATGTTTTTCTTTATATAATCCAGTTTCTCAGATTATTTGTCAGCATACAGATTGAGTAGGTATGGTGAAAGTATACCACCCTGGCACACACCTTTTCTGATTTTAAAGCATTCAGTATCTCCTTGTTCCGTTAAAATGACTGGCCCTTGGTCTATATACAGGTTTCTCATGAGTATAGTTAAGTGTTCCAGAATTCCCATTCTTCATAATGTTATCCATGGTTTGTTATGATCGACATAGTCAAATGCCTTTGCATTGTCAATAATAAATAAACTTCTTTCTGGTACTCTCTGCTTTTAACTAAGATCAATCTCTCATCAGCAATGTTACCTGTGTATCATGTCGTCTTCTGAATCCAGCTTGAATTTCTGTCAGCAACCTTTTGCACTGTTGCAACCATTTTTTAAATTATCTTCAGAAAAATTTTGTTTTCCTGTGATATTAATGATATTGTTTAATGATTTCCACATTCTCTTGGTTCACCTTTCTTTGGAATAGGCACAAATATGAATTGGTCTCTTCCAATCAGTTGGCAAGCTGGCTTTCCTCCAGATTTCTTGGCATAGATGAGCAAGCACTTCCAGTTCTGCATCAGTTTGTTAAAGCATTTCAATTTGTATCCCACCAATTCCTGGATTTCTTGTTTGTCACCAATGCCTTCAGTGCAACTTGGACTTCTTCCTTCAGTACCCCTGATTCCCGATCATGTAATTCCTCTTGAAATGGCTGAATATTAACCAATTATTTTGGGTACAGTGACTGTGTATTCCTCACATCTTATTTTGGTGATTTCTGCATCATTCAATATTTTGTCCATAGAATCCTTCAATACTGCAAAGTGAGGGTTGAATTTTCTCCTCAGTTCTTTCAGCTGGAGAAATGCTGAGTGTATTCTTCTCTTTCAGTGTTCTAACTCCTGGTCTTTGCATATTTTATTATACTTCATTCTGTCTTCTTGAACTGTCTTTTGAAATTTTCTATTTAGTTCTTTTATTTCCTCATTTCTGTCAGTTACATTAGCTTCTCTATGCTTAATGGCAAGTTTCAAACTCTTCTGAAATCCACTTTGGTCTTTTCTTTCTTTTGTGTCATTTAAAAGACCTTTGTTTTCTTCATGTAAAAAGTTATTAATGTCATCCCACAATTACTCTGGTTTTTGGAGTCCTGGTGTGGTGCTGTGAGTTATGCAGTGGATTGCAAGGTTGGTTTGAACCACAAGGGCAGAGGTTCAAGCTCACCAGTTGCTCCTTGGAAACTCTATACAGGGTTGCTGTGCATTGGAACTAACTTGATGGCACTCAACAGCACTCAATTTGGTTTCTAATGCACCAAATTTATTCTTGAGATGCTCTCTAAATTCAAGTGAGATATTCGTAAGGTCATATTTTGACTCTCTTAGATTTGTTTTACTTTTCTTCAGCTTCAACATGAATTTGTGTATGAGCGATTTCTGGTCTGTTTACAAGTCAGCTCCTAGCTTTATTTAGGCAGATGATGTTGAGCTTCTTCATTGTCTATTCCCACAGATGTAGTCAATTTGATTTTTATGATTTCCATCAGATGATGTTCATGTGTACAGCCATCAACTATGTTGTTGTAAAAGGTACTTGCAGTGAATAAGTCAATGGTTTTGCCAGATTCTAGCATGTCATCTCCAGCATCATTACTATCATTACTACCATTTTCCAACTAAGGGTCCTTTTTTAATCACCAGTAATCATTAAGGCATATTGATTGCATGTTTGATCAATTTCAGACTGAAGAAGTTGGTAAAATTCTTCAATTTTATCATCACTGACTTTAGTTGTTGGTGCACAAACTTGAAAAATAGTGGTATTGACTGGTCTTCTTTGTAAACCTGTGGATATTATCCTATCACAGACAGTATTGTATTTCAAGATGGATCATTAAATGCTGTTTTTGACAATGAATATTACACAATTCCTCTTCAATTTGTTATTTCTGGCATGGTAAATCATATGACTGTCTTATTCAAAAGAGGCAATACACATCCATTTCAGCTCACTAGTGCCTAGGATATTGATCTTTACACATTCCGTTTAATTTTTGATGACTACTAATTTTCATCTATTAATCTTTCACCCATTCCATGTTCCAAATATTAATGGATATTTCATTTTCAATGGTGCCCCATCAGCAAATGAAGGTTTCTAAAGCTTTGCTCCACTTACGTCATTAAGTTTAACTCTAATTTGAGGAGGCAGCTCTTCCCCAGTCATATTCTGATTGCCTTCCAACCTGAGGGAATCATCTTCTGTCACTATATAAGATAATTTCTCCTGGCTTTTCATAAGGTTTCCAGTGGCTAAATATTCAGAAGTGGTCTGCTTCTCCTTTTTCCTAGTCTTTCTTGGTCTAGAAACTCTGCTGAGAGCTGTCCACCATAAGTGACCCTGGTGGTATTTAAAATATCAGTGGCATAGCTTCCAGCATCACAGTAACGTACAAGGCATCATAGTGCAACAAACTGACAGATAAGTGGTGTATCTCTCTCCCAGGAAGCCCACAAATACCTTTCATGTGCCCTTAACAAGAGGCAGGAGAATGGACAATGTTTCTTACTCCAGGATGTGGATATTTATCATGGTGGCATTTTGAATTTAGGGAATTTAGATTCCCCCCCC
>NW_006408546.1:11319528-11328863 GCF_000296735.1 Chrysochloris asiatica | reverse complement strand
CCCCCCCCCCAGTTTTCAAATAGTTCTTTGATAAGCAATGAGGAATGATTGTAATCAAATGTACATCAGTGACAATAATGCACATGGTTGGACTTTTCCTTTCATCTTGGGACACTGAGACTGAATAGTACCCATCAGGAACAATGTACTAGTCAAACACAAATTGTAAAACTCAGAAACCTTGCAATTCATTAGACAATTTTTTATATTTTTCTGTTTCACTGCAGTCAATTATTACTTTCCAGAACATTTCTGAGTCTATTTATCAAATAGACATAAAGTGAAGTATCTTGTGTAAATGGACTGGATCTAAGAGTTACAATGTAATGATGAGAATAATAGAAGTGATCATTATAATTATATCACCCAGATTCTGTTCTAAATGCTCTACCTACGTTAGCCTCAAATTAACCCTAATACCTAAATAAACCATTTGCCATTGTGTCAGTTCTAACTCATGAGGACCCTATGTGTGTCAGAATAGAACTGTGTGTGTCACAGTAGAATTGTGCTCCATAGGGCATATTTTGGGAATTGTATGGTCATATCTTTTCTTTTGAGAATGCCTCTGAGTAGTCTTGAACTTCCAACTTTTCAGCATGTAACTCTTAGAGGGGGTAGTTCTACCAAAAATGTTAACCATTGTACCACACCCACCCACCCACTGCTATTGAGTTGATTCTAGACTCATAATGGCTCTGCCTAGGGTTTCTGAGGCTGTAAATCTTTACGGGAACAGAAAGTTTCATCTTTCTTCCATGGAAGAAATAGTAAGTTTGAACTGCCAACCTTGTGATTAGCAGTCCAAAGCTTATCCTCTAGCACCACCAGGACTTCTTACAGGATTACCAAAATCCTCGGAACTGTTTAAAATTATCTTCCCAATGAAGGAACTGATGCTTAAGTAGTAGTTCGTTTCTAGCTAGGAAGTGGTGGTAGTGATGGTAGTTATGTACTGTGCAGTAGGTTCCAGCTCAAAGAAATATTTATGTAAATCTTTACGGGAGCAGAAAGCCTCATCTTTATCCTGCAGAATGGTAGTAGTTTTGAACTGCTGAGCTTGAGATTAGCAGCCCAAACATAACCACTACACTTGTTGTTAGGTGCCGTGGAATCTGTTCTGACTCATAGTGAACCTGTATGAGTCAAGGTTTCATGATGAGCAGTTGGTAAGCTTGAACTGCTGACTTGGCAATTCAAACTGACTTTTCAGTCTAGCGCATTAACCCACATGGAGTAAAACAGGCTAGCTGACTTCAAGCTCTGGCTCCTCACCTTTGTTCTAGCCACTATGGGATAAGTACCTACAACAAAGGGCTGAAGCTGTTCCTATCTAGGACTCTGGACTTGGACACTGGAAGGATTAGGGACCAGCATCAGGCCAAGGGCCTCACTGGAGTGTTTCACTGGAGAGCTTCAACAAGTAGCCCCAGTCATTTGAGCAGCTAATAGGAAGCACACCACAAAAACAGCATTATAAAGTAGGAGAAGACCGAAGTCCAGGAGGAAGGAGGCCTAGTGGTGTAGGGCCACTGTTCTCCAGTTTTTATTCTTATATGTAGTGGAATTCTTTATTTCCTTCAGATGATAAGAGAATCGTGACAGGCAACAGATAAGTTTGGTTTGATAGGACTGAGTTGATTTTTTAAGTTCAAATGCATAACATTTCTTCATTGCAAACCAGATAGCTCAGATTAGCATAGCCTTTGAAATCAGGTTTGGATAATATTTGCCATCCCAGGTCAGCCTCCGGTGTTCTATTTACATCTGCATTTTGTTGCATAATATTTAAACAATTCCTGATTCCTACAGATAAGTAGTGACAGATATTAATTTCTGAAAGTCTGTTTTATGATCACAGTCTGTACTCTTAAAGGAAAGTGATTCAGAGGTTTGAAAGAGAAGTGGCAAGATATTTTTGTTCCAAAGTTGAATTACTATCCATGTCTAAGAACTGCCTGCGTTCCTTAATTAGTAAATGTACAGGCTAGAGGATGTTGACGAATGGGTTCTTCAACTAGTTTAAAATAACAACTGTGTAGTAGAAAATGCTTTTCAAATTTATGTTGTAACATTATGAGCTGTTCAACAGTATCATGAAAAACTCCCATATATCCTAGTACCTGTCTCTGTCATATAGTCACTCATAATTTCAAAGAAGTCACATTATTTTCATCTATTCATTCATTCAAAATACTACGTTTGTTGAGTGCCTGTTATATTCCAGGCACTGTTCATGGAACTTATATCCGTGGGTGCTGGAGGAGGGGAGAGTTTTGGAAACAAGGAGCTCACAAACAAGTAAATGTGAATGTCAGGTGGCATTTGTTGTTAAGTGCCATCAAGTCGGTTCCAACTCATAGTCATCTTATATAGAGTTTCTGAGGAGTGACTGGTGTGTTTGAATTGCCAACCTTGCCATTAACAGTCCAGTGCTTATCATTCAGTGTCACACCAGGACTCCAAGTGGAAGTTGTTGTTGTTGTTAAGTGCCGTTGAGTCAGTTGTGATTCATAGCAACCCTGCATGGGATTTCTGAGCAGCTGGTGAGCTTGAACTGCCGACCTTGCAGTTCAAATGGCTTTGCAGTCTGGTGCATTAACACACAGTGCCACACCAGGACTCCCCAAGTGGAAGTAGGTGGTATTAAAAAAAAGTTGGGAATGTTTGTAATGGAAGATGTTTGAGGACAACAGCAGAGTACAAAGTACAATTGAAACTTAAGCGACGAGAAGATGAGACTCATATTGTTGAGTCAATTTGACTCATAGTGACCCTCCCAGGACAGGGTAGAGCTACCCCATAAGGTTTACAAGGCTGTAAATGTTTACAGAAGCAGATTGCCACATCTTTCTCCCGCAGAGAAACTGGTGAGCTTAAATCACCAAACTTTCTACTAGCAGCTGAGTGTTTAACTACTGTGCCACTAGGGATCCTATGAAATTCACAGGAACAAAAATTCACAGGTAAAAAATAGTTCCCTTTTTGTTGTTTGTTTTCCACCAAACCAATGGAAGATATGGTGCAACTTACCCAACTGGGCAAGAACCTTGGTGCTTACCATTATATACTGGTTTTTCCCTTCTGCTCATGCTCATGATTTTATACACAAACGTTTAAACATATTAATGAGATAATGGCAAACATTTATTTCAAAATTCACATATTTAGTAAACATTAAGAGAATTTTACTTTGAGGTCTATGTGACCTAACTTTGACTTTGCATATTACTTTTTTATATATAGTGTTACAAAATGGATAAGACATATGATGGGGGTAGGATGAGTAGTAGGATCATACAGACTGGTCATTGACCTCTTCAAATCAGGTTTCAAATTTGGCTTTGACTTTGTAAGTTGTGTGACTGCAGGACTGTGTGAAAGCCTCTTCATGTTCACCTCTAAGGGAGAGGTAATTCACAGTTGGATGCATGAAACATCAACATTCAAGACATATTTGAGTCCTTTTCCTTTTTCAAATGGCCTAGCCGAGATCAGCCGCAGAGATGTTTACTGCCATAGATGCTGACAGTGGTGGATCAGGTTTGGTTTGATATATCTAGGAACAGAGACCAGGGCTCAAGAGTTATTTGTTGGCTAGGCAAGTTACAGAGCCAGGGACTTGGGCACATGAGGATAGGGTGACAAGAAAGGCCGTCTGCTATGGTCACTGGCTCTTAGCAAAAAGGTAGAAATATGATTGATTCCAACTACATGAGGAAAAGAACTTTGAGGCATAGAGTTGAGTAAGACTATATGTCTCAGTTTCCCATACTGTGGTGGCATGCATGCTGCCTGCTATGGCACTGAAAGGTATACAGTTGGTATGTCATATGTCATCCAGGTTACCTATGGTGGACATGTTTCAGTGGAGGTTTCAGACTAAGACAGACTAGGAAGAAAGGCCTGCTGAAAATTATTTCTGAAAATTAGTCAGTGAAAGCATGTGGATCACACTGAATGATCTGATATACAGCTGGAAGATGCTCTGCCTACATTGGAAAGCATTCAAAATACACAGTGGCCACAACAGTGGATTTGAGCATACCAACTATCATGAAGATGGCTCAGGACCAGTCAATGTTTTCTTCGGTTGTTTGTGAAGTTACCATGAGTTGGATATGACTCGATGGCAACCAACAACCAAACAATAGAATGCGTGGAGGAAAGTAGAGGATATCTTTTGGACTTTAAGAACCTGTTTCCTTTTTAAAAAATGGTCTCCAGGTGGACCCCCACCTTCAATTTATCTTGGTTGCTTGGACTTGAGATTAGAACATGGTTGTCATAGATGCTTGCAGTGGTGACTGGAGTTTGCTTCTATAGGTTCATGCATGCCTGTTGTGCACCTCTCTTCCCAAATGCAGATTCAATTATGTCACACTGGTTGGTTGGTTAGTTATGTGCCGTTGAGTCAGTTCCGACTCATAGCGACCCTGTACAGGGTTTCTGAGGCTGTAAATCTTTACGGGAGCAGAAAGCCTCATCTTTCTCCCGCACAACTTCTGGCAGTTTCGAACTGTTGACCTTGTGGTTCACAGCCCGATTCGTAACCACTACGCTACCAGAGCTCCTTAATTATGTCACACTGGCACCTTTAAATTTGCAATTGTGGAAGCATTTACACCATGGAAATTGACAAAAGCTACAAACCAGGACATATTTTTTTTCCTCAGGAAGTTAGTTGTTAAATAGGCGGCTGGCTTTGCAACTATCCTTTGTTGACTTGCTCTTTGGATGAAGAGTGCGTACAAAGTTTGCAATTTATAAACTATTTTAACAAAGATTAAATTACTTCTAGACCCCATCACTGACTCCCTTGCTATTATTACTGGAGCTCGTAATCCACAGTTTCTGAGTGAAGAAGGAAAGGTTCTGTGAAAAGCCATTGTTGCTCGAGGGAAAAGAGCTCTTTCTGCTGCCTGGATCCCTGGCCATATTCAACTGAAGTCCCAGCAGTATAAATGTAGACATAAAAGGGCAATCAACTATTTATATATTAGTGAGAATTTGTTCTGTGGGGACTGTGAAGGAAGAATTAGATACTTTTAGAATCTGTAACATTGGATATAGGCGGTACTGGAGTTGAGGGCAGGGCTGGATATGACTCCCCAGCTAGATAGTAAGTTTAGGGTTCCAGGGAATGGGGTAAGGGGATTAGAAGGTGCCAGAGGCTAAAGACAAATTTATCCATTGCCATCAAGTCGATTTCAACTCATGATGACCTCATGTGTTTCTGAGTAGAAGAGTACTCCATAAGGTTTTCAATGACTTTGACTTTTCCAAAGATCTCCAGACATTTCTTCTAGAATCCTCTGCATGAAAAACCAATTTTTTCAGTTAGTAGCCAAATGCTGACCATTTGTACCAACCAGAGACTTCCTATACTCCTAAATTTCACTTAGGTCTGATAAGGCTCTCAGGATATACAGGGTTTTTAAAAATTATTTTCCATTTATTTATTTATTTTTAGCTCATAGATTTGTATGTAGTATTATTTGAACCCCAGTATTGAAATTCTTGGAGAAATGTATTCTAAGTTATAAATCAGTATTCAGAAACCATAGAGTTGGCAACTGTCTTTAGCAATCTTTAATCAGTCAAGATGTTTTTGAAATTTCACATAGAACAAGATGGGTTTACCCACCAACTCACATGGCAATTTTAGAAATGTCTTATTTTTAATTTCTGATTCCTTCTCCGTGAGTAGGAATCTGTTAGTATCTTTTAATCTGTTAGTATCTTCTACACTCTGAGCCTTTTGTCAAATGATTAATTATTTGAAAACAAGTATCTAAATGCTCTAGGGTCTGGAGCCCTGGTTGCACAGTGGGTCAAGTGCTCATCTGCTAACCAAAAGGTCAGTAGTTCAAACCCACCAGCAGCTGTATGAGAAAGAGATGTCTCAGTCTGCTTCCACAAAGAGTTTAAACAAACATTTTCATAGATAGCAAATCATCCCCCACATGGCCAGAATCTGTGGACCTTTGGATTCCCTAGAGATTTTGTGGAAGAAAGCATGGTTGTGGTTGTAGATGAGTTCTTGCAACCTTCTCTGCTGGCAACACTTTACTTGCATTTTCTGGTTATATTGTTGCATAAAAAGCTACTCCCAAAACTTAAGAGGTTTAAGCCATTAATCATTTTGTTATATCTCACTATGTGAGTCAGAAATTCAGACAGAACTTGCTTGCATGATTCTTTTATTCTCTGTGGCATAGATTATGGTCACTCAGCAGGTCTCAGTTAGTTGATGGTGTGGTTCTTAAGGGGCCAAGACAGTTCTCATGTCTAATATCTCAGTGGGATGGCCAAAAGCTGGACTCATCTGGGACTTAAAGGATCACATGTCCACGGCCTTCAGCACAAGACTCAAAATAAACAAACTTGCTATGTAACGGAATGAATGCTGTACAAGAACCAGGTAGAAGCTTCCTGGACTTTTTTGACTTTGTCTTAGAAGTCAAGCAGCATCACTTGCACTTATTCGATTGGTCACAAGGGAGTCACCAGGCTACTGGGGAGGGGAATTAGATCCCATCTCCTGATGGTATGGTGGTAGCATCCCACCATGAAAACACATGTGATACTGTGGCCATCCTTGGAAAAAACCATCTGCCACACTGAATATCTTAAAACTGGGCATCTTTGCCTGTCTGTGAACATATTTTACCATACATGTGCCAAAAGTCTTGAATGACAGCATTTCCCAGGAATTGACTAAATGAGGCTGAACTTTAGTTCAGGGACTGGATTAATTTCAACCTGATCTTCTGCCTCACCAGTACTCTACATCATGAAATCCAAATCCTGATTTTGCAGTACCCCCAGTAGATTGTCAATCATCTTGAGAGTTGTCATAAACATCCTAAAATATTAACATTAATTAAGTGATAAATATTTACCATTTATGACTTTGAGGATTTCAACATTGTTACAGCTGCAATCAGACAAGCTATGACAGGGCATCAGTCTCAAATCTAAAATAAATAAATTAATGAAAATCTGGGAACCACAGATGTGTATCCTAAATACCATGAAGGGGTGTAATACAGAGTAATGATTTTTGAGGGCTTGGGATGAGCATGTGGCATGCTTCTCTAAAAACAACTAGTTATTCTTTCATTGATTTTTTTCTTTTTCTTTTTTAGGTTGTGCAATTGATCTTTTTTTTTTTTTTTACCCTCTGTGCTAAGTGGCTTCTGTGTAGACTGTTGCCATTCTATTGTTTCTCTGCCACAGTAGAGAGCAGGTTGTTCATGTGTGTGTGTTGATGAGCGTGAGCACCGCTGTCGCTGTTTGACACTGTGCAGCTGCATGCCCTGCTCCTGGGGGCGCTTAATAAATCGTATTTGATGACTTGATGACATAACCTTTAGATCTGAAATTGCAGTTGTACTGGACTGTCAAGAAAGGCTCTTTTTGTCATACACTGCCTGGATTTATCAGAAAACATATTATTCTTTGGTTTTTGAAGTCATCCTGGTGTATTTAAGTAATTCCTGAGCAAATACTTTAGGAATCAATTGAATTGTTCCTATTGTCGAGGATAAGCTTTCTTGCTTTCAACATTGACATAAAGGTGTTTGACATCTTAAAGATGAATAGATTGAACATTTAAGTATATGTTGCATTTAGATGAACATTTGCCTTTTTTTTTATTACTATAAATCCTTTATAAATTTTCTTTTAATTCTGCCAAATAGAGTACTGCTCTCAAAACAATTGCAATATTTTTAATTCAGTGATTCTTTGTGATTCAGAAGTATACAGTAGTATTCTGACATTTCTTTGTTCTTACTTCACTTTTTTCTATGACTTTTTGCAGATGCCATTTATTCAGAACCAGGATTGGTTTATATAGGAGCTATCTTCAGGCTGCTACTTGATTATTGTTTAATTGCTTTTGTTTGATTTGAAAAATGGGCTAGTGAATTAATTTTCAGACAGGTACAGCCATGATACTTCAGTTAGCACTTGTCCAGCAAAAGCACAGTGTGAACTGTGATCGCTAAAGGAATGAGGCATTTGGATAAAATGGGAAAAAGCAGAGGATTCTTATGCTCAAGGAAACTTGATATAGACAGTTCCGGAGTTAAGAACATCAACTTACATACAACTCTTACTTGTTCTTTGAAGTCCTGGTGTGATGCTGTAGAATAGGCACTGGGCTGTGGGGTCACTTAAACCACAAAATTGGCAGTTCAAACTCATCAGCCACTCCTCAGAAACCTTATATAGGGTCACTGTGAGTCGGAACTGACTCGACAGCACTTAACAACAACAGCCTGTTCTTTAGTGGTATATAAATTTCTCCTAACTTTTGAAACATCTGAACAAACTCATCGCTCACTTGTTTTAAAAGCTTTGAAAAGGCTTCAAGTGTTTTCTTGCATTAAAACCACTACTGTGGCATGGATTCAAACTCACAGAGTTGGACTGCCCCATAGGATTTCCAAGGCTATAAATATTTATGTAAGGACTACCCCATCTTTCTCTTGCTTTTGCATAAAAGTCAGGGTAAATAAGAACTGTATGCAGGGAATGATCCAAAATGGCAGACTAGGTGGATACACTATCCAAAGACTCGTGATACCAAGTAAAACAAATACAGATGACAATCTTAGGAGTCCAGATCTTCAAAGGAAAAGATAAAGAAGTAGATCAACCAGAGGAAGAAACTTAACAAAAGCAGAGAAAAAAGAGGCATATTGAGTAGTAAACTGCCAACCAGCACAGCCTGACCATTCTGAATGACTGCAAACAGCATTCTGATGAGAGCAGGAACCACATAACTGGCTCTGCTCATACAGGACTCTACCAGCATCCACATTAGTGACTGGAGATCAGAGAGACACGATCTTCCCCCTCACCTTGTATAACCTCCAGTGACGAGAGGCACACCTCCCCCTCCACCCATGCCCAATGGTCATCCAATCAAGCCTCCATTACTGCCAGTGCTGTGCTGTTTTATTTTACTTCTTTATATTTATTCTTAGTTCTTCCCTTCCTCCCCCCTTTTCCCCTCTTCCTTTGCTATCCACTCCATTTTTTATTCTGTGGCCTGCTCACTGCCACCTCTAGTATTAACAGTACCTTCCCAAGGTGCTCCCCAGTTGACAGTGAGCACTCCTGGAGAGAGTCCTGCTTCCCCCCTAAAACTATATTTGAGGATTGGTACTTTCACCAGTGCAGCAGATTTGTCTAATGCAATACATCGTTTGATTTCTTGACTGCTGCTTCCATGAGTATTGATAGTTGATCCAAGAATGAATGAAGTCCTTGGCAACTTCAATCTTTTCTCTGTTGATAAGAATGTTATTTATTGGTCCAGT
>NW_006408546.1:11317043-11318878 GCF_000296735.1 Chrysochloris asiatica | reverse complement strand
CTTTCACCAGTACTGCATTTCTCCCCTCTTTTTTTCTTCTGAATTCTTTCCTCTCCCTCCTTTTGTTTTTCTCTTTTTCCTTCCTTTCTCTCTGACCTGTCCCTCTACCACCACACCCCCTCTTTTTTTAATCTCATGGAGAGAGTGCCTACCATTATCCCACCCCTCTATGAATGTTAGTTCATGGTAGTGCAAAGTGAGTTTTGAGAACTATGCTTCAATATTATGCCACTTTTTCATCTTCTCTTTTTCATTTTTCCTCAGTTCTTCCCTCTCAGCCTTCTTTTCTTCTTCCTCTTTCACCCCTCTATTTTTTTTTTTTTTTAGCTAACATGGAGCGAGTACCACAGAACCCTTCATCACTGAGTTAAGTAGCAGCTAACCTGACTCTGCATTGAGTAGTGCCTGCACCTGTGGAGGGAGTGCCACATTCTCACTGCAGCCATGTGCTGGCACCAAAACCAGGCTGATTTTCATGTTCTTTTTCTATCATTTTTATTTCTATTTTTCTTTTTATTTGGCAATCCTTTTCCTCCACTTTTTAATTTTATTTCTTTTTTCCCTTCTTTTCCCTCTGCTCTATCCACCTTTTTTTTTTTTTAATGATTTATTGTGAGTTATATGATACTATATAGGAGAATATTAGCTTTACATTCATCCTATTGTATATTGTTTCATTGCCATGGTTACAATCCCCTCCATACATTATGAACCAACCAAAGGGTATATCCTGTAAGCCTGACCACCAGTCATCAGCACACAGTCTGTCTCCCTTTCTGGATCTAGAGTCCCCAGCTGCTAAACCTCTCCACATGATTGTCTCTGCCTCCATCTCTGGTGTCACTGCTTCTCTGGGTAGGGTCCTGCTCTCCGCTCTTCTCCCTTGATGGTCCCAGGGACCTCTGCTCCTAGACTGCAAAGTCAATCACTCCCCTCCTTTTGCTCCAAAACATCTATCTTTACATTTCCAAACCTCACAGTCAGTCCTAGTAACAATTATTCACTATTGTATCACAAGACACCTATCCCCATCTCCTTTTATCAGCCCTGCCCAGACATATTGGATACTACGAAAGTGGAGGTTTCACCTTCCTCTGTACCCTCTGGATGTAGGCTCCTTCTTGAAAGCTTGTAAGACAGTCACTTCTTGCCTTTATAGCCCCCCTATTTTGGGTAACCAATGTCCAAGTTGCCCATCCCTGTCTACTCTGTGTATTGTGGGGTAAGAATGATCCTTGCTGTAAAGATTTGTCCCTTCCTTTGAGCTACTGCATCCATAGGTGTAGGTCAAGTTCATCAAATTATATCAGATTACTCTTTTTTTCCTCTACTTTCTTCTTCTAGTTGAGCTCTGGTCATCCAGTTATTGAAGCCAGGTCAAGTGGTTATTATCTGTAATTGTTCGTGTTCTTATGCATATGCCCTTTCTTCTTATCAGCTGGACACTTCATTCTCTACTCTAGTCCTCTGTGGCTATGTCACTGACTCTGGGTCCAAGAGTCCCCAAGTCTTGCCACACTGCTGGCCAACCAGGTCTCCACCTGGGTTTATAGGAGTCTATTGAATGTTGTAGGTCTTAGCTCACAGCTTCATTGCTGTTTTTCCCTCACTTCCCCTTATCAGTGATGAACATGGTCACCAATCAGAGCACATGTCTGCTCGTGTATTCCCATTGAGTTTTAGTCTTGAAAGGGGGTTTGCTCTGAGAGGACCTGATCACTTGCCTTGATGTCTCCTGGGCAAGCAACTTGTTGGTTCTTGTAGTAACCAGTCAGTCTGCCTATATTGTTTTGCATTTTTCCTATTGGTCTTTCTTTCAAGAAGTACCTTCTGTT
>NW_006408546.1:11308526-11310223 GCF_000296735.1 Chrysochloris asiatica | reverse complement strand
ACCCTATTATGAAAACAAATACATTTCATTCACTCTCTATGCATTCTCCTGCTCCCCCCTCCTTCCAGTGAAAAAAATTTTTTTTTCCATATTTAGCTCTTATATTGGATACTTTCCTGGTGAGGCAGTGTAGGATAAGCACTGGACTGCTAATTAAAATTGGCTGGTTCAAACCTACCAATTGCTTCTCGAAAACCCTTACAGGGTCTCTGTGAGTCAGAACTGACTCGATGGCACTTAACAACAACAACAACATCTTTTTATTTCTGGAATCATTTATTTAGATAATGGATAATATTTTGACATAGCACCAGGAAATTAATATTCCTCCAGTTTCATTTACCTCTTCTCCCCTTAAGTTCTCAAATTTTGGCTGTGTTTCATTATTTTTACTTTGACACAGTTTATGACACATGCATAATTAAGTCTTTCACACTTTGTTTAGACTGACTTCAGAATTTGAATATCTTTAAATGTCATTTGCCATAGTGACTGATATGCAAATTATTTACCTAGAAGTCTATTTACTATAGTAGGACTGAATTCACAGAGGAAGAAACGTAATTGTTTCAAACCTGTGCCTCTCAGAGGAGAGTGTTGCAAATGTCAGTATCTAAGATTCCTTTTTTAAAATCATTTAAATGCTCAAAATTATTCAATATTTAATTCTCTGTATGTTCAGCTTATCAGTTTTACATAGCTTTTCCTCTTTTAAATTTTTTATTGTGAATTGAATGTAGATTGACAGACAAGATCACCAGTTTTACATTCAACAAATCCTAATCTTTGTTTCATCTCAATGATTGCAATTCCCTCCCCCCCATGCAACAACAGCTATCCCACTTCCTCCCTGTGGTTTCTACCTCCATTCTGCTCACTTTCCCATCCCTTCTCAATTTTGTCTTTAGGTAAATGTTGTCATCTTGATTTTAAATGACTGACCATTCCATGGTAAACATATAACTTACCAGTGTTGTCCCTCCATATACCTATCTACTGTTTGGCTGAAAATTGGATCTCGAAGAGTAGTCAAAGGCCATAGTTTCGTTTCTCCTGCCTCTTTCTGACCATTAAACCCAAGCTTTAAAAAAAAAATTTGAGTTGTGTTACACATTTTCTCAGACTCTGTCCAGGATTTTCTAATGTGACCCCTTTCAGAGCAGTCGGTAGTTGCAGCCAGATACCATCTAGTTCTTCTGGTCTCAGAGTCATGGTTTTGACCACTGTGGCTGTTCCATTAGTCCACTGGACTAATTGATTCCAGGCATCTTCAGTTGTCATCACTCTCCTTTCTTCTGCGCATTGAGAGACCTATAGTTGTACCTTAGAATAAACATTCATGAGTTTTTAAGATCTCAGACACTACTCACGAAATTAGGATATAGAACACTCTTTGTGAACTGTTATACCAGCTGACCATGGTGCCTCTTGAGACTGTGGTCCTGAGTCTCCATGCCCAGTACTCGTTGCCTCTAGACATTTGAAACTATCTAAGGAATTTTCATAATTTTGACTCCTGTTACTTGACGACACTTAACAACAACAAGAACAGTGTTCCACATGGAGCCATGGTGTGGCACTATAGGATAAACACTGAACTGCTAACCAAAAAGTCAGCAGTTCAAACCCACCACTTGCTTCTTGGAAATCCTAGAAAGGGTTGCTATGAGTCAGAACTGACTCAATGGCACTTAACA
>NW_006408546.1:11306367-11307731 GCF_000296735.1 Chrysochloris asiatica | reverse complement strand
CCATTCTTCCATTGATGGACATTTAGACTGTCTCCATCTTTTTGTGTTTGTGAATAGTTCTGTGATGAACATTGACATATATACATCTACTTATATCCTGGCTCTTGTGGATATATATGAAGTTTTCAGGGATTGCAGAGTCATACAGTCTTTGCATTTCCAACTTTCTGAGGAAGTGCTATAGCATTTTCCAAAGTAGTTGGACCATTTTACTGTCTCACCAGCAATGTAGGAGGGTCCCACTCTCTACACCCTTGTCAACATTTGTTGTTTTCTGATTTTTGTTTTTGTTGTTGAACTTTGCTATTAATGCTGGGGTGAGATTCTATCTCATTGTCATTTTGATTTGCGTATTTCTGATGGCTAATGATCTGAACATTTCTTCATATGTTTATTAGATGCTTGGATATCTTCCTTGATGTTGTATCTGTTCAGGTCCTCGGCCTATATTTTAACTGTGTTGTATTTTTCTTGTAGAGGTGTTATCATTTTCTTCCAATTTTAGACAGTAATCCTTTGACTGATAAGTTATTACAAAAAAAATTTTCCCAGTCTGTGAGCTCTCTTTTTTTTATTCTTTGGTGAAATCTTTGAATGCACATAAATGTCTAAATTTTAAGAGCTTCAAATCATCTATTTTGTCATCTACTATTTGTGTGGGGTTTTAGATTTATTTGGTTGACAGTGTACATGTGTTAGAGCCCCGAAGTTTGTCTGTATTTTTTCATTGATGATCGTTATAGTTCTAGGTTTTGCATTTAAGTCTTTAATCCATGTTGAGTTTGTTTTAGTATATGGTCTAAGATATGGGTCTTGTTTCATATTTCTTCAAATGCATTTCCAGTTTTTCCAGCATCATTTATAGACGAGAATATCTCTTCCCATTTAATGTGTTTTGGCCTATTGTCAAAGATCAGTTTTGACCATGGATAGATTTATTTCAGAGCCTTCAATTCTGTTCCTTTGATCTATATGAATTTCACTGTATCAGCACCAAGCTGTTTTGACCTTTGTGGCTGTGTAGTAGCTTTTGAGATCAGGGAGTGAGAGACCTCCAACTGAGTTCTTCTTAAGCAATGCTTTGTTTACCACAGATATCTTTCCTTACCATATAAAGTTAATTATTAGTTTTACAGCTCTTTGAAAAACAGTGATATTGGGATCTAGATTGGGATTGCATTATATCTATAGATTGCTTTGGGTAGTGCTGATATTTTTACAACTTATGTCTTCTATCTATGCTCATGGATAGAAGACTTAAATTGTGAAAATATCAGTGCTATCCAAAGCAATCTATAGATATAATGCAATCCCAATCTAGATTCCCACATCATTTTTAAAGAGCTGTAAAACTAATAATTAAC
>NW_006408546.1:11302418-11303617 GCF_000296735.1 Chrysochloris asiatica | reverse complement strand
ATTTAACCATTCTTCGGTTGATGGGCATTTAGGCCATCTCCATCTTTCTTGTGTTTCTTGTAAACAGAATATTGAAGGATTCTGTTTTCTTATCCATTCTACTCTCTCTGGCTCTTGACTGGTGCATTTAATCCATTTATACTCAGTGTAATTATTGATTGTTATGAATTAATTGCTGTCATTTTGCTGTGTGTTTTTTTGAGGTGCTGTCTCTTTGTTCAACACAATTTTCTACACTGGGTACATTTTGTTGAGAGTTTTCTTTTTCATTTCATTTCTGTTGTGTTAATGTTTACTAAATTTTTCTGATATTCTTTTAATTTTGATGTGTGGATGTATTAATTTTCTTTGAGGTTACTCTCTAATTCATTAATTTATTTCCCCTGTTTAAAACAGTTTTATCTTGAAATTTTCTTCACTTCCTTGCTATTTGGAAGTTCTATATCTACACTATTCCCAGGTTTTGCTTTGTAATTGACTTTATTATACATTAATAACTCTGCTTCCCTATTTTCAGTCTTGTAGTTTTTTTTTTTTTTAAACTTTAAGTACTTCTATATCTGCATTTGATTCCTGGTATGGCACTGTAGGATCAGCACTGGACTTTGAACTACAAGGTCGGCAGTTCAAACCCACCAGCAGCTCCTCAGAAACCTTACATAGGTTAGCTATGAGTTGAAATGGACTCAAGAACACTTAACAACAACAGTATCTTGATTGAGTTCTGGGTTGTGTTATCATGTATGGTAATCTTAGGTTGTTGTCTGCTGTTGTTGGTTTTCAGTCCAACACACTTTAGAATTTTTTGTAAATTGGTCTTGTCATTACAAATTCATTCAATTTTTGTTTATCAGGAAAAAGTCTAATATTGGTGACACATTTGAGGGGCAGCTTTACTGGGTATATGATTATTGGTTGACTTTTTTTTTTTTTTCTTTCAGAGTTTTATATATGTCATCCTTCTTGTCTGCATGGTTTCTGCTGAGAAATCAATGCTTAGTCTTATTGATTCTCCTTTGTAGGTAACTTAGTTTTTCCTGAGATGCTTTCAGGATTCTTTCTTTGTCTTAGGTTTTGGAAAGTTTGATTATGATATATCTCAGTGATTTTCTTTTGGAATCTATCCTGTTTGGAGTTTGTTCAGCTTCTTTTATGCTTATAGTCTCATCTTTCATGTTAGGGAAGCTTTCTTCCAACAA
>NW_006408546.1:11299498-11301067 GCF_000296735.1 Chrysochloris asiatica | reverse complement strand
AAAGTACAGCTGCTGGAAAACTGTGGAAAAAAATCTGGAGCCAGCAGGCCAAGGAGCTCACGAGGTGGCTTTCATTGGGATATGACAGCAGAGTTCCTGGTCCTAGATGGAGTCCCTGTTGACCTCGGTGTTATCTATGTTCAGTGCACGCAGTCTGGCATAGTTCACCGAGGCCCTTTAAGGAGCTAGTTTCAGTGTCTGTTAGGACCACAGACAGGGAAGCTGGGGGCAGAGTGAGTGACTGGCTAAATGCTGGTGTGGTGTCTCTGTGAGTGCCTAAATCTAGGCACCAAAGCAACTCACCAAAACAGTGCAGTAGTCCCCTGTTCTCACACTGGTGTGGCTGCCAACCACATGGCTTTGAACTCCTGGAGAACAGGGTTTGTGTGTGGGATGGATGATAGTAGGAGCTGGCCACACGTTTGGTGTAGCAAAAAAGAAAGAGTCGCATCTCTCCCATCACCTGTAGTGTGTATCTTCCCTTCCAGGCCACCTTCTGTTGCCAAAGCTGCTCACAAGATGGTTGTAACACATCTGCCAAGCCGCTCACCAATCAATCTGTGTCTCTCACAGTCCCAGCTCAGCTTCTTGATGGGACTACACTAATCTTGACAAAAGTCGATTTCTGTTTTCTTTGCATTGAGGTGCAATGCATTCTGAAGGTTGTAATCTTTGATCTTCATCAGAAAATATTTCAAAAAAGTTATATATATAACCCTATAATATCACTGTGGTGGCATGAGAGTTGCTGTGATTCTGGAAGCTATGCCATGGGTATTTTTAATACCAGCAGGATCACCCATGGTGGATAGGTTTCAGCTGAGTTTTCATGCAAAAACAGACTAGAAGAAGGAAAGACAGAATACTTCTAAAGATTTAATCTCTGAAAACCTTATGAGTAGCAGTGGAACACTGTCAGCACCAGAATATTGAATATTGAAACATGATGAAGAAAACCAGAATATTGTTAGATATATAGTGCCGGAAGTTGAGACATTCAGGTTGGCAGACTCTCAAAATATGACTGGGGAAGAGCTGTCTCCTCAAAGAAGAGTTGATAGTAATGACTAAAATGGAGTAAAGCCTTTGGGACCTTCATTTGCTGATGGGGCACAACTTAAAATGAAGAGAAACAGAAGTAAACATTTATTAATAATCAAAACATGAAATGTATGATGAATTGAGGAAAGTCAGAAATTGTAAAAAATGAAATGGAACACATAAACATTGATATCCTGTGCATTAGTGAGCTGAAATTGACTGATATTGGCCATTTTGAATCTGACAATGACATGCTTTACTATGCAGGGAATGACTAACTGAAGAGGAAGGTGTCACATTCATCATTAAAAGAACATATCAAGATCTGTCATGAGGCACAACTCTGTCTGTGATAGGATAATATCCATATGCCTACAAGATAAAGCAATTTACACCAGTATTACTCAAATTTATACACCTCACTAAAGCCTGTGATGAAGAAATCTACCACCTTGTTCAATCTGAAACTGATCAGACATGCAATCAAGATGTTTTGATAATTACTGGTGATTGGAATGCGAAGGTTGG
>NW_006408546.1:11293964-11297162 GCF_000296735.1 Chrysochloris asiatica | reverse complement strand
CTAATGCGCTGGACTGCAAAGTTGGTTTGAACTGCAAGGTCAGTGGTTCAAACTTACCAGCTGCTTCTCAGAAACCTTTACAGAGGTCAGTATGGGTCAGAACCAACTCTACAGCACTTAACAACAACAGTGATATGATTATGTATTCAGTTACATGTTTAAAGCAAAAAGCACATGAAGCACCATTCATTCCTCACAATCTACTTAAATGGGTTTGACAATCCATTACAATGGACACACATAATTCATACAGCATATTTGAATTTATGGAGTTTATTAGGAAAGTTAACAGGTTACAATCAAAGTCAGAAATGCTAAGGCATGGTTGCTTCAGTTAGCTGCTGATAAATGCCCATACAACTATTTCACTATCAGCCTCTGCCTGAAGACACTAGACTCTCTCTATATGGATCAGCAAACCTAGTTCCCCCATTTAAGTGCCTTGGAAGCACCTCACTCTAAAGCAAGCTTCCTGCTCAAAGTCACTCAGCTTTACTTCCTCCATGCTCTTCCAAGCCCACTGCTCTATCTTGTGTTCTGGTTTTTTGTTCTGCCATTGCGACCCTTCTGGCACTCCTCCAGAGTCACAGCTTTCTGTCCCTGGGTTGAGGAGGTTCAGTGTGCAGTGATTTCAGGGTCCAAAGGATGTGCTCCAATCCTGGCTTTTCTTTGGTGGTAATGAGATTTACCCCTCATGCGTTAGAGTTGATTCATTTTAAACCCTTGCTAGATTTTCAAGTTTTTACAAAAACAATTAACTGTGTTACCATACCACCCTATCAGTATCTTCTCCCACCTTCTCTTACCCACACCCAGAAGGGCAGAAATATTTTGTAGCAGTTACAAATACAGCTAGAACTAACATTAGATAATTCACTATACCACAGTATGTTATAGATATTTCCAGAATATTGCCTTGATATTCCATGAAGTTGCAATAAAGATTATAAATTGAAAATAACTAAAGCAAATGTTGAGTTGCTGAAAAATCATGGTTAACCATTAACTATACAAGTATGAAGGAACTCTGGTAGCGTAGTGGTTGCAAATTGGGCTGTGAACCGTAAGGTCACCAGTTCGAAATTACCAGCTGTTCCGTGGGAGAAAGATGAGGCGTTCTGCTCCCGTAAAGATTTACAGCCTCGGAAACCCTGTACAGGATCACTATGAGTCGGAACCGACTCCACGGCACTTAACAACAACAACATACAAGTATGAGACATTTTTGTTTCACCTTAATATTATGAATATTTTGAGTGTACAGTAGTTTTTGCATTGAATTGGAGTTTGCTTCAGAGTCACTGAATTGGAAAGACCAAACTGATGTAAGGTTAGGAAGTGCAGTGGCTTTGTAAGATAGGCACTCAACTGCAAATCATAATGTTTGAGCTCACCAGCCACTCTGTGGGAAGAAAGAAGAGGCTTTCTGCTCCCACAAATATTTACAGCCTTGGAAATCCTATACAGAGTTGCTATGAGTTAGGAACAGACTTGGAGGCACACAAGCACTACAAACCATTACCATATGTGATATATTTATCACTTATAATCAGTCAGGGCCTATTTTAAAATATTCACATAGTACAACTGCATTGAATTTGATATTGAACTAGTAATAATCTCTACTATAGCTTTAAATTCAAAATATCTTATTCTGTGTAAAGCGTAAGCTACAATTTTTTTTTTTTAACTTTTTATTGTGAATTGAGGGAAGGTTTACAGACAAGATCATCAGTTGTACATTCAACAAATCATACACTTTTTATAGGGTTTCTGAGGAACACTGGGTGAGCTTGAGCCACAGACTGTATGGTGTAAACCAATCTTAGTGTCCAGTGTGTTAACCTGCAGCACCACAGCTGGACTCCTAATTTCTGGTACTTATCTATAAATTATATATAATTTAGTACCTTATAATATAATACTGAAGAAGTTTTGGTAACATAGTGCTTGCGAGTCAGGCTGCTAGCCTCAAGATCAGCAGTTCAAAACTACCAGCCATTCTGAGAAAGATGAGGCCTTCTACTCCTGTAAAGATTTCCAGTCTCGGAAACCCTATTCAGGGTCGCTATGAGTCGGAACCAACTCCATGGCACAGCACCACCTCCTCCAGTTACCTGTTAATGTACTGCTGTAGCCATTTTTAAATTACCTTCAGCAAAATTAACTTGTATACCATATTAATGATATTATCTAGTGATTTCTGCATTCTGTTGGGTCAAAATTTTTGGAATGGGCACAAATATGGTCTCTTTCAATCATTTGGCCACATCGTTGTCTTCCAATTTTTTTCTGCGTAGATCAGTGAGCACCTACAGAACTGACTGCATCAGTCTGTGGAAACATTTTAGTTTGTATTCCTTCAATTCCTGGAGACTTGTTTTTCACCAAAGTCTTCAGTGCTGTTTGGACTTTTTCCCCTTCAATGGCATCTATTCTTAATAATATGCTACCCCTTGTGAAATGGTTGAACATTGATCGATTCTTTTTGGTAAGTACTTGTGACACTGTGAATTCCTTTCATCTTCTTTGATACTTCCTACATCATTCAATAATTGTGTTCATAGAATCTTTCAGTATTACAAACAGAGGGTTGGATTTTTTCCCTTCTGTTGTTTCGTCTTGAGAACTACTGAGGTGTTTTTCCTTTTTGATTTTCTAAATCCAGGTCTTTGTACATTTCACTATAATATTTGACTTTGTCTTCTTGAGGTACCTTTTGAAATTTTCTATTAAGCTGTTTTACTTCATGGTTTCTTCCAGTCTCTTTGTTGTTGTTGTTGTTATGTGCCCGTCGAGTTGGTTCCGACCCATAGTGACCCTGCTCTGAGGAGCAACTGGTGAGTTTGAACCACTGACCTTGCAGTTCAAAAGGCTTTGCAGTCTGGCATATTAACCCACAGTGCGACACCAGGACTCCTCTCGTCTTCCAGTCGCTTTAACTTCTCTTTATTCAATAGTGAGTTTCAGAATCTGTTCTGACTTGTATTTTGAGCTTTTCTTTCTTTCCTGTCTTCTTAATGATCTTTTTCTTTCTTAATATATGATGTTCTTTATGTCATCCCACAAGTACTCTGGTCTTCCATCATTAGTGTCTAATGCATCAAATTTGCTCTTAAAACGGTATCTAAATTCAAGTAGGATACACTCAAGGTTATAATTTGCGTCTCTTGGACTTGTTTTAATTTTCTTCAGCTT
>NW_006408546.1:11291451-11293254 GCF_000296735.1 Chrysochloris asiatica | reverse complement strand
TACAAAGTCGGTTTGATCTGTAAGGTTAGAGGAAGACTTGATGGCACTTAACAACAACATGCCTCATATATTCCATGTTCTGATTACTAATGAATGCTTACAGCTGTTTCTTCTCATTTTGTGTTGTGTTACATCAGCAAATGAAGGTTCCCAGAACTTTACTCAATCTGTTTCATTAAGGGCAGTTGTACTTTGAAGAGACAGCTCTTCTCCAGTTAATTTTTAAGTACCTTCCAACCTGAAGGGCTCATGTTCTGTTGCTATTCTTAAGGTTTTCAGGGGTTAACCATTCAGAAATGATTTGCCTCTCCTTCGTTGTCTCTTAGTCTCAAAGATCCACTGAAACTTGTCCTCCTCCATGGCTGCCCTGCTAGTATTTAAAATATTGGTGGCATAGCTTCTAGAATCACAGCAACACATAAGCCACCACAGTATGACAAACTAAAAGACAATTGGTGGCTATACAAAGTAGTAGCTATAAAATCATTGTACAATTGATTTTTGTATATCGATCTCCTATCCTGTAACCTTACTGAACTAGTTTAGTGGATTCCTTAGGATTTTCTACATACAATATCATGCCATCTGTGAATGGACATTATTCTACTATAGCCTTTATAATTTGGATACTTTCCATTTCTTTTTCTTGCTGAATTTCCTTAAGTAGAATCTCTAATAGTTCTATTCAGTGCTGGTAAGGATGCCCACTTTTTTCACTTATGTTTAGTACTGAGTTGAAGTAGCAAAAGTGGACATCCTTTTCTTTTTCCTAATCTAGGAAAGAAAATATTCAGTTTTTCATCATTAATATCATGTTACCTGTGAGTTGTTCACTGATATCCTAACAAAGGCGAGAAACCATTTTTCTGCCAAAGGCCATTTGAATATTTATAAAGTAATTCACTGGCCAATGAAAACTGTCAACTTAAAAATTAGCCTGCTATGTTTGGTCAAACATTTAATTAACTGTCCCCTAATGTGATGACTGGTGGACCCTGAAAAATAATGCACTGGACTGCAAGGTCAGTTTGGACCAGAAGGTCAGTGGTTCAAATGCACCAGCGTCTCCTTGGAAACTCTATATAAGATCCTATGAGTCCGAACCAACTCAACAGCACTTAACAACAGCAAGACCAAATAATTTCGAGGGCCTTATATGGCCCAAGGGCCATATGTTACCCACCCCTGTTTTATTAAATTGAGGAAGTTCCTTTGTATTCCTACTTTGCTATTCATTTTTTTAATTATTGAAAGGTGCTAGATTTCATCAAATGATTTTTCTTTGTCTTTTTAAGTTGATAATGTGTTTTATTTCCCGTTAATAATGTTTTGTATATCATATTCAGTTGCTTGATTTTCATGTTGACCCAAGCTTACATTATTTGGATAAATGTCATTTGATTATCATATATAATTCTTTTTAGATGTTGCTAAATTCTTTTTGGAATCCTGGTGTGACACTATGGGTTAATGTGCTGGACTGCAAAGTCATTTGAACTGCAAAGTTGGTGGTTCAAGCTCACCAACTGACCCTTAGAAGCCCCCAATTGGCCTGTAATATTCTTTCCTAATGAATTCTTTGTCTAGTTTTGGCCTCATAGAATGGGTTGGGAAGTGTATCCTCTTCTTCTATATTTTGAAAGTGTTTGTAAAGAATTGGTTTTCACCAGCAAAGGCACCTGGGCTTTTTGGGGGCGGGGGGTTGTTTAAGAAATATTAATTCCATGTATTTACTTGTTATATTGTTGTTAGGTGCCATCAAGTAGGTACCAACTCATAGCAACCCTATGCACAACAATGAAA
>NW_006408546.1:11285958-11289761 GCF_000296735.1 Chrysochloris asiatica | reverse complement strand
ATTGTCTTATTGATTTGTGATATTTTTTCACTTTTAAGATAGACAATTATAGATATAAATTTCTTTCTAAGAATTACTTTAGCTACATCTTCTAAGTTTTACTATGTGGCATTTTAATTTCATCTTATCTTATGGTACTTTCTAATTTTAATTGTGATTTCTTATTTGACCCACTGATGATTTTGTTGTTGTTATGTGCCATCCAGTCAGTTTCAATGCATAGCCACCCTGTATAGAGTTTCCTAAGATGACTGGTGAGTTTAAACCACCAACCGTGTGGTTAGCAAGCCAGGGCTTATCCTACAGAACTATACCACTTAGGGATATATTATTCTGTTTCCACAGATTTGTGAATTTCACAAATTGTGTTTTATAATTTATTTCTAATTTCATTCCTTTGTGTATGGAAAATATACTTTGAATAATTTCATTCCTTTTATATTTATTAAAACATGTTTTATGTCCTAGCATTTGGTCTATTCTGGAGAGTTTTCCATTTGTATCTTAGAATTATATTCTACTGTTATTGTGTGAGGAATTATACTATGGATATCTATTAGGTCTAGTTGATTCATGTTGTTGTTGTTAGGTGACAATAAGTGGATTCTGACTCAGTGACCTTATGCACAACAGAACAAAACACTGTCCAGTTCTGTGCCAACCTCACAACCATTGTTAGGCTTAAGTCCATTGCTGCTGCCCATGCCACTGCCAATATATATATCTCATTGGTTGTCTTCCTGTTTTTCGCTGACCCTCCACTTTTCCTAGCATGAAGTCCTTCTACAGGGACTGGTCCTTCCTGACACTATGTCCTAAATATGATAGATGAAGTCTCACCATCCTGGCTTCCAAGGAGCATTCTGGTTACATTTCTTCAAACACAGATTTGTTTGTTCTTCTAGCACTCCATACTTTTAATATTCTCCTCCAACACCATAACTCAAATGCATCAATTCTTCTATGGTCTTCTTATTCACTGCTCAACTTTCACAGGCATATGAGGGGATTGAAATTACTGTGGCTTGGGTTTGTTTATAGCTTAGCTCAAGTCTTCTATTAATTTGTTGATCGTCTGCCTATTTTTTCTAACCAATATTAAAAGTGTGATACTGAACTCTGCAAGTACTATTAACAAATTATCTATTTGTCCCTGCAAATCTATCAGCATTTGCTTCATGTATTTGGAGACTCTGCTTTTAAGTGCCCTCTGTTTACGGTTTTGCTAGTATTTTATTTTTCCTACTTATTTTTTATTCTTTTAAATGTCTTTAATCATTTTAATTATATGTAATGTCATTCCTACCCTTTATTTTATTACCTGAAGTTCTTGAACATATATCTTACTCTTCATTGTATCTGTTTGTCTCCTGACACTAAATAATTTCCTCATGTATTTCATAAGTTTTCATTGTGAACTCATGTTTCGAGGGATTTTAGCTCTAGAAAACTGTACAACCTGGATTGAGGGTGTAACACTCCAAATTGGTTTTGCCTTTACATCTGTTAGATGACCCAAGGAAATCACCAACCCGGAATCTTTTATTTTTGTGTACTTGTGATGTAAGGAGATCCTGCAGAAAGCTTAAATTTGACCTTCGAAGCTGCATAACGATAGATCAATGAAACACTTTCCCTCATCCAGAGACAAAGAAAAGCAAACTTCCTTTTATTTTCCCTGTGCTGATGAGCAGGTATTTTCTAGTCTACATGTTTTTTCAATGTAGAGCTGTTCTAGGAACCTAGCTTTTAAATAGAAGTTTCAATTCTATTCCTCATCAAAAGCAGGATCAAGACCTCATTTCATATCCCCATGGTGTCATTAAAACCAAAATCCCTTAGTTACTGAGACCAAAAAGCACCCCTCCGGCTGCTCTAGCATTAACTCAGGTCCTTATCACTTTGGTTTTTCATTTTCTCTTTGTTTTTGACATCCTTCCTTTCTTGAGGCCATGGCTATGCATGTCATAGAATGTTTGTAATATTTTAGCTAGCATTTGCAAAGGATTTCTGGGTTATCTAGTTCAGTCTATTGTCAGAAATGAAAGATTAGTCACTTTCTTTTTTACTTTTGAAAAATAAAGCTGCTTTAATAAAACAAATCAGTTCAGAATGAGAGAAATAGTAATCACCTGACTACCACACTAACAATTCCTGCAGGCAAGATTCACTGATGAATATCTACTGATGGAAATCTACCTACCTAGAGCCGGAGATATCCACAAAGCATCCTTTGCTGTGGAGGTATATACATTTCACATTCTGTTCACTCTCTTTTCTCTCTAAGAAGTTCTCACTGCAAAACCCAGGCCTCCTATAATGTGGCCCAGCCTTCATCTCTTTTGTATTTTTTCTTGATAGAAAAGCAGAGTATTCATCCTCTCTCATCACCAGCAAGAAATTGATCTGTGTATGGAGAAAGTCGAGTTAATACCATAATCCTATCCCCACAACATATATATCCAGCTTTTGCCATGAGCCAAATTTTTCTTCCTCCTGACTAGGGTATCTTCTTGGTGGATATGGAGATGGGCTGCCTGATACAGGTAGCCCAGGTCCTATTGACTATAGTCCAGAGTGATTCCCTGACAGCTGCTGACAGGCATATTACCTCCATGTGTCTGAACACACCAAGGAACTAGCCTCTCTAATGACTGCTGACCACAGAGTGCTCCAGCTGTAAGGTACAGTGCTTCTTTGTGAGGGAAGGCCCATTGTCTACAATGACCATCAAAACACAGACACTGTCCCTGGTCAGTAATGTTTACTAATGAAACCTGAATTTGATCAGAGCCATATCTCCTGGTGTGGTGCTGAAGGATCAGCACTGAACTTTGAACCACACAGTCAGCAGCTCAGACCCACAAGTTGCTCCTCAGAAACACTATACAAGATGACTATGAGTTGGAACTGACTCAACGTCACTTAACAACAACAGCAGTGAGCAAAAAGTATTTGAAAGCTTGCCCCGTAATGTTCTTCTAACAACTGAGATAGTGTTCTCAACAACATGAATAGATATTACAACTCCTTTGGGGTTTTCTGACTGGAATAAGTTATTGTTAACCTGAGTATGATGTTAACATACACTGTTGTTGTTACTTGCTGTGGAGTCAATTCTGACTCATAGCAACTTTGTAGGTTAGAGAGCAGAACTGCTCCATAAGGTCTTCTTGGTTGTGATCTTAACGGAAACAGATTACCAGGTCTTTTCTCCTGGTGTACATAGACCAGAAGATACTACTTTCAGATTAAATCAATTCCTTCTGTTCCTTGTTGGGTCTTTTCAAATGTTTTCTCTTCATATTGATATGACTAAATGACATTTCTCTTCTTTAATTTCTTATTAAACATGCATTCCTAAAATAAATTTCACATGATCTTGATGTTATAATCTTTTTTATGTATTTCCACAGTTGTTATTCTTGTTAAGTGCTGTTAAGTCGATTCCAACTCATAGTGACCCTGCATAGGGTTTCTGAGGAGTGACTGGAGAGTTTCAATTACTGACCTTGCAGTTCAAACAGATCTTGTGGTCTGCTCCTTATCTAATGGTGTAGTTGTTAGGTGCTATGGAGTCGGTACCGACTAATAATGACCCAAGCACAACAGAATGAAACACTGCCCAGTCCTGGGCCAACCTCGCAATTGTTGCCACACTTGAGCCCTTTAATGCTACCACTTTGCCAAACCATCTCACTGGAGGCCTTCCTCTTTTTCTTTGACCCTCGACCTTACCATACCTTCTCCAGCAACTGGTCCCTCCTGACAATATGTCTGAAGTATGAGAGATGAAGTTTGGC
>NW_006408546.1:11269700-11270791 GCF_000296735.1 Chrysochloris asiatica | reverse complement strand
ATATTTTGAGTGTCTGAGGGTCTCATGTTCTGATGCCATATTAGACACTGTTCTATTGCTATCCTTAAGGTTTTCACTGGTCTTTTGTTTTTTCAGAAGTTGATTGTCAGGTCGTTCTTTCTAATCTGTCTTAGTCTGAAAGCTCTACTGAAACCTGTCCACCATGGGTGGCCCTGCTGCTATTTAGTGGCATAACTTCTGAGCATCATAGTAACGTGCAAGCCACTAGTGTGACAAACTAACAGACAAGTGCTGTATTTGTTGTTTACTTAGCCACTTGACTCTACAAACTCTTTTGTATATCCTGGGATGTTAACTTGTCAGTATTGTTGTTATTGTTGTTAGTTGCCAGAGCGTTGGCTCTGACTCATGGTGACCCCACATATATAAGAAGACAATGTCGCCTGGCCCTGCCCCATATTCACTGTCATTGGTAAGCTTGAGTCCATTGTTGCAGCCACTGTGTGTTCTGAGGGCCTTCTAATTTCAGGGGCTAATGTTCACAGTGACTCTGTAGAATAAGCACAGGACTGCAAGCCACAAAATGGGCAGTTCAAGATCCCCAGCTGCTCCCTGGGAGAAAGATGAAGTTTTCTACTCTTGTGGTATTATAAGATAAGCATGGACTGCAAAAATTTAAAGCCTCAGAAACGCTATACAGGGTTGCTATGAGTAGGAACTGACTTGATGGCACTTAACAACAATGTATTAAATAATACTCTGTTGTAATCCATAGGGTTCTCATTGACTATTTTTTGGAACTAGATTTCCAGGCCTTTTTTTTTCTAATCTGTCTTAGTCTGGAGGCTCCCCTGAAACCTGTCACCAATGGTACCTCTTCTGGCATTTGAAATACTGGTGGTAGAGTTCCCAGTATGATAACCACAATTAAGCCACTTAAGTACAAGCACATTAACAGACAGGTGGTGATATTAACAATATGCCCTGGATAAGTTGCCATATTATTTAATATCCTTCTGTAGCTCTACTTTTTTTTTTTAATGTTTTGTGAACTATGCGATAGTTTACATGGGAGAACGTTAGTTTTACAGTCATCCTATCGTATATCATTTCATTGCCATGGTTACAAT
>NW_006408546.1:11241237-11268464 GCF_000296735.1 Chrysochloris asiatica | reverse complement strand
ATACACATATATAAATTTTCTAGAAAACACCCTGAGACTTTCATTTGTATTTCTTTGATAACAAAAAGTTGAACATTTTTCAAGAGAAGATTTCTTATCTTTGTGTCATGCTTGCCCATGTCCTTTGTTTTTACAGTTCTTAGATTCATCTTCTGCTTGCCAATTGATTTGCAAAAGCCTTTTATATATTCATGGTATTGTGCCTTTGTCCACTTCTACTGTTTTCTTTGTATGCATATTTTTTTGTCATCCCCAAATTTTAATTTTGGTAGCATTAAGTTTATTCCTAAAATAATTTAGCAAAGAATTTTTAGCTCTTACTATACTTTAGGCAGAATCTTGTGGTGTTATAAGTATGGACTGTTAACTCCAAGGTCAGCAGTTCAAACACACCAGCTGCTCCTTGGAAACCCTATATAGGGTCGCTATGAGTTGGAACCGACTCAGTGGCACTTAACAATAACATTACTTCAGGCACTGTTCTAGGTAACAGGGTGGTGGTAAACAAAATAGACAACAATTTACTTTTAGGAGCTTAATTTATAGGGGAGGGAGTAGAGGAGTCATACAATAGACAAATTAAAAAAAAACAAAACACCGCAGTGTAAGGGATTAGATCATGATAAGGCACTGCTTTAGTTGGGGTGGCCAATGATGAATGGCTTCTCTGAGCAGACTTGATTGGAGGTGGGTGAGCTGTGGGACCATCTGGAGAAGTGTTTCAGGCAGAGCAAACACAAGTGCAAAATCTCTGCTAGGAGCCCAGTGTGGCTAAAGCAGAACAATTAGATAGAGGCATGATGAACATGGAGTGGAAGCCAGCCAGTGACGTGCTGGAAGCTGTTCACACCTGCCCATCAGAACAGTTTGACATTTTTTAGGAATTTTTCAAGTCAATGGTTAAACATAACCATTATTAAAAATTAAATTGCATAAACTTATAGTTAAATATTCACTGCCCATCTGTTGCTGATCAGATGGATCTTGGCTAAAAGCAGAAATTTTCAGGAAGATGTTTACTTGTGTTTTATTGACTATGCAAGGCATTCAACTGTGTGGATCATAACAAACTGTGGGAAACACTTTGAAAAATAGGGATTCCAGAACACCTAATTGTACTGTGCGCACCCTGTACATAAACCAAGCATCGTTTGAACAGAACAAAGGGATGATGTGTGGTTTTAAATCAGGAAAGGTGTGCATCAGAGTTGTATCCTTTCACCGTACTTACTTGGTCTGTATGCTAAGCAAATAATCTGAGAAGCTGGACTATATGAAGAAGAATGCAGCATTGAAGAAAGTCTCATTAAAAACCTGATACAACCTTGCTTGCTAAAAGTGAAGAGAATTTGAAGCACTTAGTGATGAAGATCAAAGACTTCAGTAGGAATTGTACCTCAACATAAAGAAAACAAAAAAATTCTTACAACTTGGCCAATAAGCAACATCATGATAAATGAAAAAAAGAATGAAGTTGTTAAAGATTTCATTTTACTTGGATTCACAAACAACAACAATCATTACATAGGGCAAATGACCAGTTTAAAGTGTTAAAGAACAAAGATGTCACTTTGAGGACTAAGGGGAACCTGACTCAAGCCATGGCATTTCAGTCACACCATATGCATATGAGGAGTCCTGGTGTGGCTCTGTAGGATAAACACTGGACTGCTAACCATAAGGTCGGTGGTTCAAACCCACCAGCTGCTTCTTGGAATCTCTATACAGAGTTACTATGAGTCAGAATTGACTCTAAGACACTTAACAACAACAACAACATATGCATGTGAAAGCTAGAAAATAAATAATAAAGAGTACATAAGAATTGAAGCTTTTAAATTATGAAGTTGGCAAGGAATATCAAAAGTACCACAGACTGCCAGAAGAGCAAACAAATCTCTCTTTGAATAAGTACAGCCAGAGTATCCTTTAGAAGTGAGCAAGATGAGACTTCGTCTCAAGTACTTTAGGCACATTATCAGGAGGAACTGGTTTCTGGAAAAGGTCATCATGCTGGATAAAGTAGAGGGTCAGCAAAAAAGAGGAAGGCCCTCAAGAAGATGGATTGGCAGAGTGGCTGAAACAATGAGCTCAGTCATAACAATTGTGAAGCTGGTGCAGGACCAGGCAGTGTTTCATTCTGTTGTCCATAGGGTGGCTATGATTTGCAGCAAACTTAATAGCACCTAACAATAACAATATCAATTTCTCAGTTTGTTATACTGTGGTTGCTTGTGAGTTGCTGCAATGCTAGAAGTTTTGCCATTGGTGTTTCAAATCCCGGTATCTTCACCCATGGTAGACAGGTTTCAGCAGAGTTTCCAGGCTAAGATGAGGAAGAAAGCCCTGGAGATCTACTTCTGATAATTAGTCAGTGAGAACCTGTGGTCACAACAGAACACTTATGGTCACAACCAACTCATTGACTTTGGACATATAAGTGGTGGTGGTGGTGGTGGTGGTGGTGTCCCAGTAAGTCAGTTGTAACTCATAGTGACCCTGTTTAGGGTTTCTAAGGCTATAAACCTTTTTGGGACCAGAAAGTCTCATCTTTCTAACACAGAACGGCTGACAGTTTTGAACTACTGACCCTGTGGTTAGCAGCCTGACTCATAACCACTACGCTACCAGAGCTCCTACAGACACATAAGTAGGAGCAATCAGTTGTTAGAGGATGTCATGTTTAGCAAAGTGGAGCGTTAATGAGGGCAAGGGAGACCCTCGGTGAGATGAATTGGTATTTCAGCTGCGACAATGGACTTGGACAAGCTAGTGATAATGAAGATGAGGCAGAATCAAGCAACTTTTCATTCTGTTTTATTTAAGATTGCCATGAGTTAGAATCTACTCAGTGGCAGCCATCTATGACCTTATCTATCTATATCGTAAAATATATTATATTGAAAATGAAGGTAATTTATGCTCAAAACTCATTTCTTCTTAATTTTTGTTACTATATTTGACTATTCTCTATGCTTTTATAATAATTTGCATCTATTGTGCCTGTCTAGTGGAAAAAAGAGACAATGGTGAACAAACACATTTCTTTTTAAATCTGTATTCAGCAATAGCATGTTGGCAGTTTGAAATCGGGGGTATTTACATCATCAGAAAATTCTACAAATCAGGACTTCATTTATTATTTTGTTGTTTAGATTTGAAGTGCTAGGGACAATAAAATAATGCAGATTAAATTGAAAAATAGATTATCTAGAGCCATTGCATTATGAACAGCACAAAAGTTTGAGAAAATATTCTTCCTATATTTAAAAACTCATGGATTCAGCCAAGTTTCTCACTTCATTGATGAGCAAGTGAAGTTCCAGCTCACACTTCATTTTTGTTTTTTTAACTTTCTTGTTACTCATTAACATAAAGGAAGATATCAACCAGCATGCATTCTGGCAGTACACCCATCTACCAATTGTAAACATAAAATGTCTAAGTACATAAGAGTTTGGCAAGTAAAAAAAACAATGAAAGCATGCCATGAGAACCAGTTGGTTATATGGAATTCATAATGAAGAGACCTGTATAGTTTATTACTGCTTGAAAATTGTGTCCTACACATCCCTTATATCAGTAATGTTTATAACAAATGTGTGCATGCATATGAGGATGGTCCAAAAGGTTGTGGGAAAATGAAATGAAAAGATAATGGATTTTTTCCACAAACTTTCTGAAGTTTCCTCATGTGTACGCATGCTTTGTTTTCTTTTTTTCTGAAAGCTGGTTGTAGATTATTTATTAATGCAACACTAATTCCATAATAAGAACATGTGGGACTTTTATAGACCAAGGTAAGGACTTTGGATATTTATTCTAAGCTTAACTAGAGATTAGTGCATTCTATGAAGAGGAATAATATGACTAGTTACTTGGTTTACAAGAATCATTCTGGTTGCCATATAAAAGAAAATGAATGAAGCAGATAAGAGGAAACAAGTGACCAGTAGGAGGCTTTTATAGTCAAGAGTGCTATCAGAAGAGGTGGTAAGAAGTGGTTGTATTCAAGAAACATTTTGAGAGTATATGAACAAGATTTTGTTAATAGATAGCATATGGGGTTTAAGAGAAAGAGAGCAGTCAAAATGTTTCTCTTGCTTGGGCTTTTGATATAAGCAACTGGAAGAACGGAGGTACCTGTTTCTGAGATTGGAGAACTAGAAGAGGCATAGTCTGGTAGGAACCTTAACAGTTTGGTTTTGGATAAGTGAATTTTCTAATGCTTTCTAGGCACCCAAGGGGGATTTTGCACAGCAAATGGAAATGGGAGTGTGTTCTAAGAGAGAGAGGTACTAAAAATAAAAATGCAGGCCTAAATACACAGTGAGGTATTTAAAACCATGATAAGAAATGCAATCACCAATGGAATGAATGAAGCAGAGAGGAAACTTTCTGGGGTGAGGTCCTAAACTCTCCAACTCTTAGAGATTGTAGACGTGAAGGTGATGCAGAAAAGACTAAGGATGTGCAGAAATCTTCCTTCTCTTATGTAAATTGTCTGCCTTCTCCAACTATTTCTACACCAGTAATAAATCATTTTAATTCCTGTAGCATCATGAGAGATTTTAATATCAGGTAAGGAAGCCCTGAGACATTAATTTTCAAAATCTTCTTAGCTAGACTTTCTCATTTTTCTCCTGTGGAACAGCTAGTAGTTTCGAACTGCTGATCTTGAGGGTACAGCCTGACTCATAACCACTTTGCTACCAGAGCTCCTTAGCTAGACTTTAGTATACATTTTTAGTTTATAATCATTTTTATGGCTAGTCTTACTTTTTTTTAGAGGCATGCTTTAGATAATGGTGTCTGAGTTAGAAATTTTTGATAGCTGAATTTAATCATCTGTGGGTTAATTGATACCTTTATGTTATTAAATCTTTCTGTCTAAGCAAATGTTATTTCTTTCCATTTATCCAAATATACTTTTATGTGTCTTTGTAAAGTTTTAAAGTCTTTTTTATAAAGGCCTTAAATAATTTTTGATAAGTTAATTTTTATACATATTCTCTTTCTATTATAAATCAAATTCTTTCTCATTGTTAGTATATAAGAAAGTTATTCATTTTTGCATACTCAATTTTTATCCAAACAATTACTGGATGCTCTTATTGATTATGAAGATTTTTCAGTTTACACACTGATAATCATATCAAATTCAGATAATGCTATATCTTATTTTCCAGTGTTTATATTACTTGCTTTTATTTTGCATTTCTTATTTCAATAACCAAATTTTGCAGAGCTGAGATTATTAATTGGGTTTACAGAAGATATCCTTACATGTATTTTTTCCCCTTAGTTTAATGGGGAAGTTTGCTATTATTTCAGTGTTAACCATACCATTAGTGAGTTTAATTTAGATAGTCGTCATTGTTGTTGTTAAGTACTGTCAAGGGTCATAGGGTTTCCAAGGAGCAGTTGGTGAGCTTGAACCACCAACCTTGCAGTTCAAATGACTTTGCAGTCTGACACATTAGCCCACAGTGCCACACTAGGACTCTATTGTTGTTGTTTTTGTTGAATGCCATTGAGTCGACTCTGACCTATAGCGACTCTGTATAGAGTTTCCAAGGATCAGCTGGTGAGTTTGAACCACCAACCTTGCAGGTCAAACGGCTTTGCAATCTGACGCATTAACCCACAGCGCCACACCAGGACTCCAGAACTCCATTAGTGATTTTCAAATTTTGATATGCATAAAAATTATCTGTAGGTCTTTTTGATTTTTGTGTTTGTTGTTGCTAAAAAAGCACATTTTGGAAATTAATTCTAGAGTCTAGAAGTCTAGGACAAAGTTCAGGATTCTACATTTTTTGGCAAGCAAACTGCAATTCCATGGTGTTTAGATTACTCTGCCTAAGAGATATATTAGATTTTTATGATAATGTAACATTTTTCTATGTTCATTGAATATTATTAAATGCATTTTAATCCTCTATCAAATGAAAATTTTATCCTTCAATAAAATCGTGTGGAATAAACCCAATTCGATTATCAAAATTAAATAGCTCTTTTAGCTGAACATAACATTTCCCACATCATTATTTTGAAAGGGATATTGGTTTACAGTTTGTATTAGAGGTTACCTTTGTTCAGGATGTTTTTCAAAAATAGGGTTATCTGACTTTTGAAAATGTATCAAAATATTTCACAAATATGTATTTTATGTGACATGGGAGTTTTCTGTATTTTAAAAGTTTGATATAGCTTTTCCTATAAAATGCTCTGGTCCTTAAGATGTTATTGTAGGTGTTCAGATCTTTCAGAAATGTCCTGAGCTTTGTTCTGGGCTATTTACCTAATCAACTTTCCTTTTATTCTAGTGTCAGTTTTGATAATTTATGTTTTTATAAGAAATCATTCATTTATTCGTTTTGGAAGCTACAGCACAGAGTTTTACATAGAATTAAAAAATAAACCCTAAATTCAAAGTTTAGTTATACGTATTTCTCATTTTTAATTTTATGTATTTCCTGTTACTGCTTTATTTACTAAACTTAGAATCTGTATTTTAATTTATTTTTATCAGTTCTGCAAGTTTTGCTTTATAATTCATTAGTTTCTGCTTAAGTTCCCTAGCTGTTTCTTCTTTCTTTTCATAATTATTTAGGATTTCCCTTTCTAATTCTTTAGTTAAAAATGGGGGGGTTGGGGTGGGGATGGCATTTGTTTTCATTTATTTGTGCTTAATACTGAAAGCATTTATGATTCATTAGTTTTTCTTTCAGATTAGTTTTGGGCTCATTCAATATGCATTAACCTGGAGTCTTTTTATTATTATTATTCTCATATGCAAATGCAATTTTGATTTCTTCTTTGATCTAAGAATTATTTAGAAGCATGAATTTTAAAATTATTTCTAAGTGGTTGGAGCATGTCAATAAAAATTGTGGAATAAATTTTAACATATTCACTGTGGTTTGTATAGTTTTTATCCAGTCCTTTTTTGTGGGGTTGTACATGACATGGACTCCTGATATGATGCTGTGGGTTAATGTGCTGGACTGCAAGGTGGGTTTGAACCGCAAGGTTAGTGGTTCAAGTTCACTAGCCGCTCCTTGGAAACCCTCTACAGAGTGTCACTATGGATCAGAAATGACTCAATGGCCCTTAACAACAACAAATGACATGTAAAGGAGCTCTGGCAGCATAGTGGTTACGAGTTGGGCTACTAATCTCAAGACCAGCTAATCTCAAAGCCTCATCTTTCTACTGTGGAAGTGCTGCTAATCTGATGGTCTGTAGTTCAAAACTACCAGTTGCTCCTCTGGAGAAAGATGAGACTTTCTGCTCCTGTAAAGATTTATAGTCACTATGAGTCGGAATCGACTTCATGGCATACCACCACCACCGCCATATGACATGTACAGTCTTGGTGTGGTACTATAGATAAGCTCTAGACTGCTAACCACTGCTCACTACAAGGTCAGTGGTTCATCCCCACCATTCACTTCTCAGAAACTCTCCACAGGATGGCTATGAGTTGGAACCAACTCAGTAGCAATTAATAACAATGTATATGTGATCAATTTTTTCTAAATGTCACATGGGCAGTAGAAGTGATTATGTAATATTTGTTCTTGGACTACAGCATCTAAGCTATATAACTATGTACTCATATACATATAGACAGATGACAGATAGATAATTAACGTTTCCTTTCAGTATATTATTTATATTATTAGTATATTTGTTTTGTTGCTTAATATGTTCTGTATTTACAAAGATGGGTTTAACTTTCCCACCACAATTGTATTTTTGTAACTTTCTTCTAGACAGCTAAGTGAAAGTTCAGTGGTTCAAACCCACCAGCCGCTCCTCAGAAACCCTGTACAGGGTCACTATAAGTAGGAACCGGCTAGATAGACCACAACAGCAACAACAACATACTTACATGAGATCCTTTAAGTACACAGATGGATGACTGTGACCTTTTTATTATAAGTTATCTGCTGGTTAATATTAAATTCTTATCCTTTGACCATCTATGTTTTATCTGTCCTTGTCTGTATTTCGACAAATATTAATGTTATAATACTTTTTATAAAGTCAATATTCACTTGTAATGGGCTCAAACGTAGGAACAATTGTAAGAATGGCACAGCACCAGGCAATGTTTGATTCTGTTGTACCTAGGGTTGCTGCAAGCAATGTTTGGTTGTATTGTACAGAGCATTGGTTCACTGTGAGCTGGAAATGACTCAATAGCAGCTAACAAGAATAACAATATATGTCCATTTTTCTGCTTTTCAATGTTTTGTATCGCTTGTTCTAGAAGTGACACTCAAAGCCATGTTATTTTATTTGTTTATGCTTATAACAGAATCCTAGTGTTCTTGTCTAATAATAGAGCATTTAATCTATTCACATTTGTTCTTACAATGGATGCATTTTTTTTTTTTTTAATGCTTTGGGTTAGCTATGCCTCTTAGTTTATTTGTTTTGATTTGTTTTTACTTTGTTGTCTGTCATTTACTGTAAGTGAAATAATGTCTTTATTTTTATTTTATTGTCCTGAAGTTGGGGAGATATTTATTCAATTTTTCTTCTTTAGCAGTTATCGTTAAGTTTTTCAAAACATTCTTCAATCTATTTTTCTCTTTAATCCATTTTTAAGTATACAGTGATAGCTTTTCAATTTCTACTCTAAAATGATGAATTCAGCATACTCTTATTTCTTCTCTTTCCCAATTAACCAAACACTCCTCGGTCTGTTTTAAGTATAATAAAATTCCATTATTACTTGACATGTTAGAAGTATTTTTTTAAGAATGATTTATGACATAGATATTCAATTTTGTAGACATTTGTAACAATTATTTAGACTTGTCTCTATTGTAACTCATTCTAATACTAACCGACAGTCTTTTCAAAACTTCATTTAAAATTCTTGAACTTCTCATTTTACTTCCTCTCTTGGTGGTGGTTGTTGGCCTTGAAGTCAGTTCTGACTCGTTGTTGTTATGTACATTTCCGACTCATAGTGACCCTGTACAGGGATTCTGAGGCTGCATATCTTTACTGGAGCAAAAAGCCTCATCTTTGGGCCGCGGAACAGCTGGTAGTTTCAAACTGCTGACCTTGCGGTTCGCAGCCCGATTCGTAACCACTACGCTACCAGAGCTATGGTTTCCAAGGCTATAAATCTTTATGGTAACAGAAACCCTCATCTTTCTCCCACAAGGTGGCTAGTACATTCGAACTGCTGCTCATTTTGTCATTTGCAGTCCAATTCTTAGCCCATCTATGCTACCTGGGCTCCCTTAGTTAGTAAAAAGTTACAGCTTTGTATAACTCAAATTGGTTCTTGCATGTCTAAGGATAGCTTTCTGTTGCTCTTATACTTGAAATACACATTGGCAACATATATTGCTGTTAGATTAGAAGCTTCTTTTCATCAAAACTCAGTTGTTGTTAGGTGCCTTCAAGTCTATTTTGACTCATAGTGACCCCAAGTGACAGAGAAGAACTGCCCCATAGGGTTTTCTTGGCTATGATCATTATTGTTTTTTCTCCTACAGAGCCATTTGGTTGCTCTTGTGTGCCATCAAATTGGTTTTGACTTATAGTGACCTTTTATAGGGTTTCTGAGAGTGGCTGATAGGTTTGAACTGCTGACCTTGTGCTTATCCTGCAACATCACACCAGGGATGGATGAGTTGAAATCGTCAACCTTTCAGTTAGCAAGTAAGAGCTTAACTATTTGTGCCACCAGGGTTCCTACATCAATAGTGGTGGTGGTGGTTGTAAGTCAGTTCACACTCATAGCGACACTTTATATGGTTTCTGAGGCTGTAAATCTTTATGGGAGCAGAAAGCCTAATCTTTCTCCTGTGGAAGCACCTGGTGGATCTGAATTGTTGGATCTGAAATGTGTAATCCACTGTTCTACCAAGACATGCCCTAGATAGTTATAATTGTTTTCTGGAATTTTGTTTTACAAAATATGTATCTGAGTTTGGAATACTGAGCAAATAGTCTGAGAAGTGGGTTATATGAAGAAAAACGTAGCATCAGGATTGGAGGAAGACTCATTAACAACCTGCGATATGCAGATGATACAACCTTGCTTGCTGAAAGTGAAGAGGATTTAAAACATTTACTGATGAAGATCAAAGAGCACAGCCTTCGGTATGGATTACATCTCAATATGAAGAAAACAAAAGTCCTCACCACTGGACCAATAAACAATGGAAAAAAAGATTGAAGTTGTCAAGGACTTCATTCTTCTTGGATCAACTATCAACACTCACGGAAGCAACGGTCAAGAAATCAAATGACATATTGCATTAGGCAAATCTGCTGCACAAGACCTTTTTAAAGTGTTGAAGAGCAAAGATGTCAGTTTGAGGACTAAGGTGCACTTGACCCGAGCCATGATATTTTCAATAGCTTCATGTACATGCAAAAGTGGACAGTGAATAAGGAAGACCGTAGAAGAATTGATGCTTTTGAGTTATGGTGTTGGAGGAGAATATTGAAAGTACCATGGGCTGCCAAAAGTACCAACAGATCTGTGTTGGAAGAAGTGCAGCCAGAGTGCTCCTTGGATGCTACGATGGCCAAATTTCATCTCTCATACTTCAGACATATTGTCAGGAAGAACCAGTCACTAGAGAAAGATATCATGTTTGGTAAGGTGGAGGGTCAGAGAAAAAGAGGAAGACCCCCCCAGCGAGATGGATTGGCAAAGTGGCAGCATCTAATGGGCTGAAGCATGACAACAATTGTGAAGTTGGCTCAGGACTGGGCAGTGTTTCGTTATGTTGTGCATAGGGTCGTTATGAGTTGGTTTGAACTCGATGGCACCTAACAACAACAACAACACTTATTGTCTCCGGAAGTGATTTTACTTGAAGGTTAGAAGTACAGACTTTGAATAAGATTTTTGAGTTCAAATCCTGATTTAGTTACTTAAAAATTGTATGTCCATGGGAAGATTATTTAATCTCTGTGCTTTTGTTTTCTTATCTGCAAACTAGTGCTAAGAGCATTTTCTTTAGTATATTGACCAGTTTGAGCATGAGTATGTTTGTGCATGTGTGTATGTGCATGCCTGTATGTTGTGTAATACACATGTACATACTTATATACACGTGCACTCACGTGTTGATGTGTGTTCACATGTGTGTGATTATATGTTTATTCCATGTGCATTTATGTATGTATGGTATATTGCCCCTCTCTTACTTACCAGAAACCAGGAGACCACATAAAAAGATTTTCAGAGAGATCTTTTATGGGACCAGTTGTGTGATGCCAAAGACCAATCTGGAGCGTTCAGCTTGTCCTTTTCATCCCCTGTTAGTCACTCCCTTTGATGGTTTAAATTTGGCTGCTTGTTTTTATTTCTGATTTCATGTCTTTTTAATTCCTCCATGGACCCCTGGTAGATCAGTAGTTAACTTGGTTGCTGTAAACCGAAAGGTTCGCAGTTTAAGCCCACCAGTCATTCTTTGGGAGAAGGATATAGCAGTCTGCCTCTGAAAAGACTGCCACCTTAGAAAGTCTACAGGGTTGCTCTACTCTGTCCTATGGGGTTGTTATGAGTAGGAATCTACTGGATGGCATTGACTCATCCCTACTACACTTTCCTCATCATCCCTTGCCTCAATTAATGCAGAAGCTTGGTAATGTTTCTCCTTGCCTCCAGGTATGATCACTTTCAGTTCTCCAAAGACTCCCCTTACTTCAGACTTTAGTGACCTCCCTTTACCTATACATAAAGTTCTACTTCCTTTGTATGCCTACACACCTCTACACACCTCTCAGGTTCTCCTGCCATGCTTCAAGGACTCTGCTGATCCTCTTCCAAATTCTGATTCATCTCATAAAATTGAAGTTCTGCTTCATACTTCCAAGAAGCCTCTCTAACCCCCTGTCCCTGTATAAATTCCTCCTTTGCAGTATGCCCACAATCTGTCCTATGTACATCCCTATCCTTGCATTGATGACACTCTGTCATAATTTCATATTTATACAAGGGGACTTCCAAAAGTTTGTGGAATAATTCCATTATTTTAAAATTCCATTTATCCATGAACTTTCAGAATTCCCCTCAAATATTTGACTTTCACACTAGACTCCTAAGGGAATAAAGAGCAGTCCATTTAACCTAGTTCCCCCACCACATAACACGGTTCCTATAACCTAACATATAGTCAATACTTAGTAAATGGTGGGGTGTTAACGAAAGTGATACTGCCCTTGAGATTGAAACTGTATTAACCTCACACTTGATTGTCCCTCACCTTGTCCACCTCCAAGAACCTTATTCATTCTGCCAATTTGCTTTTGACTTTTTATTTGTTTCTTTCTTCCTCATTGTGAGTTAGACAGACCAAGTAAAGAAATTGGGGGTCCAAGAGTATACATGATTTGCAAATTTCAAAGACGTCATAAATGGTTAATGAGTGATTGAGCTCTGGACTTCTAATCTGTAGTACAGTAAAGCTTGGCCCCATGTTTGAGTATGCTGTGGTGTTAAAAGCTGGGTTTTGAGGTCCTGGTGCTCAGGTACAGAAAGAAGGCTTGATAGTGACCTTCAGCTGCCCCCAGTTCACTAAATGCTCTGTAGAGAGGAAAGACTTGTGCACACTCATGAGAAGAGGTGGTGAAGGTGCTGAGGTTCTCCACTGTAATGAACAGTGGGTTGGGCTGAGTGATAGGAAGAGTCAAAGGTGATTTCTCAGGTGGTTACACTGAAAATTCCAATACACCCACTTAATGCAGGTGGCTTGGCAAGCAGAGCCAGACTATAGCAATTAAAGTCCATGGGTGTCCCTCAGGAGAATTATAACAATACAGTTCAGCCAAAATCACTCCAAGAGCACTGAATTATGCCACCTCTGAGCCTTGAGATGTGTCAGTCTTTGTGTCTTAGTTTAATACCTCTATCTGTGAAACACAAATAAGTTTGGGTTCTTCTTTAATAATAATATTAATGAAATAGAACAGATTAACTTTACCAGAAACTATAATTGTCTCCAATACTATGTTGAACTCTGATTCTGTTCAACAGCTACTTTAAGGTGCTAAAGATGTTCATATAATTAGCTGGGGAGGGGGGCTGTTGAACAGAGGGCTGGAGAATTAATGACTTGACATATAATAAAAATTCATATTGAATAGTACTTTGCTGTGATGCATATTAATTACATATTAATTTGTTTTCATTCTCTCAGCAATACATTAAAGTGGAGTGAATGGTATTACTGGAGTCGGTTAGAACATTAAAGCAATAGGACATAGTGGTAATGCCTATAGGTTTCTGAGCAGTAGCTTAGCTTTGGATTTTTTTTAACCATTTAGGGCAACTACATCGTCCTCTATAAGACGGGGTTGATAACGGTATTATTATCAAGCTTGAATGGACAGTGTCTGACATGTAATAATCACTCAATAATTAATAATATTATTAATAGAGGCTTGTCACAGGCCATGTAATTGTAGTGATTGAAGTGGAATTTGAATCTGTGCCTTTTATTCTAAATCAGAATGATTAAATCTTATCCTTTCCCCCTCACCTTTTATTTTTATACATAATCATACATTAAGCATGTATCATTGATACTATATTAATCAGGCTCTGGGATATAAAGTATGGTTGTATACACAAATCTGTGTTCAAATGTTTAGAGATGAGTTAGAGACAAAGGAAAAGAAACCAAAATGCACTGCAGTCTCCCAGGACCTGAGATCTAGGTCTGCCTATACACAGTGGATCCACAGGTTGTATTAAGAAGAAGCCAGTGGATTGTAACTATCTGTCCACCCACAGTGGCAGTAAGCTAATACTGGTATTGAGGGTTGAATAGGTTATTGTCAACTGGAAGGGAAGAGAGGTAAGGATGATGGATGTTGGTGGTGGGGAGACTATCCTGGCATTAGTGTTTATGTGATTTAGGTGTGCAGTTTAATGCAGGTGTGTCTGAATCACTGAGGGAGAGAGGGTCATGGAAAGTGTGAGGCCAGATTGGCAGGCTATGACTAGATTATGATGTAATCGAGTAGATCATAGTTTTAGGTTTTAGAAGAGATCAATGTGAAAGAGAAGTCTTGGCTCTTGAACTGCAAGATGGGTTTGAACTGCAAGGCCAGTGGTTCAGACTCACCAGCCACTCCTCAGAAAAACTATACAGAGTCCCTATGAGTCAGAACAAACTCCATGGCAGTTAACAACAACAACAATGTGAAAGATGAATCATAGTGTGGTGAGACCAGATAATCAAAAAGAACAAGAGGTCAGATTCCAAGTAGGGGATTCTGGACCTCAAGCTAGATCAGCTTCCTACCCTGAAGTACATCATCTTCTAGTGGGGTGAGAGGTCAAAGAAATTATGGAGAAAAATATTTTGAGGGTGGGAGGAAGGGAATCAAAGGCTGAGCGTTTGGGAGGCCATAAATGGGAAAGTTCTCAGTAATCATAAAACTCAGGTGGGAGCATGCAGGAATGAGTGTGGATGAAGATGTTTTAAAAACAGAGCACAAAGGACTTTGAGATTGATGCTAGATGTCTCATTGGTATCACCAAAATGATGCCATAGCGAAAACATGAAATGGAAGTCAGGTGTCAATATTGTAATGAACTTTAAACCAGTAGTCAGAGTAATTGGAGAGGTAGATCATGGAGATGGGAAAAGAGTAACAGTGTCTGAGGTGCCTAGTTCTCACCAACAATTTAAGCTTCTATTCCATTATGGGGACTTGTATAAATGAAGGAGAGGTGACAAATCCCCAGTATAATCTCTGGGCCCCAAGAGAGTTAAGATGTGGCCCAATGAGCTACCTTCCATTGAGAAAAGACATACCTTGACAACCAATGGGATTAACATTTTTAGAAAAGTTATTTAGGAAATGCTGACCATTACCTTAAAGTGGGTCTTGCCTTTACCAAAAATACACACGATATTTTCAAAAATTACATTTTGGTAGAATGAAAGTAATAAAGATAATAGCAATTATCAGATTTAATATGAAGATTAGGCTGGCAGACTGTACAAAGTTATTGATTGATGTTGGGTGACAATTGGCTTCCTTATCTTCTATTAGTGATTAGTGGCTGAGAGAATCAGTATGCCCCAGAGTTTAAGAAAATGTTTTTGGAGAAGAATTTAAACTTTATAAAATTGTACACATCAACTTAATCTTTTGAAAACAGATCACCATTGTTTTGATGTGAGTGGAGGACTTCTTATTCCAGCTGATAAACACTGCAATCATCATAGTGAAAGAATTAATGCACTAAAATACAGACCAAACGACATCCTTGACAAACCAAAAGCACACACCAGAGGTCTCAGATGGGCTGAAGTCTATCACTGTGAATCTGTGACCAGTCCTTCAAGGATCGTGTTCCACACCTTTCCTGAATCAGCCATCCTAGATCTCATTTACAGGACCTGCTTTTAGTTCAGTTTTGGAAGTCAGAGTGATAAACAAAACTCTGCTGTTAGATGCTGATGGGTTAATAGTTTAAGGTCTCCAGTGAGAACTTTCCACATTCCACCTAGTCAGCAGTTTAACTGTGTGTTCAGTTCACTACACGATTGAGATACTTTGCTAGACTATGAAGAGATATTTTAGGAAAGGCCACTTTAAGTTTCTCAACTTGCATAGCATATGCCAGTGGCTCCAGATTTGGTGACTCCAGACTCCAGATCACTGAGTCTGGAGGATATAATGTTGAGGGTTCAAGAATTATTTCAGATGTTTCAAAAGCCAAATGAAAACTCATATGTTAGCAGAGTAAGAAGCCATATGCAGGTCTTACATCAAGATTGTCTCTAAATTCATATTTTTTATTTGATGCCCCCATACTGCAAATAAATGTTAATGATGGATAAATCATAAAAGGGGGAAAAAAATCAACAAGCTCAAGTACAATTAAACATCTCTGCGGACATAAAATAGAACAGAAAGGCACCTGAAGGGATCAAAACTCAAGAAGCATGCACTTGCTCATCTCTGTGTCTGTCAAAGAGTACAAAGATCATCGTAACCTTTTGGGCCATAGGACTAAGAGATCTAACAGAATATGAGAGGCTAAAAAGAGCCTAAATGCCTGATCTCAGGGCCTAGAGAAGGTGTCGTTGTTGTTGTTGAGTGCTGTCCAGTTAGTTTTGACACACAGTTACCCTGTATGTTGTTGTTGTTGTGAAGTGCCGTCGAGTCGGTTCCGACTCATAGCGACCCTGTACAGGGTTTCCAAGGGTGTAAATCTTTACAGGAGTAGAAAGCCTCATCTTTCTCCCGCGGAGCGGCTGGTAGTTTCGAACTGCTGACCTTAAGGTTCGCAGCCCGATTCGTAACCACTACGCTACCAGATAGGGTTTTGAAAATCTATGTTGTTTGTTGTTGTTGTTATGTGCCGTGGAGTCGGTTCTGACTCATAGAGTCCCTGTACAGGGTTTCCGAGGCTGTAAGTCTTTACGGGAGCAGAAAGCCTCATCTTTCTCCCGTGGAACAGCTGGTAGTTTCGAACTGCTGACCTTGCGGTTCACAGTCCGATTCGTAACCACTACACGGAAAATCTATAGGGAAGGAAATTCATGGAAACAGTCTCAAGAAAAAACTACAAAGGGTCCATTTTCTGAAATGATGGCTTTGGCCATCTGCAGACCTGAGGGCTGAGGGTTCAAGACACACACTCAACCTTGTGGTCAGTTGTTAACAGAACACATAAGAGTCCTGGCGTAGCACTGTGGGTTAATGCGCTGGACTGTAAAGTAGGTTTGAACTGCAAGTTCTGCAGTTTGGGCTCACCAGCTGCTCCTTGGAAACCCTATACAGGGTCGCTATGGGTGGGAACCAACTCAATGGCACTTAACAACAACAATGTAGCACCAGAAAGAAATTCTGGGTTAGGGAACCTTGGGAATACTTAAGGTAGCCATAAAAATACCAGTAAAATGAGTGAACATGGAGAAAGAAAAAGAGAAAAACAATATATACAAATCCAAAGTTGGTCTTTTAAAGTGAGCCTAAAATTTAAAAATTCTAAACCAAATGTAAAAACAAAACAAAACAAAAAGGTCAAGAGACTGTCAACTCCATATACCAGCACAGAAATATATCCCACATGAAATGCATATAAGAGTCTTCAAAGAGTTTTGAATGATGTACATTAAGACCTGTGCTAGTTGAAGATCCAGAATTTTCATGAAAAAGAATAAGAAGTTATGAAAAAGAAACAGTTAATTTAAACAAGAATAAATACATACCATGAAAATCAAGTACAAATATTATAAATAAAATCTAATTATTGAAATAAAAACTCAATAGATACCACAAATCGGTAATAGTTGAAGATTAATAGATTTAATTGAAATAAAAATATAGAACATAAGAAAAGTACAGCTATACATATAGATGATAACATGAAAGTATCCAAAACACATAGGAGTCCCTGGTTGACACAAATGATTAAGCCTTTGACTAATAAATTGGTGGTTTGAGCTCACCCAGAAGTACCTCAGAAGACAGCTTTTCTTCCTTGAAAACCGTATGAGAAAGGACGAGACAAGATGACATCCTGGAGCCACTCTCTGTATAGTCCCTCTGCAACAGAGACCCAAAATGTCAGGTGACCCACATACAGACAATAATCTTAGAACCCTGAGCATGAAGTGAAAGGGTAAAGAATTGGATTCAACACCAAATGGAAAGAGAGACAGAATGAAAACAGTGACTGAAGAGAGATGGAGTGGGGTCTCATGCTGCATTCATTCATTTTAAGACACAGAAGGCAACAAATACAGGTGAGGAGAAGCCAAGTACATGAAATCCCCAATGGAACGGAAGCACAATGTGGACAGATCTGGAGTGAAACAAGCTGCTCTTCACAATCAGCAAATAAGAGACCCACACCCATACCCACACTCTCACCAGTTATGGATCCCAGCTGCTGACAGTGGGTGAGCAAATGAGTATAACTGCCCCACCCACCTGGTATAACAAAACTAAGCAAAACAAATAATCAGGGTGAAACAAACCAACACATAATTGACAACAACAAAAAATACAATAATGTATCAGAGACAACTTCAAATCAAACAAAGAAATAGGACAAGAAAGTGCAATTAAGTGACCAAAAGAAAAAACAAGAAACCTCTTCATGGAAGAACATGAAATAGAACTGAAATATGGTGTGGCACTGTAGGATAAGAACTGGACTGCTAACTGCAGCGTTAGTGGCTCAAATCCAACAGCTGCTCCTATACAGGGTTGCTATGAGTTGGAACAGACTTAGTGGCACTTAACAAGAGATTTAAAAAACCCCACAAACAAAATCAAGGAAAACACCTACACTACCCTAGAAGAAAGGAGCTCTGGTAGAGTAGTGGTTAGGAATTAGGCTGCTAAACTACCAGCTGTTCCACGGGAGAAAGATGAGGCTTTCTGTCCCCGTAAAGATTTATAGCCTCGGAAACCCTGTACAGGTACAGGGTCGCTATGAGTTGGAACCGAGTCCACGGCACATAACCACACCACCACCCTAGCAAAATTCAGGAAAACAATACAGGAATGAAATGAAAAAAAATAGTTGACAATTAGAAACCATATTTAAAAAGCACCTTGAAATCCATAAAATCAATACTAAAATTTTGAAGATAACACATTAGAAGGACAAAAGAATAGAGTTGAATCCATTGAAGAACAGATAAAAAAATTTAGAAGACAAATCTCTTGACACTGATTTATATGAGGAAAAATTTTTTTTTTAAATAATGAAGAAAGTCTAAGAATTATGTGAGACACTATCGTTAAGAGAGCACAAGTCAATTCTGACTCATAGTGACCCTATATAGGGTTTCCAAGGAGAGGCTGATGGGTTTAAACTGCTGACTTTGCAGTTAACCATCCAGTGCTTATGCTACAGCACCACACAAAGACACTGATGTTATTGTTGTTGAGTGCCATACTCATAGTGACCCTGTATGGGTTTCCAAGGAATGGTTGGTGGGTTTGAATTACTGACCTTGTGGTTCAAATGGACCTTGCAGTTCAGTGCTTTATCCTACAGTTCCACACCAGGATTCATTAAGGGGAAGGAAAAACACACACAGAAAATTGTCAAGGATTTTCTAGCAGAACACTTGCCTAATATCATGAAAAACAAAAAGATATCCATTATTGAAGCCTCACAAATTCTATACAGGATAGACCCCTAAAAGAAATTCACCAAGATATATCATAATCAAACTTTGTAAAATAAAGAAAAATAAAGAATCTTGAGAGCAAGTTGGGAAAAATTAAATGTTATTTACAAAGGGCAGCCTATAAAACTAAATTCTGATTTCTCAGAAGAATGAGATGGCATAGATAAAATTTAGAGAAAATAATTGTTGTTGTTGTTTGTTGTTATGTGCCATCGAGTCGGTTCCGACCCATAGCGACCCTGTATAGGGTTTCCGAGGGTGTAAATCTTTTCGGGAGTAGAAAGCCTCATCTTTCTCCCGCGGAGCAGCTGGTAGTTTCAAACCGCTGACCTTAAGGTTCGCAGCCCGATTCGTAACCACTACGCTACCAGCGAAAATAATTGCTAACCAAAAATTATATACTCAGCAAAACTGTTCCTCAAATACAATGTTGAAATTAAGATATTTCCAGATAAAGAAAAAAATAAAAGGAGCTTATAAAAATCAGACCAATCTTACAAGAAATGCAAAAGGGAGTCCATTGGACAGAGCACCCACAGAGATTAAAACATATGACAACATCATCTGGAAACCTATCCAAAAAAAGAATTCTCAAAAATAAAATAAGCTTAGAAGACTGAAAATAGAGTACCAGAGGCATCAATCTATAAATGATGACAACTACAAAGCAAAAAGAGGGAATAAGCAGCATAATTACAGAATCTACAAATGCAGAGGAAGTAGTATGGTATCAAATAGAACAGACTTTTAAATTTAAGAATATAAAAACAAATTACAGGATAACAACAAAGAAAGTTAATAAATCTTTTAACCAAAGTAAGGAAGAAAATCATGAGGACTTAGTAAACACAAAATCAACAATATAGAAAATGAAAAGAAAACCTGGTAACAAAATAAACTAAGACAGAAATGTATATGAAACAACAACAAAAAATCAATGTTGCAGTACAAAAACACAAAAGAATGACAGTAGAAAATTCACACCTATCATTAATTACACTGAATGTAAATGGATTAAATGCACCAGTCAAGAGAAAGAGAATGGCAGAATGGATGACAAAGCATGGCCCACCAATATGTTGTCTACAAGAGATTCATATTAGATACAAAATAAAAATAAATTAGGAATCAAATGATGGAAAGATATATACCAAACTAACAGCAGCCAAAAAAGAACAAGAATGATGATGTCAATTTCTGATTAAATAGACCAGGCAGAAACAGTATAAGAGACAAAGGATGGTATTAAATAATGATTAAAGGGTCAATTCTGCAAGAGAACATGGATATAATAAATATCTATGAATAGTGTAACAAAATTGACAAACTACTGGCAAAATTGACAATGGAAAAGAAAGAGGAGATGCAAGTACAAGAACAAAAAATGATGAAATGAGTGATGTCCCAACAGAACCAACCAAAATAAAATGAATGATAGTATAATACTATGAAGGAACTGTACTCCTACAAATCTGAAAACCCAGAAATGGCAAATATCTAGAAACACATGGCCTACATAAAGTAACATAGACTGAAATTTGGAATTTGAATAAACCCATCACAAAAGGAGAAATTGTACAATCCACAAAAAGCCTCCTACAACAAAAATAGAAGATTGTTTCACTGGAGAATTCTACCAAACATACAGAGAAAAGCTGGCACAAATTCTACTCAAATTATTCTAGAACATAGAAAAGGATGAACTACTTCCCAATTCATTTCATGAAGTAAGCATTAAAAAAAGAAAATTACAGACCAATATCTCTCAAGAGCATAGTTGTCAAAACCCTCAACAAAATTTTAACCAATTGAACCCAAAACTATATTTAAAAAAATAATATGTCATGACAAAGTAGAATTCATATCAGGTATGCAATATTGGTTCAACATTAAAAAAACAATGTAATTGATTACATAAATAAAAGCTATCGATCAGTGTAGAAAAGGCATTTGATAAAAATCCTACTCCAATTACTGACAAAAAAAAATCTTTCACCAAAATAGGAAGAGAAGGGAAATTTCTTAACATAATTAGAGTATCTATGTAAAATCAATATCCAACATTATTCTGAACAGAGAGACTTAAAGTACTTTCCTTGCAACCTAGACAAGGATTCCTTCCATTATCATTCCTATTCAACATTGTGTTGAACATCATATCCAGGCCAAAAAGCAAGAAATGGAAATAAAAATTGGTAAGGAAGAAGTGAAACTATTCCTGTTTGTAGATTATATGATCCTATACAGATAGAATTCTATAAACACAGCAAGAAAACTACTAGAAATAACTGAAATATTCAGCAAAGTGGTCAGGTACAAGCTCAACATACAAAAGTCATTTGTATTTCTCTACATCAACAAAGAGAACTCTAAAAAGGAAGTCAGGAAAACAATATCACTTATAATAACTGCCTAAAAGATAAAATATTTAGGAATAAATTTAACCAGGGTTACAAAAGACTTATATAAACAAAACTACAAAAAAACATTACCAAAAGAAACCTACATAAATGAAAGAACATACTATGCTCATGGACAGAAATATTTGACATGTAAAAATGCCAATACTACTGTGGACTACAAACCACAAAGTTGGCAGTTCAAACTGACCTGCTGTTCCTTGGAACCTCTAAAACAGGGTTGCTATGAGTCAGAGCCAACTTGACGGCACTTAATAACAACAACAACAAAACACACACACACACACACACACAAAGTGATCTATAGATACAATGCAATACCAATTCAGATTCCATCAACATTCTTTAAGGAAATGGAAAAGCAATCATTAGCTTTATATGGAAAGGAAAGATACCCTGTATAAGAAAACCACTACTGAAGAAGAAAATAGGGTCTCACACTTCCTTATTTCAAAATTTCTACAGCCAGATAGTTATATCACCCTAGTACTTGTTCAAAGACAGACAGATAGACTAATGGAACAGAACTGATCTCAGAAGAAAATCTATCCACTTAATGGTTTTCAATAAAAGGCCAAAAATCATTAAATGAGGAAAACAGTCTCTTTAGCAAATGGTGCTAGCAAAACTGGATGTCCATTTGCAGTAAAATGAAACAAGATCATATCATATAGCTCATACCATACAGAAAAAAAAATGCAAAATTGATCAAAGACCTAAATGTAAAATCTATCAAAGAAAAGATAGGGGCAAACTTAGGGTTCTTCTTACTAAGTATAAATATATTATTAAGTATAACCAAAAATGCACAAACAGCAAAAGATAAACTAGAAGACTAGGACTTTCTAAAAATTAAATATTTGCATGCATTAAAAGATTTCTCCAAAAAAGTAAAAAGAGATCCTACAGACAAGGGGAAAAAATTGCTGCAACATATCCAACAAAGCCCTAACCACTAAAATGTATAGAAAACATCAACACTTCAACAACAAAGAGACAAATAATCCAATTTAAAAACACAGCAGATCAACAGACACTTCACCAAAAAAGGCATATAAGGTGCAACTATTAATCTCTCCTCATCTGGAACAAAGAACAGTGAAGAAAATCAAAGGCATAAGGAAACAATTAATTCAATGAACTAGTGGACCACAGGAACCAGACGCTGGAATAATGAGATGGTGCCAGGGTACCGCTGGTGACCACTCACTAAGAGATCACAATAGTGGGTCCTGGATACAGTGGAAGAAAAATGTGGAACAAAACTCAAAATGATAAAGAAGACAAAGCTTACTGGTCTGACAGGTACTGATGAAACTCCTAAGCCTATGATTCTTCAAACCTGGAACTGAACTCAGCCAAATAATAGGCCTACAAGGTGAACAATAACACATGGGAGGTATGTACTCCTTAGAACACCATAGAGATAAAAGGAGTATCATCGGCTCAGGGATAGATCTCAGAAGACAGAAATTAGTAGGAAGGAAGGGTGAATGCAAGACATAAGCACGGGAAGAAGATGGGAAGAGTGCTGTTACACTGTAGGGATTGCAATCAATGTCATAAAACAAAATGTGAATGAACTGTTGAATGGAACTAATTTGCTTTGTAAATTTTCACTCCATTCACATAAAAAATTTAAAACATTTAAACAAATTTTAATGAAAAATATTTAAAAAAGAAAATCCTGTGGAATTGATTTGATAGCAATTAACAATAAACCTGGTGTGACACTGTGGGCTATTACATCAGACTGCAGTTGTTTGAACTGCAAGGTTGGTGGTTCAAGCTCACTAGCTGCTCCTTGGGAACCCTATACAGGGTCATTATGGGTCGAAATCAACTCGACGGCATGTAACAACAACAACAACAACAACAACAGCAAAAGGAGCTCTGGTAGCATAGTGGTTACAAGTTGGGCTACTAACCTCAGGGTCAGCAGTTTGAAACTACCATCTGTTCCAGGGTAGAAAGATGAGGCTTTCTGATCCTGTAAAGATTTGCAGCCTCAGAATCTGTGTACAAGTTGCTGAGTCAGAACTGACTCCACGGCACACCACCACCACCACCGCGAGCAACAACAGCAGCAATGTCTAACAAACACCTCATAGAGGTTTCAAAAGAAAACTATAGAGGTAATAGTAGAGAAATGATTGTTAAAAGAAAATTGGTAAGACTTGTTGAGAATCAAAGAAAGACACTCGTCTTAACATTTAAACTATCTTTTGAGTTCTTAAAAAATAATAATTAGGAGATAGCCAAAGTGCCCATCGACTGAAGAATGGATAAACAAGCTGTGGTACATACACACAATGGAGTACTATGCTATGCTGAAAAATAACAAGGAAGCTGCATGCCACTTCCTAACGTGGATGAACCTTAAGGACATGATGTTGAGTGAAATTAGTCAATCAAAAAAGAAAAAATACTGCATAGGACCACTACTGTAAAAGACTAAGAAAAAGAACCCATACTATCCCACTAAAGTGGGTTCTTAACAGGCTTAGGGGTAGGGTTAAGGGCGGGAGGGGAAGGTGGAGTACAGGGCAGGGAATAGACACAGGTTAGTTTGGGTGTAGGGGAGGGGGGCAATATATAAGTAGGGAGAGGGGAATGGAAGAACAAAGTAGATGGGAGAACAGTTAGACAGGTATGAATGAGCTAAATGGGACAGAAGTAAAAAATGATGTAGGCACAGCCTTGGAACAACAGGGCTCTGGGATACAGAGACTGGGATATGGTTGGAATGGGGAAAAGGGGGGAATAATGTTATCATGTTTGGCTGACTTTTGAACCTTGGTTGCCCATAAATTATATTATAAAACAGACACTGGAGGGGGAGAGAAAGGAATAGCCAGAGATGTCACCATAGAAAGCTTGTAAGTCCGTCTTCTGCCTATAACTGATTGGAATACCTAAAATGGTACTACAATGTGTCCAGTGAAGGAGGTTTCCTGAAGAGCCTCAGTAGTACAGAAGAATATAGATTGAAGCCTAACCACATCTAGACCTTCAGAGACGGGAAACTTTCCTCTTGAAAGGGCAAGCAGACCAGCCTGGAGCGGCCAGAAAACCAGAAGACACTTCTTGAAAGAAAGACCTACAGGAAAAATACAGAACACTAAGGGCAGTCTGACTGCTACCACAAGAACAAGCAAGTTGCTAGCCCAGGAGACATCAAGGCAAGTGGTTGGGTCCTCTCAGTGCAAATCCTCTTCTAAGACTAGGACACAATGGAAATACACGCTCTGATTGGTGACTACGCACATCACCCATAAAAAGAAGTGACTGAAGAACACCAATGAAGCAGCGAGCTAAGCCCTGCATCATTCAGCAGACTACTGTGAACCCAGGTGGAGACTTGGTTGGCCAGCAGCAAGGCAGGACCTGGGGACTCATGGGCTCAGAGTCAGTGACACAGCCACAGAGGGCTGGAGTGGAGAGCGAAGCGACCAGCTGACAAGAGGACAAGAGGGAGGACAGACACAAGAACACCCACATTTGCAGATGATGGCTTCAATGACTGGATGAACAGAGCTCAACCCGAAGAAGAAAGAAAAGGAAAAAAAAAAAAAAGTGTCATCTGACACAACTTGATGAACTTGACTTACACCTATAAATGTAGTATCTCAAAAGAGGAAACAAATCCTGGCTCCAAGAATTTTTCCCACCCCCTCCACACAAAGAGTGGACAGGGATGGGCAACTTGAACATTGGCTACACAAATTGTGGGGAGGGATACAAAGGTAAGAAGTGACTGGCTTACAAGCTTTCAAGAGGGAACGTAGATCCACAGGGTGGGAGGAGAGTAGTGTCTCCAGTGAGTAGTACCCAACCTGTCTAGGAAGGGCTGATAAAAAGAAATGCAGATGGGTATCTTGTGATGCAATAGTGAATAATTGTTATCAGGACTGATTGTGAGGGTTGGAAATGTAAAGGCAGATATTTTATAGTAAGGAGGGGAGTGATTAACCTTTCAGTCTAGAAGCAGAGGGCCCTGGGACCATCACTGGATAAGAGCGGTGAGCAGGACCCCACCCAGAAAAGCAGTGAGGTCTGAGATGGAGACAGAGAGGATGACGTGAAGAGATGGAGTGGCTGGGGACTTGAGAGCCAGAGAGGGAAAGGGGCTGTGTGCTGAGGATTGTGAGTGGGGGGGCTTGCAGGGTATACCCTTTGGTTGGGTGATGATGCATGAACAGGATGGTAACTATGGCAATGAAACGAATGTAAAACTAATGTTTCCCCATGTAAACTATCACACAGTACACAATAAAACATTTATGTAAAAAACAATAATAATAATTAAATTTGAACCCAAACTGAGACATATCACATGAAACTAGTAAGTATCGAGGATAGAAAGAAGCCTTAGAAAAGAAAGAGTTAGAAATAGCCAAGAGATAGACTTACGGCAAATGTCTCCTTAGGAATAATAGATGCTAGAATAAATTCAACTAGTTAATTTGAAGTGTTGAAATATCAAACTGCTATTGTAAAACTTTGTGTTTTGGATTGAACTATGTCCTCACAAAATCTACTGAAATCCTAACTGTTGTACCTGTTTATATAGGCATTTGCTATATTATCTTATGCATATATATTCATAACCGTTTTAGCTTCACAGTGAAATAACAATGAAATATGGCTTTTTATTTGAAAAGTGCTCTTCTTTGTTTTACATACTGCTTTTTGGGTTAAATTCTGCTTTGGGTTATATCTCAATTAAAGTTCCTTTAATAGGTAATTTAAACTCATTCACATGTATTGATATAAATAGTATATCTCACTTCTGTTGTGTTACCTTATTCTTGGATTACTGTATATATTATGCTACATTTATTGTTTTTCTTGCTCTATTTGTGTATGCTTTTATTGTTTAGGAGTCCTGGTGTGGCATTGTGTTATAATGCCCTGGACAGTGTGAATCACAAAGTCAGCAGTTCAAATTCACCAAGCTTGGAAATCCTATACAATGTCTCTATGAGTGAAAGCCAACTCGACAGCGCTTAACAACAGCAACACTTGCTATTTAGGGAGCACTGTGGCTCTGTAGAATAAGACTGGATTGTGAACCAAAAGATCAGTGGTTCCAGCCTACCAGCCGCTTGTCTGGAGAAAGATGAGGCTTTCTGCTCTCACAAAGATTTACAACCTCAGAAAACCTGAGTCAGTACTGACTCGAAAGCACTTACTTAACAATAATAATTGTTATCTAGAAAGGTTTATATTTTTATTTCAGTAGTTATCTTTATATTAATACTTCATATTGTGTTAATTGTCAAGTGTTGCTCAGTAGATTTCAACTCACAGCAATCGTGTATAGGGCTTGTGAGGATCAGCTGTGGTCTTGAACCTCCCAGGTTCAGTTAACAGTCCAGTGTTTATATTACAGCACCATACCAGAGCTTCATTGTATTATTAATTCCCCACTTTCCTTAACCTGATACTAACTGGAATATCAGTTTTGAAGTGGTCTCTGGTAACTCCCACTTATTGCCTGTTGTTGTTATTAGGTGCTGTCAGGTTGCTTCTAACTCATAGCAACCCTGTGTACAACAGAATAAAACACTGCAAAGTACTGTGTCATCCTCACAATTGTTATGTTTGAGTCCATTGACTGCTGCCACTGTGCTGATTC
>NW_006408546.1:11239375-11240352 GCF_000296735.1 Chrysochloris asiatica | reverse complement strand
CTAATGTGATCCCTTCCAGAGACTTTGGTACTGGTAACAAGACAACATCTAGTTCTTTTGGTCTCAGAGTCATGAAGTCTGATGTTTACATGTTCCATTAGTCCATTGGATGGATTGATTCCAAGCATCTTCAATTCTCAACACTCTTCTCTCTTCCACACATGGAAAAACAAATAACTGCACCTTACTTAGTGTGCATAGGCCAAGAGGCAGTTATTCAAACAGAAAAAAGAAACACTGAATTGTTTCAAATTAGGAAAGATGTGTACCAGGGTTGTATTTTTCTCACCATACTTATTCAGTCTATATGCTGAGCAAATAATCCAAGCAGTTGGGTTCTATGAAGAAAACTGTGGCATCAGGATTGGAGGAAACCTCATTAACAACCTGCGATATGCAGATGATACTACCTTACTTGCTGAAATACTTACTGATGAAGATCAAAGACTACAGCCTTTGGTATGGCTTGCACCTCAGTGTAAAGAAAACAAAAATCCTCACCACTGAATCAATAAACAGCATTCATATAAATGGAGAAAATGTTGAAGTCGTCAAAGACCTCATTTTACTCAGATCATCCATCAACACTCATATATGCAGCAGTTAAGAAATCAAATGCTGTATTGCATTAGCAATTCTGCTGCTTAAGACTTCTTTAAAGCGTTAAAGAACAAAGATGTCAGTTTGAGGACTAAGGTACAGCTGCCCTAAGCCATAGTATTTTCAATAACCTCAGATGCCTGTTAAAGTGAATAAGGAAGTATTGACTACATCCTTGGAAAGAGATGGTAGAAAAGCTCCATATTATCAGTAAAAATAAGACGAGGGGCAGACTGTGGAACAGATCATCAATTGCTTATATGCAAGTTCAGGCTGAAGCTGAAGAAAATTTTTTAAAAATCTACTAGAGTCAAAATATGAACTTGAATAAAATATTGCCCTTGAAGTTAAGGATCATCTCAAGAACAGATTTGATT
>NW_006408546.1:11236379-11237600 GCF_000296735.1 Chrysochloris asiatica | reverse complement strand
TCATTGATGGCGTCAAGTGTGGCAGCAGTGGTGGGGTTGGCCCAGGATTGGACATTGTTTCGTTCTGCTGTGCATGGGGTTGCTATGAGTCAGTTCCAACTCGATGGCACCTGACAACAACAACAGCTGTGTCAAATATCTTTCTTTTTTGATAGACATTTTTGTCAACCATTTAGAGTTATCTAAATAACATTTCCCTGAATTATTTTTCAGGTAGTCTCAATGCCTTTTTTTTCCTTAAAAACATTTTCTAGCTCTGCCTCTTGGTCATTTGTTTGTGCCACTCTATCTTGTTTCTTCATGTGGACAGAAATTGTCTGTTGCTTTCAAGACATTGGGAGTTGTTGCCAGTGCAGATTACCAGTCTCTCTTCTTTCTTTCTTTCTTTTTTTTTCCCATAACCGGCTAGGACTGACTTCGCGTATTTGGAGCAGGGTCTGCCTGAGCAGGAATGTTGCAGGTAGCTCCATCCTCCTTCTATGGGACTCACAACTGCGGCACTTACTTTGTGTGGCTCCAATATTCTGGAGAGCAGGAACTTCCTTGGGAGTGTTTGTGAATTGAGGTTGGTCTTAACCTCTGGTCACCATGGGTGTGTGGGGAACAAGAAAAAAAGAATTATAACTTTGTCCATGTGAGACACTGATAAATTTCTGCAATGTAAATGTGTTGTTGTTGTTGTTGTTTGTCTCTGAAGCCATTCACAATGCTCAAGATGGCAGCAGCAGGTCCAGTCCACTGTCAGTCACTCCTTTTTGTGTCATGTCTGCTAAGCTCTCTCTCCACTTCTCTATCTGTTCATCAGAAACTCCGAGTTCTAAGACTATCATCTGCATCTGATTCATTTGGTTATTCTTACCTTTGTAGTAGAGGGTCCATACAGCCCTTCTACCTAGTTTGCCATCTTTCCCTGACTCTATTTGATTTCTTGGCTGATGCTTTTATGAGTGTTGATAGTGACTTCAAGCAAAATGAAGTATCTGGCAGCTTCCGTCTTTTTTCCATGTATTATGATACATACTGGCTTAATTGTGAGGATTTTTTATTTCTTGACATTGAGGCACAACTCATAATAAAAGCTATGGTCTTTAATCTTCATCAGTAAGAATTTTAAGTGCCCCGCACTTTCAGCAAGCAACATTGTATCATCTGCATATCACAGTTGTTAATGAGCCTTCCTCCAATCCTGATGCCACATTCTTCTTCATATAATCCATCTTT
>NW_006408546.1:11221160-11235914 GCF_000296735.1 Chrysochloris asiatica | reverse complement strand
CCATGGCTCAAGCCCACCAGCTGCTCCATTAAAGAAAGATGAAGTGTTCTGTTCCCACAAAGATTTGAAGCTTTGGAAACCCTACACATGGTTTCTGTGAGTTAGAACCAACTCCATGGCACTTAATAATAGCAACAACCCATTAAAGTAAAATATATATGTGTGTTTAACAGAAGATAGCAAAAACAGTAAGAAGCCAAGTTTAGACTGGAGAAGATAAAAGCAATTAATATAATTGGGGGGAAAAATCAGTATCAAGAATATGTAGAGAATCTAAACAAGTAAGTAATAGGAAATTTGTTAAAGTTTTGAATGGGAAAATTATTTAAAAAGCCAATTAAATAGCCAATAAGCAGATAGAAATGTACTCAGACTCAATAACTATCAGGAATATTAAAATTAAAACCATTATGAGATACCATTTAAAATACTTAAGACTGGCAACATTAAGTCTGACAAAACCAACATTATGAAGGTGTGAAGAAATTGGGATGATCACAAATTGTCAGTGACAATAAGCTGGCCATAGCTAGTAAATGTATATATCCAGCAATTCCTTTTGGGCACAAGGATATATAGATATAGATATAGATATAGATATATACAAGAATATTCCTAGCATAATTTTTGCACTCTTATAAAATGGAAGTAAATTTCAAGTTAATCAGTTGGGAAATGGAGAAATCATTGATGGCATTGTTATTCTATGTAATACTACATCACAGTTGAATGATATAAATCTACATGTGTCAACATGAGTAAATCTCAAAAAGATGATTTTGTATGACAGAAGAAACTTGCAGAATAATATACACAACTCAGATATTACATAAGTGTTGTTGTTGTTGTGAGGTGCCGTCGAGTAGGTTCTGACTGATAGCGACCCTGTGTAAGGTTTCCGAGGAGCAGCTGGTGAGCTTGAACTGCTGACCTTGCAGTTCAAACAGCTTTGCAGTCTGACACATTAACCCACAGTGCCACACCAGGACTCCACATAAGCATTAGATACACATAATGTTAGTATGTGTATATTAATGGTATATAAATCTCTATTACTAAAGCATAGACTTTTTGTTGTTGTTGTTAGGTGCTATTGAGTCCATTCCTACTCATGGTGACCCTGTAGAGTTTCAGAGGAGCAGCTGGTGAGTTTGAACCACCAACCTATGGTTCAAACTGATCTTGAGGTTGAGTGCTCATCCTATGGTGCCACACCAGGACTCCAAAATATAGATAAGAATGATAAATTCCAAATTAATACTGATGGTTAACTCTGAAAAAACAACAAGAGAGTAAAATTATGGAGAAATCCATAGTGTCTTCAAGTTTATTTGTAATGGTTTCTTTCTGTCTATAAAATTTTTTTTTCCATTCAACAATTTATATAAATTTTGTTTTGTAACATTGACTATAGAATGTAAGAATGTAACAGCATTCTTCTCACTTTCTCCCTGTTTATGTTTTCTGTTCATCCTTCTTTCCTATTCATTTCTGTCTTCTGAGCATTATGCCTGGACAAATGCTGACCATTTGATCTCTTATCGTTTATTGTTCTACAGAGTGCATACCACCCTGGTGTAATTGTACATCTTAAAGTCCTGATTGTCGTTCGACTGAAAGTTGAGACACAGGAATGAGCTGAGTTCCAGATTTGAAGGGATTTCACCAGTCTCCATCAGGTCAGTAAGCCTGTTTTTATGATGATTCTTACTTTTTGTTTTGATCCACCTTTTTCTCCCATTCTGCCCAGGTCCTCCTGTTGTAATTACTTTCAAAGTGGTCAGCAGTGTTAGCTGTGCACCATCTAGTTTCTGGTCTCAAGGCTGTGAAAGCCAGGGTTCACATGGCCCATTGGCCCTTTAGGCTAATTGTGTTCTTGGTTTTTAAATTTTCTTCACTCTTCTTTGCTTACAAGTTTTTAAGACCTCAGTTGCTATTCAACCAAAGCAGGATGTAGAACACTGGTCTTGTGTACTATGTTATACCAGTTAACCTTGGTGTTTCCTGAGACGATGGTCCTGCAATGCATTCCCTCAAGGTATCTGATTATGATTAAGAAGTTTCCATAGATTTGTACTTTATGGTTTTTAAAGTGATCTAAAGCAAATATTTCAAAATATTAAGATGCGATAGAGTTGGTTGTAGACACTTGGCTATTCATATTATTATCTATTTGGTGTCTGTTTAAAAATATTTCATAATACTTATTTGGAAAATGTAGCAAGAATGGTTGCACTACTTAAAGAATGCAACCAGTGTAACAGAATCACATGTAGAAATTGCTGAGATATCGTGTTTTGTTGAGTATATTTTCACCCCAATAAAAAAAATTAATCCCATAATTTTAACAAAAATTATGTGCTATATGGTTAAACATCTGGAAGAAAAGGAAAAAAATTTCCCTGGGCTGACTTTATGTCAACCTAAGGTGTAATTCTACTTTGAAGTCAGGTAATTTGTCTTGAATCCTAATTCTTAAAGTGCTACCTCTCTTTTGGTCAAGTTTGAAGCATGGGGGTGGTTGTGATGGTTAAATTAGTTAATACACCTAAATTTTCAGTGCAACTCCTAAATGCATGTCTAGTGCTGCCTGGGTAACCACTGACCCCAATATCATGAGGTCCTGGTAGGAAAAAGAATGCAAACAACCCGTCTGTAATGTCAAGATTTATCTTTGAACAACCCTAGCTCTGGAGTCCTAAAGTCAGGTCAGAGGTCACCACTTTGACCTCTGACCTATATATTCACCTTGTAGTTGTTGTTAGTGCTGTAGGGTTGGTTTCAACCCATAGTGATCCTGTATAGGGTTTTCAAGGAGCCGCTGGTGAGCTTGAACTGCTGATCTTATGGTTCAAACTGACTTTGCAGTCCAATGCGTTAACCCACAGCACCACACCAGAACTCCATATTCCCCTTAAGATGGTCTAATCTACATGCTCCTGTCTCTCCAGGCTTTTGTTAATCTTTTCCTTTCCTTGACCTAAAGGGTGGTAACAGCTCTGCTTTTGTACCCACATTTTACACTGTTTCTTATGGTTTTCCTATATCCTCCCCAAACCTTTACAATTAGTCTTTGACGTAGCCCCCTTTGTGTATGCTATTGTTTCCTGCTGGCATCTACCTGGTACAGTTGTCTGTGTGCCCATCTTATTCTTGGCACACGGTTGGGCTTTTCTGTTGATGTAGTGGTAGGGAGGGTGTTATCTACCTCTTAAGGGAGAAACTTGATCCTAGAGAATCCTTTTGTTAGGATTATTTGGCAATATCTAGTAACTACATATGTCCAGTAATTCTCTGGGTGCAGCAGTAACATATAAACAAAAGAAGACAGGTCTTTTTTCAAGTCAGGAGATCCTAGTCCAGGTAATAATAGTTCAGACCCTTGCTCTAACCGTCTCCCTGCTAACTATACATCTGGAGATACTTAGAAAGTTTTGTCCTGCTACTGATGTCTATTTTCACCTATGCATTTTCTTGGTCCAGGAGTAATCATGCTTCCATTCATACAATTCAGTAATATTGATTACATTGGTGATTAATTACATTATACTACCATCATTGCTGTCTAGCTCCAAAACTTTTTCATCATCCCAAATATAAACTCATTACCCATTAAACAATAACTCCCATCCACTCCTCCTCTTGGCTCTAGGTAGCCACTCATAAAATTATGTCTCAGTGTATTTGCTTATTTTAGATAATTCCTATAAGTGGAATGATACAATATTTGCCCATTTGTGTCTGATTTTTTTCAGTCAGCATAATGCTTTCAGTGTTCATCCATATCAGAACATGTATCAGACCTTCTTTCTTTGATGACTGAATATTCCTCTGCTGATTTTAAAAGGAAGCAGCTCTTAATATTTGGCCTTTAAATTTTTCTAACCTTTTCCCTTTCTGTCCATTGTGCTGTGACCTCTGGATGGATACCTTGACAGTGCCAAGGGACTGTGCATGGGCTTACAGGACTTTGAGGTGGAAACTTATGACAATGACACAGCCTGCCTTCCTTTAGCTGGTTTGTTCAAGGATTTTCTGTTAATGGAGTTTTCTTATAGCAAATCCCACCCAACCATCATTGCTCAGAAAGAGGCTGTCAGCAGTATGCATCATTGTTTTGGAAGAGGCAGGTGTAATTGGACCTTGATCCAGCCTTGAATCCCACAGCAGGGAAGGAGGGCTTTCATCTTCCAGAAACCCTGCCTTCCTGCCCTCCCTGCCCCTGAGGCACCAGCAGTGCTGTAAAGGGAGCCCAGCTCAGAGAAGATATCTCAACCAAGAGATCTGGGTCTCTTTAAAGATCTTGTATCTAGCAGAGGATTTCTTCTAGCAAGCAAGAGACAAATTCATTCCCTGCAGGCCCAGAGAGAGGCCTTAGAGAAGGGACCTCTCCCCTGGGATGAGGACATTTGGTGATGAAGAAAAGGAGGAGCAGGCTTAGGAGCACCTGGCTCTCTGTCACCCAAGCACAGGTTAGCTGCTTAATGAATCTCTGTATCCCAGGATGTCAGAGCCACGGCCCCTGTTGTGCTCTTCCTCAGAGAGGAGAAGAGATTGGCATATGATCACACTACAGTAGGTAAATGACCAATCTGGGCTGAGTTACTAGGTAGGATATTACCGTTATTTTCCTGTTCTGAGACTTAAGCTTTAGCTACACAGAGCTGAGACGGGTGCCCAGCTCTGCATCACTAAGAACCCAGTGACAGGAGAGAGACTGATGCCCTCTGTCCTTCTGCGAAATTCCTGCTTTTCTCTCCTCCCTACAGAGCAGTCTTTCCTTCTTTCAAACTCTCTAACTGCAGAAAGTCATTGTCAGAGCCACTTTCTGACTTCAGCATCATATTACTCTATCCAAGGAGCCCTGGTAGTGTAGCTGGTTACGAGTTGGGCTGCTCACCACAAAGTCAGTAATTTGAATCTACTAGTCCCTCCACTGGAGAAAGATTAGGTTTTCTGCTCCTGTAAAGAGTCACAACCTTTGAAGCCCTATGGAGCAGTTCTACTCTGTGCCAACAGATGGCTATGAATTAGAATCAACTCAATAGCGACAGGTTTTGGTTTGGGTATCACCTACCTACTTGATTATGCATCAACATGATTCTGTTCACTGGGTGGAGGCTGGAGCTCTGGACTTCATCCTAGGGGTCTTGATACATAGTATGATTAAAAAAACATCAAAGGACCATGGCAATGAAACAATATATGATAGGATGAATGTAAAGCTAATATTCTCCAATGTAAACGATCACATAATTCACAATAAAACATTAAAAAAAAAAAAAAAAACACACAATACATCAAAGTCCAGCTCTACTCTGGGGTTGTTCCCAACTATTTCTCTAAATGCCCCATCTTCTTCCACAGTGATTACTGTACTAGTCTCTGAATAGATCCTGCTCTTGGGTTCTGACCCCAGCAGTCATCTTCCAAGGTGCAGTTAGAGAGCTACTCCTACTATACAATCTGAGCTCTTACACTCAGAGTAAAGCCCAGCTTCCTTTGAATGGCTTACAAGGCCCTCAGCACTTATAAGCCATTCGAAGGTTGTGTGTGACTACACACACTCTCAACTTCGGGTCTCACCACTGAACCCTCAACAGGCTGCTCTTGATCTAGCCAAATTCAACTTGTACCATGGATGCAATTGTCTCATTGCCTTTATGCTTGCCATTCCCTCTGCCTGGAAATCTCCCTCTGCATTACTCCTTTCATATGATTAACTTACATTTCTCTTTCAGGTTAGTAGTAGGGAAGGGCTGGGAGATCATCTGCTCAAATCGCTCACTCTAGAGAGGAATAACTGACTACCAAATCCTAGGTTTTGGTGGCAAAGTCAGGACTCCTGCTTTAGATCTTTAGACCTCAAGACCAGACTGCAGGCCCAGGCACCAAGATACAGTGCCTCATTTGCAAGGAAACTGCTGTCCAAATCTGTCCTATTGCCTGTGAAAGGTTTTGAAACTCTCAGAGGTATCCTGCATGAAGTTTCCCAGTGTCCCAGACATTCGGTGGGAAAGGTTGTTCATGCAGTTGTTTTTTTTTTTTCCTTTTCAAAAAACTTTTCTTCTATCAATATTTGATGAGGGTAATTTCAAAGACTTGTTTAGTATGATCTACACATAAGGAGCCCTTCTGAGTATTTATCACGCTCGGGGTATAATTACATTCAAATCCTGAGACACTGTTGCTAGGTTACTGTTGCTTGAGGTTCCTTTGACTTCCATGCTTGAAGTACTCCACCTCCCCCTTGTGATATTAGGGGCAGGGGACTGGCAGGGTTAGGGTTATGATGTCCCTTAAGACCAGGGAGATTTCTGGAGTCCCTTATGGTGTTGAGTGTATGTGTGCATGTACATGTGTGAGCATAGTAAAACACTTTGCACACTTCCCCAGGTGGGGCTGGAGGTATGGATCACGTGGCTTCTATAAACAAGATTAAAAAGAAGGCAGGGAGAAGAAGAGGGCTATTACAGTCTTGAGAGGATTCCCAGGAGAGCGGCATCATCTCTGAGCCTTCCCTTCCACCCTGAGATCTGAGCTCGCTTCCTCAAAGGGCCCCAGGAGGGGTTCTGTTCTGACGACAGGAGGCTGTCCTTGTCCAAGGACACAGACAGCATATGAGGGAGGAAAAATTACATACCTTCTTAGTCTGAGCAGCACCGTGCCCCCAATCTAAAGCGAAAAATCACAATGAAGTGCCCTAAGCCAGCCCTCTCTGCAACTCGCTCAATTCCTCCCTTGTACCCTGTGAGACAACCCCACACTTAAAGCTCTTCTGTGAACTGTGAGCAGGGATGTCTGAGGCTCTCTGGGCAGTCATTTCTGTACTTTGAACCAGGTTGGAGTCTGAAACTTGAGCTGTCTATCCCATGCCTAAGAGATATGTAGGTGCAGAAGGTGCTTTCTTCACCCCTCACATTCACAAAAGGGTGCAAATATAGACTTTTGGTGCTACCTCCAAGTGAAGCTAATTGTTCAATCATTGCTTCTTTATTTCTTCTCAGAGTTAAAGAGTCAGCTTGTTAAATGTCAGCTTATTAAATAAATAGTGCTTTGAAAGTATACCATATATTTATATCTCTGTATTATCCCTTGGTTGTAAGAAGTGGTCTGTGCCCTGGTCTACCTCTCCAAGCCTGGTTTAGTTTCTCCCTGCATGCACCTGGCACCTTTCAGTAGATTGCTAATCCATGAATGTTGCCGTGACTGTCTCTGTGGCTGCGCATTGATTAATGGCTGGTCAGGGCCGAACCCACATATTTGTGTTTAATGCGCTACTGAGTCAGCAGCACTGGCCTTGGGGAAGGAAAAAAAGGAAATAAAATCCAGGCAGATGGGTTTGGGATGGAGGTTAGCATTGGATTTGCATTTCCTGACTCTGCTGCCCAATCTATTTCCCATTGGCCTTTAGAAATGCGCTAGATTGAATTGTGTTTTCTATTGCAAATTTTAAATAAGGTGGATGATACAGTAGGCATTACTATCCACAGTCCCCTGGGTCTAGCTGCAAATAAGCTTTTAAACCGCAGAGCAATTTCTCCAGTCATCAGGAAGCAATAATTGCTATTAAAAAGAATGTATGCCCGTATACCCACTCACAATGTTTGAGAATCATCAGTGTGGAATATTGATTGCTGTCAATTTTGAATGTAAAAAATAATTAAAGACTTAGCATCTGTTCAAAATATTTATAAACAGTTTAACTATTCATGTTTTTCTTCAAAACCACAAGCAAGACTGGAGATAATTCTTTGAGGCATCAGCTGGGTAAAACATATTTTGTTTCAACATTAAAAGTTTCTAAATCCTCTTGTCAGGTGAACCTACTGCAGAAAGTAATTTTCCCAGTTATGGATAAAAGCTTATCTTGTATAAAATGGCAAATAATTCCTGGGGTTTTCTAAATAATACTGGAGAGTAGGAAGGTGAGACAGCATGGGCTAACCATAAGATTCACTGATTTTTTTTTTTAAAGAATCATACCTATGATCCTTTTCACATATTCAAATTTGTCAATTAGCTTGTTACCAGCACCAAGAGCAGAAACTTCTGATTTTGCTGACCACAATGCCATGGCTTAGGCCCTGCTTAGGAAATCATCAGAATCTTAGGGGAGAGGATAAAGCAAATATAGAAACAACAATCTGTATTGATCAGGAAAGCAGAACCCAAACCCAAGAGCTAAGTAGAGTGTTTTTGATATGAAAAAAATAGTGGGGCTAGAAGACACAAAAATGGGAAAATGAGGCAACTCAGAGATGAATAAGGATCCAAAGCCATCACCACCCCAAGGATGGAGGGACAGAGGAGAAATGACATGGAATTATTGGACCCAGGAACTGGGCTGCCTGGTGGTAAGTAAAGGCAAGGCAAGGCCAGGTCCATCCAAAGCAGAGAGAGGAGTAAGAAAATCCCTGAACCCTCCTCCTACCTCCCACTGCCTGACCCCAACAGGAAGCTGTGGGCTCATGTGCCTGAGAAATGTAGTTTACAGTGTCAGTCCTCTGGAGTACAAAGGGAAAGACCTGTAAAGGACTTAAGGGCAACCTGACAAATTACTGACATGCCAACTCAGGAGGCAGCACTCAGGCAAGACCAGGAGATGAACCAGAGGAAGGAGTAGATATTTTCCATGGGGGCATTAAAGAAAGGTGTCCTGGAAGAGGTGTACTACCTGAGATGGATATTGGAGGACAGTTCCATCAATAAGGCAGAAGTTGGGGGATGGGTAGACACTATAACTCTCACATTGGAAATGACCTTTAGCTACAGATGAAGTGCTCCAGTGTCTGTGTTTTGAGATGGTAGGAAAGGGTGTGCATAAATGGTGGAATCAGATCACCTGGGGTATGTTATTGGGCAAGGCAATATAAAGAAGAGGGTTATCACAGGTCATGTTCTTCAGGAAACAGTCTCTCAGGCAGGGCATGGCATGCAGGAAGTTTATTACATTACAGAGTGCTCCTCTCAGGATCAATACACATAAGGAAAAGGGAAGGAATAGAGATCAGGCAGAGAGATAAGCTGGACTATGATGAAGTTGCAACAAGGACCTCAGTCAGCCTTATGGGAATTTCTTGGATGGAATTCATCAGCTTGGCTGACCCTTCAGAATGGGCCTGAGTTGGAAAAAAAGGGACAACTTTTTCTACTTTCTACCTTTACATCAGCTAGTTACTGGCTGCTCCAGGAAAAAGCATGATCCTGAGTAAGGCAACTCTCTTCAATCAAGAACAGTTCAAGTGAGGGATGTCAAATAGCACTTCGATCAGCTGCCATCAGCTGTGGTAACACATCCCAGTGTCTGTCCGATATAAGAGGTCAAGTTGTTGTTAAGTGCCGTTGAGTCGGTTTTGACTCATAGTGACCATGTATAGAGTTACTGAGGAATGGTTTGGGGGGGTTGAACCATTAACTTTGGGGTTATAAGTTGAGTGCCTATCCTATAGCATCACACTAGGGCTCCAAAAGGTCAAGGTAAAAGAAGGAATATAATGTTACCAGGGAACCTGCTGTGTACCAGGTACTTCACCTGGCACTTTGCATGCATTGCTTTACTTCTAAACAACACCTGACAAAGTAGGTATCATTAGCCTTATTTTAAAGATGAGGAGGCTGGGGCCCAGAGAAAGTGAGTTACTTGCCAAATATCCCCAGTCAGTAAGTAGCGGATTCAGGATTTGAACCCATGCCGGTCTGACTGCACACACAGGAGCAGTCTGAGCTCTGATGAGGAGGAGCCTCTTGTTTCTGTAAAGAAAGAAGACAGGTCATGATTGAGAGTAAGAGGTCAGTGGCAAGTTGGAGGATGGTTTCTAGATAGTCGGAAAAAATCAGAAATAACTAGTGAGTTCAATGTGGCAGACACTTAATAGGAGACTATAAAAGATTGATTTCTAAGCAATAGAGAGGAACCAGGTGAGGCTGGATGGCCTGAATGTTGATGGACTGCCTTCATTCTTTTGGCCACTCAGTAAACTACACCCTCTTACTTAGGCTGATGACTTCCTCATCTGATGATCCCAGGAGGAAGATGCTGAAGTGGTAGGTCACTTTTCCAGTGTCCCTGCAGTCAGGGTGGGCCCATGGCAGAGTCTGCACTGCTCACATCTCCACCCTTGACACACCTCAGTGATAGAAAGGTAGGGATTTTGAGGCAGCAACTCTGGTGGCTACAGGGCTGGTGGCTTTGTCCAGAACTCAGTGCAGGAATTGGGGTGAGACAGAATGGCAATATAGGGTTTGGCGTGTGTGAATCCTCAGTGGTCTGTTTAACAGTGGAGATTCAAGCACATTTGAACTTTTATCTAGCTGTTTAGTCCCAAATCTAGCTCTTTAGGCCTCCTGTCAATTCTGTGAGCTGCTGAATATCCTTAAAAAAACCACAACTTTTTAAATACAAAGAATTCCCTTATACTCTTTATTCAGATTCCAAAAATGTGAATGTTTTATCACACTTGCTTGTTTCCTTCCTTCATCCCTTCCTTTTTCCTTCCTTCCTTTCCTTCTTCCTCCCTCTCTTCCTCCTTTACATCTTTTGTTCTTTCCTTCCTTCTTTCTTTTCTACCTATCTACCTACCTACTCTACTGTAGTAATAATTGTTTCAGATAAGAGTCATCAATAGATGCTAAATTAATGGCTGAAAAAATTATTAGGGAAGAAAAGATATTTACATAGTTTCCAGAGGAGGCAGCAATATAACCAACTAGGTGGAAATGCTATACAGACCCTCTACAACAAAGATACAGAAAACTCAATGAAACAGATGCAGATGTTAGTCCTGGAACCATGGACTACAGATGAAGGGACAGAGAAGTGGATTGAATGATTACTAGGGAGAGAGCTGAGCAGAGAGTGAAAAAACAGGGGACAGGCTGGTGATCTGTACCAGTGGACCACATACATTGCAGTCATCTTAAACTTTTGTGAGCAGTTTTAGAGACAAGCCAATGGCTTGGTAGTGCAGAAGCATATTAGCGACTCATGGAGGTGTAAAGGTACAGTTTTTGTTGTTGTTTCCCACACTTCCCTGATGACTCCAAGCAAATGTCATACTTTCCCATCAGTTAGAACTGCAAGGTGGTGAGTCACATGCAAGTGAATTTGGGAGCCATCTGCTCCAACTCTGGTGTCTGGATTCAGGTGAGCCCTGTTCCACACCAGCAGCTGAACACTAGGAGAAGCAGCTGAACAGATGCGGGGACAAAAAACAGACATACCGGTGATCTGTGCCTGAAGGCCAGGCACAGCATGGCTATCTTGAACTTTTGTGGTCGGTTTTGAAGGCAGAGGGCAATTTGCTGGTACAGAGGCATACTGCTTACTTGCTGAGAGAAAAGCTGAATTTTTTACTTATACTCCTAGTGACCAGAGGTGTGGCCAGCCTCTACTCAAGTATACCCACAGTGAAGTTCCTGCTCTCTAGGAGATCAGAGCCATACGATAGTGAGCTGAGCTGCATTAATGAGGATTTTGGGGGTCTGTAAAGGAGTGTCCATAACAGACAACACCTAGGCCTATAGGAACTCCATCCAGGGTTGGGAACATCACCATCTCATCCTTTGCTCACCTACCATGTGAGCTCCTTGACTGGCAGCAGAACCCAGAGTTTTCTCCTCTCTAGGTCTGGTACCTGCCCTGGTTTTATCCTTTAATTCTTTTTTTAAAGTTTTATTGTGAATTATATGATACTTTACATGTTTACATGAGAGAACTTTAGTTTTACATTCATTCCATCCTATTTCATTTCATTGCCATGGTTCCAATTCCCTTCATGCATCATCAACCGACCAAAGGGTATATCCTAGAAACCCACTCCCTCCCCTCCCCCTCTCCAGCCCCCCAGTCTTCGGCCCACAGGCCCTCTCCCTCTCTAGATCCAAAGTCCCCAACCACTTCATCACTCCATGTCATTGTCTCTGTCTCCATCTCAGGGATCTCTGGTTCTCTGGGTAGGGTCCCGCTCTCGGCTCTTCTCCGTTGATGGTCCTAGAGACCGCCGCTCCTATACTGGAGAAATAATCGCTCCCTTCCTTGCTACAAAATGTCTACGTTTGCACTTCCAACCCTCATAATCAGTCCTGATAACCATTATTCACTACAGTATCACGAGTTACCCATCTGTATTTCATTTCATCAGCTCTGCCTAGGCAGATTGGATAGTACTCCCTGGAGATTCTGCCTTCCTCCATGTGCCCTAGCTCTAGGTTCCCACTTGAAAGCTTGTAAGCCAGTCACTTTTTGCCTTTGTAGTCCTCCCCTCCCCATTTGGGTATCCAATGTCCAAGTTGCCCATCTCTGCCCACTCTGTGTGGAGGGGGTGGGAATATTTCTTGCTGTAAGGATTTGTTCCTTCTTTTGCATCACTGCATCTGTAGGTATAGGTCAAGTTCATCAGATTGTATCAGCTCACTCTTTTTTTTCCTCTTTTTTCTTCTCCTGGTTGAGCTCTGATCATCTAGTCATCCGGTCCAGGTCATGTGGGTACTATCTGCAAGTGTGGGTGTTCTTGTGCACATGCCCTCTCTTCCCACCAGCCAGTAGCTCCACTCTCCACTTGAGTCCTCCGTGGCCACGCCACTGACTCAGGGCCCAGGAGTCCCCAGGTCTCCTCACACTAATTGCCAAGCAGGTCCCCAAGTGGTTCCACAGTCCTTTAATTCTTTTTGTGTATTTATTATTTCTTCCCCTTTATTCCTCTTCTTACCTTCCCTTGATTTGAACTGTAAGGTTAGTGTTTCACATTCACCAGCCACTCCTCAGAAACCCTGTACAGTGTTGCTGTGAGTCAGAACCAACTCAATGGCACTTAACAACAGCAACAACATCTCCATTTTAATGTTTTTTTCTTGTTTCTCTTCCTCTTGCTTGCCACTTAATTATTTCTTTTCTCTTGATTTTCTCTAGTCTCTTTCTGTTTTACTTATCTTTCTTTCTAATTGTGTTTAGTTATTTTTCTTTCTTTTAATTTTGTCTCTTACTTTTCTCTTCTTTGATTCTTTTTTTGTTCTTTCTCTTCCTCTCTTGTCTTTTTGATTATTGTATTGTTTTCTTGCTGTTTCCTGCTTGTTTGTGTGTGTGTGTTTTCACTGCTTGCCTTACATGACAGAGGACACCAATCATGACCATACAGCACATAGAGAACCATACACTCTTTGGCACCACACATTGGACGAGAGTCAATACCAGCTAACAGCCAACATCATGATGAACATAAAATGTTGCACACATTTCCATTTTCAAATCACACCTCCCAGGAGGCAGTTGGTGAACACTCCAACATACAAGTCATCAATTAAATATAAATACAATTATACCAAATGTCTTGAAAACAGGCAATTTCTGGTCACATGAAGAAATAAGAGAGAATGGCTCAAATTAGTGTATAAGAGGCAGAACTAGAGAACATTTCTGAAGAAAAAAGGTTTGTGAACTACCAGAAAAATAATTCAAGAGAATATGACTGACAGAAAGGTCAAGGAAAACAAGGAAGAAGTCAGGAAAGTACTATAGGAAGAAATGCTCAAAATAGATAAAGCATTGGAGATAATACTAAACCTGCAAATAGAAATCTAGTAGATTAATATTAAGATTTCAGAAATATATTGAAAGGGCAAAGGAGTAGATTTAAATCAATGGAAGAGCTTGAAGATAACTCTTTAATATTAGTAACCTGGAAGAGCAATCAGATAAAAATAAGGAAAAACTCCTAAGAAAGCCTAAGATTCATGTGGGACACCATGAAGAGAAATAATCTGCAGGTGATCAGAAGTCCAGAAAAGGAAGAGACAAAAATAAAGAACAGAAACAACAAAACGTTGTCGAAGAGTTGCTTGAAGAAAATTTTCCTAGCATAATGAAAGATGAGAAGATAAGCACTCAAGAAGTTGAACAAACACCAAACAAGGTAAACCCTAAAAGAAAAAAACCAAGACATATAATTGTTAAGTGCTGTTGAGTTGGTTCTAACCCATAGCAACCCGGCACAGGGTTTCCGAGGCTGTAAATCTTTATAGGAGCAGAAAGCCTCATCTTTCTCCCACGGAACTGCTGGTAGTTTCGAAGTACTGACTTTGAGATTAGCAGCCCAATTCATAACCACTATGCTACCAGAACATCTTATATTATAATTAAACTCTCCAAAATCAAAGACAAGGAAATAATCCTGAGAGCAGTTCAGGAAAAACAAAAAACTCCCTATGAAGGAGAACAATAAGACTAAGCTTTCATTTCTCCACAGAAATCATGTAGGCAAGAAAATATATACAAAACTCTGAAAAAAAATTGTCAACCAAGGATCATACACCCAGAAAACTGTTCTTTAAATCTCATGGCAAAATTAGAACATTGTCAGATAAATAGAAATTAAAAGAATTTGTAATAACCAGACCAATATTACATAAAATACTAGTGGGGGAGTTCTTTTGACAGAGAATCAACAACAGCAGACAACAACCTGAGCTTAACATACATGGCAACATCACCCAGTACTTAATTCACATATGGCAGTACCAGTGTAAAATAAGGACTCCTGGCATGATGCTGTAGGATCAGCACAAGACTGCACACTACAAGGTTGGCAATTCAAACCCACCAACTGCTCCTCAGAAACCCTGTATAGGGTCATTATGAGTCAGAACCAACTCTGTAGCACCTAACAACAACAATGCAAAACAAACCTACAAGGTTAAAAAGAGACAACCAGAAATATCAATTTATAATGAAAACAATTACAAAGCATAAAGAGGAAA
>NW_006408546.1:11217816-11219111 GCF_000296735.1 Chrysochloris asiatica | reverse complement strand
GGATTCATACCAAGAATGCAAGGATAGCTCCACATTAGAAAAACAATCAATGTAATTCACCACAGAAATAAAACAAATTAATCACATTATCATACCAATTGATGTAGAAAAGGCATCTGAAAATAGCCAGAATTTGTTACTGATAAAAACACTCAACAAAATAGGAATACACAATAGGAAATGCCTAAGCATAATTAAAGACATATACAAATCCAATAGCCAATAATGCTCTCAATGGAGAGAAACTCAAAGCATTCCTTTGAAACAGGAACCAGACAAGGATGCCATTTATCACCATTCATTTCAAAATTGTAAGGCACTCTGGTAGCGGAATGGTTACGAATCAGGCTGCGAACCTCAAGGTCGGCAGTTCGAAACTACCAGTAGTTCAGCGGGAGAAAGATGAGGCTTTCTGCTCCAGTAAAGATTTACAGCCTCGGAAACCCTGTATAGGGTCACTATAAGTCGGAACCGACTCCACGGCACATAACAACATTCAATATTGTGCTGAAAGTCTTAGCCAGAGCTATAAGGCAAGAAAGGAAAATTAAAGCCATCCAAATAGGCACAGAGAAAGTAAAACTATTTGCAGATGATATGATCCAATACTTAGAAAATCCTAAGGACTCAGCAAGAAATTTATTGGAACTTTTTGGAAAGATTCAGCAAACTAGAAGGGTACAAAATCAATATACAAAAATCAGTTGGATTTCAATACATCAATAAAGAGAGCTCTGAAAATGAAATCAGAAAAACTATTTGCAACAGCCACCTAAAAGATGAATAAATTCTAACCAGAAGGGGGTGGGGTAAAGGTCTACACAAAGAAAACTAGAAAACACTAATACAGGAAACTAAAAGAGATTTACAAAAACTAAAAAATATACCATGCTTATGGATAGGAAGACTTAACATGGTGAAAATGTCAACACAGCTCAAAGGAATCTATGGTGGTGGTGGTTATGTGCTGTGGGGTCAGTTATGACTCATTTGTTGTTGTTGTTAGGTGCCATTGAGTCTGTACCCACTCATAGTGACCCTATGCACAACAGAATGAAACACTGTCCGATCCTGGGCCATTCTCACTATCGTTGCCATGCTTGAACCCATTAATGCTGCCATTTTGCCAATCCATCTCCCTGGGGGTCTTCCTCTTTTTCTCTGACCCTGCACCTTACCAAGCATGATATCCTTCTCCAGTGATTGGTCCCTCCTGACAATATGTTCAAAGTATGAGAGATGAATTTTGGCCATCCTGGCCTCCAAGGAGCACTCTGGGTGTACTTCTTCCAACA
>NW_006408546.1:11214388-11215781 GCF_000296735.1 Chrysochloris asiatica | reverse complement strand
TAATGATCAATACATCTTGATTGAATGTTTGATCAATTTCAGATTGAAGAAGTTGGTAGAATTCTTCTATTTCATCCTCACTGGCTTTAGTGGTTGCTGCATAAATTTGAATAATAGTAATATTAACTGGTCTTCCCTGTAGGTGCATGGATATTATCCTATCACAGACAGCATTGTACCTCATGATTTATCTGGATGTGTTCTTTTTGACAATGAATGAAACACCATTCTTCTTTAATTTGTCATTCCCGGCATAGTACTCCATGTGGTTGTCAGATTCAAAATGACCAATACCAATCCATGTCAGCTCACTAATGCCTAAGATATTGATATTTATGTGTTCCATTTTATTTTTGACAATTTCCAATTTTCCTAGATTCATACTTTGTACATTCCATGTTCTGATTTTCAATGGATGTTACAGCTGTTTCTGTTCATTTTGAGTTGTGCCCCATTAACAAATGAAGTTCTCACAGGCTTTATTCCCATGGGCTTTACTCCATTCATGGTAGTGTTTCTCTGCTATTCATAAAGTTTTCAGCGACTAAATATTCAGAAGTAGTTCATCTCTCCTTCTTCCTAAGCTGTCTTTGTCTAAAAGCTCATCTGAAACCTGTCTGCCATGGGTGACCCTGCTGGTATTTAAAATACCTGTGGCATAACTTCCAGAATCACAGCAACTCAAAAGCCACCACAGTATGACAAACTGACAGATGAGTGGTGGGTTATGACTCATAGAGACCCCGTATAGGGTTTCCAAGTCTGTAAATCTTTATGAGAGCAGAAATTCTCATCTTTGTCTCACAGAACAGTTGCAAGTGTCGAACTGCTGACCTTGAGGTTAGCAGTCCAACTCATAACCACTATGCTGCCAGAGCTCCTTAAAGTAATCAATAGATATAATAATTCGCAATCCAGATTTTATCATCGTTGTTCAAAGGAATGAAAAAGCTGATCACTATCTTTATATGGAAAGGAAAAAGACCTCAGATAAGCAAAATATTACTTGAGAAGAAGAACAAAGTTGGAGGTCTCTCACTTCCTGATCCCAAAATTTACTATACAGCTATAGTGGTCAAATAGCATGGTACAGGTACATTGAAAGATACCTTGAGATCAGTGGAATGGAGTTGAAAACTCAGATCCAAATTGATCCATGTACAGTCAGCTGATCTTTGACAAAGATCCAAAACACATGAAATGGGGAGGAGATAGTATCTTCAATACATGGTGTTAGCAAAATTGGAAATCCATTTGCAGAAGAGTGAAACAAGACCCATATCTCATACCATATATAAAAACTAATCCAATATTGATTAAATACCTAAATGTAAAACCTAGAACTATAAGGATTATGAATGAAAAACAGGGACAAACAGGGTCTCTGATGTTA